>NC_072389.2:91854666-92181711 GCF_028885625.2 Pongo pygmaeus | reverse complement strand
AAAGTCATAGTCTCTTTGAATCAAAACATTAAAAGAATGGAAATGAAACATACGACAGTAGAAGAAAATATTTTTCTTTTTTTCTTGATTTTAATTTCTCTAAAACACAACTGACAGTCTAAAGAAAAATAGTAGCAATATAGAGCATGTTTATAGCATATGTATAAGTAAATATATCACAATCATATTATAAAATGTGAGAAAATAAATGGTAATATACTGTCATAAGGTCCTTGTAGTAGAGATGAAGCAGTATGTTATCTCAAGGTAGACTCTAATTAATTAAAGATAGATATTGTAAACAATAGGACAAACACTAAATTACTTTTAAGGGGCATGAATAATAATTCAAATGTGGAGATAAATTGGGATCATAAAAATGCTCAATGAATAAAAGAGAAAGCAGAAAAGATAGGAAGCTCTAAGAACACATGAAAAAATAGAAAACAGCAAAACGGTAGATTTCAACCCAAACATATCAATAATCTTACTTATTATAAATGGTCAAAACTCACTAATTAAAAGGTAAAGAGTATCAGATTGGATAAATAAGAAAGATCAAATATATTCTGCCTACATGAAGTTCATTTTAAATATAAAGACACAGATAGGTTGAAAGTAAAAGGATGTAAAATATACTATGCAAATACAAAACAAAAGAATGCTAGAGTAGCTATATTAATTATCAGATAAAGTAGACACCAGAACAAGAAGAATTATCTGGGATAAAGAGAGATACAATGGTTGATGTATCCCTCCTGTCTTTGGTGGTTAAGTGCTACCACTTGGCCTCTGTACTCTAGGATTGCATAATCTCCATGAAATCAAAGACCCCATCTCGCCAGGCGCAGTGGCTCACTCCTGTAAATCCCAGCACTTTGGGAGGCCGAGCCAGGTAGATCACCTGAGGTCAGGAGTTCGAGACCAGCCTGGCCAACATGGTGAAACCCCGTCTCTACTAAAAATACAAAAAATTGGCCAGGCATGTTGGTATGCGCCTGTAATCCCAGCTACTCAGGAGGCTGAGGCAGGAGAATCGCTTGAACCTGGGAGGTGGAGGTTGCAGTGAGCCGAGATCGTGCCATTGCACTCCAGCATGGGCAAAAAGAGCAAAACTCTGTCTCAAAAAAAAAAAAAAAAAAAAAAACTCAATGGTGGCATCCCCTACAAACCTGGCCTTCAAAGAACAACTACAGAGTTTGTCAAGGATGAAGACACTAATGTATTTCTCATTGCTTCATGGAGGGAGTGTCTTCTGAGCCCTCTCATAAACAGGATAAACTCAGTATACATTTCTATCTCCTAGAGACTTTGCATACTCTCCCCTACATTATGCCAGCAAAGCTCTGGAATCTTGACCTTATTCAATGTAGACTATTGTTGAGCACAACATTCATTCAACCACCCAATTAAGCTGTTAGATCCACTTCCAACTGCACAAGCTAACACATTAAATTTAGAATCTCTAGATTGTATACTCATGTCAATGAAGTCAGCCAAATCTAGTGAATTTCTGCCCTTATTAGAATACTCCTACACATGTTGCCCAGGTTTCTAATGATATATATTATCAAATCTTGTAATTCTTTTGTGTGCAAGCTATTTCTTTTTGGGTAACAGCATGTACTTATCTTCTAGGATCATGCTGATATTTGATTCTAGCTAGGAGATCAGGAGGCAACATGAGGTAGTTGTGGGTCTTGAAAAAAATGGGCTCCCTCTCTAGAGGCATCTGTTCCAGGTGATGTTATTACAGAATTTTCCAGCAGGGGAAAGCTAGTCTCCTCAATTACTATTGCTACTGATATGTGAGGCTTGCATGATGTCCTATTATAGACTTTAGAGCAGTGGGTCTCTCTCTCTCTCTCTTTTTTTTTTTTTTTTTTTTTTTTTGAGACATAGTCTCACTCTTTCACCCAGGCTGAGAGTGCAGTAGTGCAATCATGGCTCATTGCAACCTTCGAGATCCTGGGCTCAAGTTATCCTCCTGCCTCAGCCTCCCAAGTAGCTAGGACTACAGGCAAGCGACACCATACCTGGCTAATTTTTAAACTATTTTTGTAGAGACAGGATATCCCTCTGTTGTCCAGGATGGGTCTCAAATATTAATAAGCATCAGAATAACCTGGAGGTCTTGTTAAAGCAGACTACTGAGCCACACCCTTGCAATTCTGTGATTCAAGTAGGTCTGGGTGGAGCCCAAGAATTTGCATTTCTAGCAAGTTTCCGGGTGATGTTCATGCCCCAGTCCCAGGACCTTACTTTCAAAGCCTTTAGTCTAAAGGAACAAATAAAGTAATTGTTTGAGGTTTAATCCTCTACTATCACTAATTTTCCACCAACTTTTACCTCTTACATCTCAGTTTCTCTCTCTGAATAAACACTCACCATTTTTATGAAAAGTGTGCAAACAAATTAAAACTGTGTCTTAGCAACAGATTTCTCAATAAAGCCAGAAGCTATGCCTCCTTGGTGATAGGCACTCCTTAAATGCTAAATTCAACTGGAGAAAATAGCTTTTCTTCCTTCCCTGATCCTTATAGACTCTGAAGAAGGAAGTAAACGACAAATTATAGAGCTATTCACCTGCAGGAATAAACATGGTTAAGCCTTGTGAGTTCTAGTAGCCACAGAAGATTCAGAGTGAAGGAGAAGCAGACATTGTTCTGCTTGTTGCTCAAATGATATCCCTAAAAATAAATGCCTGTTAATTCTAAGAAACGTGTTTCTCCAAATTGCAGGGCGCAATTACAAGGCAATTATCAAGTTATTTAAGTTGAGGAAAGTTTTTCTTTTCTACTGTAAGATTTAATACTTATACTTCTTTTCAGTAAAATTCTTTAACAGGTAAGCAGAAACTGTTCCCAATACAATATTTACAGGTTAATCAATAGCCCTATTTTTTTTTCAAGACAGAGTCTCACTCAGACTGGAGTGCAATGGCCCAATCTCAGCTCACTGCAACCTCCACATCCCAGGTTCAAGTGATTCTCGTGGCTCAGCCTTCCGAGTAGCTGGGACTACAGGTGCCTGCCACCACACTCAGCTAACTTTTTGTATTTTCAGTAGAGACAGGGTTTTGCCATGTTGCTCAGGCTGGTCTCAAACTCCTGAGCTCAGGCAATCTGCCCGCCTTGTCCTCCCAAAGTGCTAGGATTACATGCGTTAGCCACCGCTCCCTGCCTCAATAGCCCTATCTTGCTATTAATCAATTGATTCAAAAAATATTTACTGGGTACTTGCTATGTAACAGGAGAAGTTAAAATTTTAATATAACACAGCACTGCTCTCCATAAGAATAATAATAGCAACAATAGTTAATTTATTGAAGACGCTAGATAGCATGCTAAAAATTTAATCTAGATTATCCCATGATGAAGTAGGTGCTATTATTATGCCCATTTTGTGGCCGAGAACACTGAATTCCAGATAAAATAAGTAACTTGCCCAAGTTTGTATTGTTATTATGTGAATAAATATTGGAGCCCCAGTTTGCCCTAACCCAGAGGCAATGTTTTAAAACACTTTTCATTTCTATATTACCCCATCCAGAAGCTGATTTGTTGATATTATACCACAAGCCAATAGGTCATTGTATTACCATGAGAGAAGAGCTGAAGTAGAGATAAGCAGTGTTCTCCGGGAACCCAATAAGAACAGTTGCACACTTCCAGGGGGCAGCATTCACACTGCACTCCAAGGGAGCAGCACCTTGGAAGTGTGCTATGTGATGCTTCTGGGATTCTCAAGGGAGGTTATACATAAGATGAACCTTACTGAGTGAGAGCTATCCAAGCAAATGACGAAAGAGCGAGAAAGACCTGTGGATTTGAGGTATTACAATAATTTGGAATAAGAGGGTAGAGTGAAAGGAGAATAAATTAGGTATCTATAGAAGTGGGCGGTGGTCAGATCGTTAATGCACTTGTACATCATTCTAGGATGTTGAGACATTTTCCTGAAGGTAGTGAAGGAGCCTTTAAACTATTTAAGCAAGAAGGAGCAAGATGATCAGATCATTGGAACAGAAGAACAAAAGTGTTAAGATGGCAGGGACTGAGACTAGGCAAGTGAGATGAGAAGCACCTAGCTTAAGGCACTAGACATAAGTATACAAAGAAAAGAAGTTTTGTGAGAGTAAAGAAGTAAAATCTACAGGAGTTGGAGACAATGGATTTAGAGGCTAAGAAAGGAAGAAGTTAGGAATAACTCCTCGATTTCCAGATTAAGTAAATAGGCAATGATTGTGCCTTTCTGCAAAGGCAAGGAACATAGGAAGAAATGCAGAATTGAAGACTTTGTGTAGTTTCATCTAGTTTCCTTTGAGCTAGAGTGTTTAGTTTTGAATTTTTGGCCTTTGACTAAACCAATTCCCCTCTCTGTGTCTCAGTTTCTTCATGAGGAAAGTATATGGTATGGATTGGATTATGCATCTTCCTAGAACCTTTTCCAATGCATTCTTGTCTGAGCTAAATTGCAAGGTTAATTTAGTTCATACAAACATGAGTTCCATGATTTCTTGCTCAGCAAAGAAGCTGATGAGGACCAGATTGCCATGCTCCTCACATGCCTTCCTCATCTCCTTCCTCTTTGGTCCCCTTCTGGTTCCTCTGCAAGTTAATAGGTCCCCCTTGTTCAAGAAGTTACCCTCTCCCTCTCAAACACCTCTCCCTTAGCCGTTCCCCTTTTCCCCAGGGCTCACCTATTCCTGATTGTGTTTACCGCTCTGCTTTGCCAATGTAAACTGCTGTGTTTTCTATTCTGACATCTGGGTCTCATTCCTGCTTCCCAGTACCAAGACATTTGCATTATTTATACCATTGCCACAGGAAAATGAAGGCAAGGCTGAAGCCTAGAGGAGATATATTCAAGAATATGATGGAAACCCAAAACAGCAATGTGTCCAATTAAACCAACTGAGGCTCACTAAAGCCCTGGAGGTTCCAGCTTGTGCACAATATTGTGCAGATGGCATTCAGCCCAAGTTCCTAAATGGAGTTAACATCTCTATGAGGGAAATGATATTGGTGACATGTTCAGCTACCTTCCAAGAGGCCAATTTGCAAGACTACATTTCCTAGTCTTTTTATTGATAGCCATACTCTCTCCTTAGTAAGTGCTTCATCTGAGTCATTAGCAACATCCAGTCCTAGCTGAGGCTAACCACAGTAGGCACATGCAGAATTTATTCCTAAAACTACCTGAAAGGGGATTTTATGCTCTGTTTCCTTTCCCAAAGTGAGACACTCAGACTTTCACTTAAATTGGGTCATCATGGGCCAAAGTTTCAATATGGCCTTAGAAAAGCAGCCTTTACTTACAGATCAGTCTTGGCCCCCTCCAATGGCCACTTTGGGGAGAAAAATTTCACATTAAACTCAACAGAATGTATCAATAACCAACTGTTCATGAGACTGCCCAAAGTGGGACCCTTTATGCTGGAGGAGGTTTTTGGCCATCTCACCTCAGTAGCATGTATTATAATATTCTTTCCAAAATATTTCAGTCACAATGAAAGAGCTCCTGTAAATCAACCCAAAAACATACAATCTAATATGTGGCTTTGTTTTTTATCTAATGCCCTTCTAGTAAGTAATGATTGTAACGTCTATTATTTATTTGAATGCCAGATATGTGTCGGTCACCATGCTGATTTTACACTCCTCTATAATCAGTATAAGAAGTCCTAAAGGAGGATGTTATTCAAATATAGAGATGAGGTTCAATTTCTTCTAAAGTTAAAGGAGGTTAAGCAACTTGCCTATGGCTACCCATTAGAAAGTGATGTGTGATATCTCAAACTCTAATCAGCATGGTTCTAAAAGTTTTCCAAACACGACATTTTAAAACATTTGATGGACGAGTGATGAAGAACAATATAACAAAACTCTCAATTAGCGTATTCGAAAGTGAGTGGTCTTGCGTTTTTCCACTCTCCATCTCTGGCCAGCCGTCCCTCCATGAGTGGTAAGCCTAATGCCCTCAGAAGGCACTTATGCAGTGAGTTCCTGGCAGATTCCTCAGGAGTTAAATCTGTTCCCTTTCCCCAGTTTCAGACATTGAAGGGAGAGAAGCAGTAGCCTGGATGTCACCTTTCTACACAATCCCTGCAACCTATCAGCCTGAGAGGTCTTTGCCATCTGTCTCGCTCAGTTGCAGGTACTGAAGTTCTCGAGGTAGAAGCATTAATCTATTTGGTGTACCAAGCCCAATCAGAGCAGATGGTTATTGGGACCTCTGTCTTCACCATAACATGGGATTCAGACTAGTCTTTTTGACCTATAACAGAGCTTCTATATTGTCTGGCTAAACCCCTGGGGTAGGCTGGGGACTGAATACTGACCTATCACCATGCCTACTCAGTCCCTGTAAAGAGGTTTGCCCTTGGCTTTTGCCTCTGTTTCTGAGTTGCTTTCCTAACCGAGAACTGTTCATTGCCTTGGCCCCCTAGGATGGACTGTGCTTTGCTCTGGGCCATCTTCACTGTCTGGGATAAGAACTTTAAGCCCTACGCCCAATGCCCTTGGCCATGATCATTGCTGCCTTGCTGTGTTTACCAGATTAGTTTTCTTCAGACATGCACAAGTCTCTTCCGTGTCTTCATCGGAAGCCTCTGTTTTCACTTCTGGCCTTCACGGAGAGCAGCCTTATGGCAAAATTAGTCCCTCTGGCCCCATCTTCATGTATTTCTTGCTTTCCCCTATTTCCACCAGCTCTTGGCAGAGGGACCTTCACAAAGGCTGAAGAAGAATGCTACCTAAGCGGTTACCCTCCTATTTTCCCCTCCCCTCCATCACCTCATTTCATTCCATTCTACAACAAATAAGACATAAGAAATTTGTTTAGACTTCTTTGAAAATTCTGACTTGTCCTCCCTCTAAGAACATCCCAGATTTTTGACCAGGCACAGTGGCTCACGCCTGTAATCCCAGCACTTTGGGAGGCCGAGGCAGGCAGATCATGAGGTCAAGAGATAGAGACCATCCTAGCCAACATGGTGAAACCCCATTTCTACTAAAAATACAAAAATTAGCCAGGTGTGGTGGCTCATGCCTGCAGTCCCAGCTACTCAGGAAGCTGAGGCAGGAGAATTGCTTGAACCCAGGAGGTAGAAGTTGCAGTGAACTGAGATCGCACCCCTGCACTCCAGCCTGGTGACAGATCGAGACTCCATCTCAAAAAAACAAACAAAAAAGAATATCCCAGATTTTCAGCTCTTGTGTTACACAGAAACTACATTGAAGACACTGTTGAGAGCAAGAGAAAAAATGCCCTTTGCTTTTCACTAAAATTTATCAAGAAACTGAAGCAATTCAATTAAATGTAGTTTTTTTGTGTCAGTAAAAATATACAGAAACTTGGTTTCTGGTATGGTAAAGAAGCCTTGTTTAACCTTCATTCTGATAGCATGGGAACAATTCCAAATAAAAGAATACGGAAGCAAATGGAAATATTTTTAATTCAGGACCTTTATGGGTATTCTGTCCTTCCTGACTATGGAACAGGAGTGTTTGTTCTTTTCCTACCATATCCTCAAATGTTAAAAAAGGGAAATTCTAGATGTGGTACCTTAACATGAGTTATGAAAATAAGCAAAAATAACACTTATTCTTCTGCTACTGCTAAGGAATAAAGTGGAAATAAAACAATTCATGTGCATAAAATACCTTGAGGCCCTTGGCGACAAGGGTTATAGAAAGGAATATGCCATCCTTTTTTTCATCTCCTTTTGTGCTTCTTTTAAAAGAAGCTGATTAACCCAAAACATATGCCAGAGGGATAAAATAAAACCAGAAAAATCATTTAAGTAGCTAAAAATTCTATTCCATTGGGCCCCAGAGAAAGACAAAACTACAATATGCCCACCCTGTGCTCTGGCAGAAGACAGCTCAGTTTGTGTGAGTTATAAACAGAAATCGATGCGCTCTTCAAAGAGGACTGAAATCCCTTTACCAAAATGCACTCACATAGTGAGAGCCAAGAGGATAGGAATCGATCCCATTCCTATTTCCGAAGCTCCAATTACTTGAACAGCACAGGGGCCAGGCCAGCTGCAATATGGCAGCTCAGAAGAGGCTGTCCACCTGGCTCCCCAGGAGCTTGCTGTAGTAGCCTAAGAGCTTTCTTCTACTCCCAAGGATGTCCCCGACTGTCCTCATCTGCCCCCTTGGCCACGAGCCTCTTGGCTTTTATGGGGAGCTCCACAAAGGGAAACTGGTTCAATGCCTTCTGCTAGCTGATTGTAGAGCTTGTCCGCGTCTTTGGGCTTCTCTGCTTATAGGCCGCCTCTCTGACTGGATCTTTCCGACTTCTAAACGGACCTTCTACTACAACCTTTCTGCTCTTTCCTGGGAAAACTGTTTTCCTTGGCTCACATGCCTGTATGCTAGTCAGCTTCATTTAGGGGAGCCCCCTTTGTCTCCTCATTGCATTTTAAATCTCTGTGACTTTGCTTTAATTTTAATTTTCTGTATTTAGGTAAATGTGTACCTAGAGTGAAAAACACAGATCCTGAATATATAGTCCAATGAGTTTTTGTGTAACCGACTCTGATCATGATATTGAACATCTCTGCTAACCTATAAAGTTCCCTCCTGACCCTTATTATTCAATGCTCTTCCTCAGAGGCAAACACTGTTCAATTTATGTCCCCATAAATTACTTTTACTAATCTTATACTTTACATAAACAGACACATAGAGAATAGAGTATGTAGTCTTTAGTGTCTAGCTTCTTTCACTCAATGTAATGTTTATGAGACTCACCCATGTTATTGACTATACCACACTTCATTTTTTTGGTTTGGTTTTGGTTTTGGTTACTGAGTAATATTCCAGTGCATAAGTATACCAAACTTTGCTGTGTCTGGGCTTCTGTATCTAACATCTGGACTCTCTAACAAACAAAAGAGACAGAAAACCTGGGTTAAAGAAAAGGGGAATGGAGTCACAAGAAGGTCTGTGTGGTATCAAATGAATCTCTGCGACCCATCAAATGAGAAGCTTCTTTTCCTTTGCCCTGTGTAGTAACCCCAAGCACAGAAAACTCCCGGACTTTCAATTTCACAGGGCAGAAGACCCAAGAGATCATAGGCCTACAGATTCTTTGAGGAAAGAATATTTTTCAGCCTTACTAGAATAAAATCCAAGGGAAACTCTTCTTCATGCAAGTCCAGCTCAAATGGTACTTCTAATCTCTGGCTTTTCCATAACCCTGAGAGAAAATGACTCAACACTTCATCTATGTTCCTGTCAAAGCTCACATGGGCCTTTGTTACAGTCCTTACTATTTTCTACCACTCCGGTTTCCTTGTAGACCTGACTCTACTTTCTACCAAAGTAAAATGTGGGTTCCTCAAAGAAAAGGACAATCTTAAATAAAAAATTTTCTTTGTATACCTGACACCTAGCACCATAATTCTACATATATGATGCAAGTGAATGAAGAAATGAATGACTGCCTACATTGGGTGGATGGATAAGTGGTTGGATGGATGGATAGATGGATGAATGGATGATGGATGGCTAGGTGAGTGGATGGACAGATATATGGATGAGTGGAGGAATTACACAATATGTGAATATTGCCATATTCACTGTAAACTGAATGACTTGTCTGGTATTTAGCAATGCTCAGCACTCTCAGGGTACTGCTTTTTCTCACATCACCACATTCTTTTTGGTCCTGGGAGTTCATGTTAATCCACTCACCAATAGGCAAATGACTGAATAGTATCTAGAACAGGTGGAACTTCCTAGTCACCATAAAGTGGCTTCCCAGTGCTTCAGAAAACATTTTCATAAGAGCCAGAAGTTGGGCAGAGTCACAGTTAATCTCGTCGCAGTGGAAATCTTCCCAGTACAGGACGGGGCTGAGTGCTGAGTGAGTGGCAGCGCTTCTGCTGCCAGCAGGAGACTCATTAAATATAGCCTCCTAGGTAACCAAAAGGTGATGTTGAGCCCATTAGAGAGCTTTGTAACACTGTGAACTGCATTTAGTGCTCAGCTGTTTCTCACCCACTTCTCAGATGGTCCCAGCAGGAAACATGTCTGTGGCTGTCATGTTTATAGCTAATTAATGTTTATTTATATTTTTAAACAAGGCTTTCACCTGTCATGCTTTAAAATAAATGTTCTCCTCTTCAATTAGAGGTTGTCAGAGCAGAGAGGAATTCTGTTTTGTTGTGGATTGAATGTGTGCGTGTTTAAATGTGTATTATATAGGGAGTTCTTCCTTTTAAGTCCCACTCTCTGTCTCTCCTCTTAGAAGCTAAAGCTTTCTACTCAGAGAAACATACTTTTTTTCAAATTTTGAGCTGCTGTGCAAGCCATGTGCTTCCTTCCAGAGGGTAGACTGCAGAGATTATGGTGCCTTCTAAGATTGGAGGAGGAAGAAGGTCAGAATGAAAAGATTGTACATTTTCAGCAGTGTAGAACCAGTATTCTTGTTTTTAACTTTGTAATTTCAATAGCTTTAGTAGTTTTTGGTTACATGGATGAATTCTATAGTGGTAAAGTCCCCTTTAAGTGTACCTATCACCTGAATAGTGTACATTGTACCCAATAGGTAATTTTTCATTTCATTTCATTCATTCATTTCATTTCATTCCACTCCCACCAACCCCCTTCTGTTTCTGCAGTGTCCATCATACCAGTCTGTATGCTTTTGCATACCCGTAGCTTATCCCACTTAATGAAAACATGTGGTATTTCATTCCTGGGTTACTTCACGTAGGATAATGGCCTCCAGTTCCATTCAAGTTGCTGCAAAAAATATTAATTCATTCTTTTTTATGGTTGAGTAGTATCCCATGGTATATGTATATGTGTGTCTGTGTATAAATATATATATAAATATATATACTGTGTATTTTTATATATACCATATACATATATATACTGTGTGTATACATATATATATACACACAGACACACACATATGTGTGTGCATATTTATATATGCCACATTTTCTTTATCCACTCATCAGTTGATGGGGACTTAAGTTGATTCCATATCTTTGTGCAATTATGAATTATGCTGCAATAAACATATGTGCAAGTATCTTTTTAATATAATAACTTTTTTATTCCTTTGGGTAGATACCTAGTAGTGGGATTGCTGGATCAAATAGTAGATCTTTTAGTTCTTCGAGAAATCACCATACTGCTTTTCATAGAAGTTGTACTAATTTACATTCCCATTGGTAGTGTGTAAGCCTTCCCTTTTCACTGCATCCATGCCTACATCTGCTGTTTTTTGATCTTTTAAAAACAGCCAGGAGGAGCTAAGATGGCCAAATAGGAACAGCTCCGGTCTACAGCTCCCAGCGTGAGCGACGCAGAAGACGGGTGATTTCTGCATTTCCATCTGAGGTACCGGGTTCATCTCACTAGGGAGTGCCAGACAGTGGGCGCAGGTCAGTGGGTGCATGCACCGTGCGCGAGCCGAAGAAGGGCGAGGCATTGCCTCACTCGGGAAGCACAAGGCGTCAGGGAGTTCTCTTTCCTAGTCAAAGAAAGGGGTGACAGACAGCACCTGGAAAATCGGGTCACTCACACCCGAATACTGTGCTTTTCCGACGGGCTTAAAAAACGGCGCACCAGGAGATTATATCCCGCACCTGGCTCAGAGGGTCCTACGCCCATGGAGTCTCGCTGATTGCTAGCACAACGGTCTGAGATCAAACTGCAAGGCGGCAGCGAGGCTGGCGGAGGGGCGCCTGCCATTGCCCAGGCTTGCTTAGGTAAACAAAGCAGGCGAGAAGATCAAACTGGGTGGAGCCCACCACAGCTCAAGGAGGCCTGCCTGCCTCTGTAGGCTCCACCTCTGGGGGCACGGCACAGACAAACAAAAAGACAGCAGTAACCTCTGCAGACTTAAATGTCCCTGTCTGACAGCTTTGAAGAGAGCAGTGGTTCTCCCAGCATGCAGCTGGAGATGTCAGAACAGGCAGACTGCCTCCTCAAATGGGTCCCTGACCCCTGACCCCCGAGCAGCCTAACTGGGAGGCACCCCCCAGCAGGGGCAGACTGACATCTCACACGGCCGGGTACTCCAACAGACCTGCAGCTGAGGGTCCTGTCTGTTAGAAGGAAAACTAACAAACAGAAAGGACATCCACACCAAAAACCCATCTGTACATCACCATCATCCAAAACCAAAAGTAGATAAAACCACAAAGATGGGGAAAAAACAGAGCAGAAAAACTGGAAACTCTAAAAAGCAGAGCACCTCTCCTCCTCCAAAGGAACGCAGTTCCTCACCAGCAACAGAACAAAGCTGGACGGAGAATGACTTTGACGAGCTGAGAGAAGAAGGCTTCAGACGATCAAATTACTCCGAGCTACAGGAGGATATTCAAACCAAAGGCAAAGAAGTTGAAAACTTTGAAAAAAATTTAGAAGAATGTATAACTAGAATAACCAATAAAGAGAAGTGCTTAAAGGAGCTGATGGAGCTGAAAACCAAGGCTCGAGAACTACATGAAGAATGCAGAAGCCTCAGGAACCGATGCAATCAACTGGAAGAAAGGGTATCAGCCATGGAAGATGAAATGAATGAAATGAAGCGAGAAGGGAAGTTTAGAGAAAAAAGAATGAAAAGAAACGAGCAAAGCCTCCAAGAAATGTGGGACTATGTTAAAAGACCAAATCTACGTCTGATTGGTGTACCTGAAAGTGATGGGGAGAATGGAACCAAGTTGGAAAACACTCTGCAGGATATTATCCAGGAGAACTTCCCCAACCTAGAAAGGCAGGCCGACATTCAGATTCAGGAAATACAGAGAACGCCACAAAGATACTCCTCGAGAAGAGCAACTCCAAGACACATAATTGTCAGATTCACCAAAGTTGAAATGAAGGAAAAAATGTTAAGGGCAGCCAGAGAGAAAGGTCGGGTTACCCTCAAAGGGAAGCCCATCAGACTAACAGCGGATCTCTTGACAGAAACTCCACAAGCCAGAAGAGAGTGGGGGCCAATATTCAACATTCTTAAAGAAAAGAATTTTCAACCCAGAATTTCATATCCAGCAGTGAAGGAGAAATAAAATACTTTACAGACAAGCAAATGCTGAGAGATTTTGTCACCACCAGGCCTGCCCTAAAAGAGCTCCTGAAGGAAGCGCTAAACATGGAAAGGAACAACTGGTACCAGCCGCTGCAAAATCATGCCAAAATGTAAAGACCATCGAGACTAGGAAGAGACTGCATCAACTAACGAGCAAAATAACCAGCTAACATCATAATGACAGGATCAAATTCACATACAACAATATTAACTTTAAATGTAAATGGACTAAATGCTCCAATTAAAAGACACAGACTGGCAAATTGGATAAAGAGTCAAGACCCATCAGTGTGCTGTATTCAGGAAACCCATCTCACATGCAGAGACACACATAGGCTCAAAATAAAAGGACGGAGGAAGATCTACGAAGCAAATGGAAAGCAAAAAAAGGCAGGGGTTGCAATCCTAGTCTCTGATAAAACAGACTTTAAACCAACAAAGATCAAAAGAGACAAAGAAGGCCATTACATAATGGTAAAGTGATCAATTCCACAAGAAGAGCTAACTATCCTAAATATATACGCACCCAATACAGGAGCACCCAGATTCATAAAGCAAGTCCTGAGTGACCTACAAAGAGACTTAGACTCCCACACATTAATAATGGGAGTCTTTAACACCCCACTGTCAACATGAGACAGATCATTGAGACAGAAAGTCAACAAGGATACCCAGGAATTGAACTCAGCTCCGCACCAAGCAGACCTAATAGACATCTACAGAACTCTCCACCCCAAATCAACAGAATATACATTTTTTTCAGCACCACACCACACCTATTCCAAAACTGACCACATGCTTGGAAGTAAAGCTCTCCTCAGGAAATGTAAAAGGACAGAAATTATAACAAACTATCTCTCAGGTCACAGTGCAATCAAGCTAGAACTCAGGATTAAGAATCTCACTCAAAACCACTCAACTACATGGAAACTGAACAACCTGCTCCTGAATGACTACTGGGTACATAACGAAATGAAGGCAGAAATAAAGATGTTCTTTGAAACCAATGAGAACAAAGACACAACATACCAGAATCTCTGGGACACATTCAAAGCAGTGTGTAGAGGGAAATTTATAGCACTAAATGCCCACAAGAGAAAGCAGGAAACATCCAAAATTGACACCCTAACATCACAGTTAAAAGAATTAGAAAAGCAAGAGCAAACACATTCAAAAGCTAGCAGAAGGCAAGAAATAACTAAAATCAGAGCAGAACTGAAGGAAATAGAGACACAAAGAACCCTTCAAAAAATTAATGAATCCAGGAGCTGGTTTTTTGAAAGGATCAACAAAATTGATAGACTGCTAGCAAGACTAATAAAGACAAAAAGGGAGAAGAATCAAATAGATGCAATAAAAAATGATAAAGGGGATATCACCACCGATCCCACAGAAATACAAACTACCATCAGAGAATACTACAAACACCTCTACGCAAATAAACTAGAAAATCTAGAAGAAATGAATAAATTCCTTGACACATACATTCTCCCAAGACTAAACCAGGAAGAAGTTGAATCTCTGAATAGACCAATAACAGGAGCTGAAATTGTGGCAATAATCAATAGCTTACCAACCAAAAAGAGTCCAGGACCAGATGGATTCACAGTTGAATTCTACCAGAGGTACAAGGAGGAACTGGTACCATTCCTTCTGAAACTATTCCAATGAATAGAAAAAGAGGGAATGCTCCCTAACTCATTTTATGAGGCCAGCATCATCCTGATACCAAAGCCAGGCAGAGACACAACCAAAAAAGAGAATTTTAGACCAATATCCTTGATGAACATTGATGCAAAAATCCTCAATAAAATACTGGCAAACCGAATCCAGCAGCACATCAAAAAGCTTATCCACCATGATCAAGTGGGCTTCATCCCTGGGATGCAAGGCTGGTTCAATATATGCAAATCAATAAATGTAATCCAGCATATAAACAGAACCAAAGACAAAATCCACATGATTATCTCAGTAGATGCAGAAAAGGCCTTTGACAAAATTCAACAACCTTCATGCTAAAAACTCTCAATAAGTTAGGTATTGATGGGATGTATCTCAAAATAATAACAGCTATCTATGACAAACCCATAGCCAATATCATACTGAATGGGCAAAAACTGGAAGCATTCCCTTTGAAAACTGGCACAAGACAGGGATGCCCTCTCTCACCACTCCTATTCAACATAGTGTTGGAAGTTCTGGCCAGGGCAATCAGGCAGGAGAAGGAAATCAAGGGTATTCAATTAGGAAAAGAGGAAGTCAAATTGTCCCTGTTTGCAGATGACATGATTGTATACCTAGAAAACCCCATTGTCTCAGCCCAAAATCTCCTTAAGCTGATAAGCAACTTCAGCAAAGTCTCAGGATACAAAATCAATGTACAAAAATCACAAGCATTCTTATACAACGACAACAACAGACAAACAGAGAGCCAAATCATGAGTGAACTCCCATTCACAATTGCTTCAAAGAGAATAATATACCTAGGAATCCAACTTACAAGGGACATGAAGGACCTCTTCAAGGAGAACTACAAACCACTGCTCAAGGAAATAAAAGAGGATACAAACAAATGGAAGAACATTCCATGCTCATGGGTAGGAAGAATCAATATCGTGAAAATGGCCATACTGCCCAAGGTAATTTATAGATTCAATGCCATCCCCATCAAGCTACCAATGACTTTCTTCACAGAATTGGAAAAAACTACTTTAAAGTTCATATGGAACCAAAAAACAGCCCGCATCGCCAGGTCAATCCTAAGCCAAAAGAACAAAGCTGGAGGCATCACACTACCTGACTTCAAACTATACTACAAGGCTACAGTAACCAAAACAGCATGGTACTGGTACCAAAACAGAGATATAGATCAATGGAACAGAATAGAGCCCTCAGAAATAATGCCGCATATCTACAACTATTTGATCTTTGACAAACCTGAGAAAAACAAGCAATGGGGAAAGGATTCCCTATTTAATAAATGGTGCTGGGAAAACTGGCTAGCCATATGTAGAAAGCTGAAACTGGATCCCTTCCTTACACCTTATACAAAAATCAATTCAAGATGGATTAAAGACTTAAACGTTAAACCTAAAATCATAAAAACCCTAGAAGAAATCCTAGGCAATACCATTCAGGACATATGCATGGGCAAGGACTTCATGTCTAAAACACCAAAAGCAATGGCAACAAAAGCCAAAATTGACACATGGGATCTAATTAAACTAAAGAGCTTCTGCACAGCAAAAGAAACTACCATCAGAGTGAACAGGCAACCTACAAAATGGGAGAAAATTTTCGCAACCTACTCATCTGACAAACGGCTAATATCCAGAATCTACAATGAACTCAAACAAATTTACAAGAAAAAAACAAACAACCCCATCAAAAAGTGGGCGAAGGACATGAACAGACACTTCTCAAAAGAAGACATTTATGCAGCCAAAAAACACATGAAAAAATGCTCACCATCACTGGCCATCAGAGAAATGCAAATCAAAACCACGGTGAGATACCATCTCACACCAGTTAGAATGGCAATCATTAAAAAGTCAGGAAACAACAGGTGCTGGAGAGGATGTGGAGAAATAGGAACACTTTTACACTGTTGGTGGGACTGTAAACTAGTTCAACCATTGTGGAAGTCAGTGTGGCAATTCCTCAGGGATCTAGAACTAGAAATACCATTTGACCCAGCCATCCCATTACTGGGTATATACCCAAAGGACTATAAATCATGCTGCTATAAAGACACATGCACACGTATGTTTATTGCGGCATTATTCACAATAGCAAAGACTTGGAACCAACACAAATGTCCAACAATGATAGACTGGATTAAGAAAATGTGGCACATATACACCATGGAATACTATGCAGCCATAAAAAATGATGAGTTCATGTCCTTTGTAGGGACATGGATGAAATTGGAAATCATCATTCTCAGTAAGCTATCGCAAGAACAAAAAACCAAACACCGTATATTCTCACTCATAGGTGGGAATTGAACAATGAGAACACATGGATACAGGAAGGGGAATATCACACTCTGGGGACTGTTGTGGGGTGGGGGGAGGGGGGAGGGATAGCATTGGGAGATATACCTAATGCTAGATGACGAGTTAATGGGTGCAGCATACCAGCATGGCACATGTATACATACGTAACTAACCTGCACATTGTGCACATGTACCCTAAAACCTAAAGTATAATAATAATAATAAAAAAAGATGCTATTCCATTAAAAAAAAAATAAAATAAAAGATGCTATTCCATTAAAAAAAAAAAAACAGCCATTCTTACTGGGGTAAGGTGGTATCTCACTGCAGTTTTAATTTACATATCCCTGATAATTAGTGATGTTGAGCATTTTCTCATGTTTCTTGGTCACTCATATAACTTATTTTGAGAAATATCTGTTCACATCATTTGACCACATTTTAATAACATTATTTCTTTTTTGTCTTGCTGATTTGTTTGAGTTCCTTGTAGATTTTGGATATTAGTCTTTTATCAGATGTATAGTTTGCAAATATTTTCTCCCATTCTGTAGGTTGTCTGTTTACTCTGTTATTTCTTTTGTCATGCAAAATGTACTTAGTTTAATTAGGTCCCATTTATTTATTTTTGTTTCTGTTGTATTTGCTTTTGGAGTCTTCACCATAAATTATTTGCCTATGCCTATATCCAGAAGAGTTTTTCTTAGGTTTTCTTTGAGAATTTTTACAGACTCAGATCTTAGATTTAAGTTTTTAATTCATCTTGAGTTAATTTTTGTATTTGGTGAGAGATAGGGATCCAACTTCATTCTTCCACATGCGGCTATCCAATTTTCCCAGCATCATTTACTGAATATATATTTTTTCTACTTGGTCAAAGATTAGTTAATTGTAGGTGGTTGGCTTTATCTCTGGGTTCTCTATTCTGTTCCATTGGTCTATGTGCCTACTTTTATACCAGTGCCATGCTGATTTGGTAACTGTAGACTGGTAGTATAACTTGAAATCCAGTAATGTGATGCCTTCAGATTATTCTTTTTGCTAAGGTTTCAGCTATTTTTTGGTTCCATATAAATTTTAGGATTGTTTTTTCTAATTCTGTGAAAAATGATGTTAGTATTTTGATAGGAATTGCATTAAATCTGTAGATCACTTTGGGCAGTATGGTGATTTTCAAAATATTGATTCTTCCTATCCATGAGCATGGGATATTTTTCCATTTGTCTGTGTCATGTTTGATTTCTTTCATCGGTGTTTTGTGGTTCTTGTTGTAGTGATCTTTTACCTTCTTTGTTAAATATATTCCTGGGTATTTTTTTTTGTAGCTATTGTTAATAAAACTGAGTTCTTGATTTTATTCTCAGCTGGTTGTTATTGGCATACAGCAGTGCTATTGATTTGTGTACACTGATTTTGTAACCCAAGACTTTACTGAATTCAGTTATCAAATGTAAGAGTCTATTGAGGGAGTCTTTAGGGTTTCCTAGGTATGTGATCATATCATTAGCAAACAGAAATAATTTGATTTCCTCTTTTCCAATTTGGATGCCCTTTATTTCTTTCTCTTGCCTGATTGCTCTGGCTAGGACTTCCAGAATGAGGATTCTTAAGAGAAAAGAATCCACTTTGCTCTCTAAGCAAAAAAAGATTGACTTAGCAAGACTAGAGGGTTCAAATCCTGCACACTCTGAAATAAGATCTGTCCCTTGAATGACTCCTAGGAAATGAACTTCACACTCTTAGAATATTCTGCTGAATAACAGATCTTTCTTTACCTTGGGACTTGGGCCATGCCAGATGGTTGATGCTAATAATGTGACTTATGGTGGGGCTCTAGGACCATGACACATCAATTTGACCTCTGGAGAGATGGGAGACTGAGTAACTAAGATCAGCCATGTAGGATATTTGATGGCTACATAACTGACCCCCCGACAAAAACCCTGGACACCAGAGCCAAGTGAGGTTTCCTGGTAGGCAACACATATTGTTGCTGGAGAGTCAAGCACTGTCCATATATCTCTACTGGGCAAGGATACCTGGAAATTTCTAACTTGTCTCTCCTGTACTCTGCCATGAATGCCTTTTACCTTTTCTGATTTTAATCTGTGTCCTCTGAAGGTAATACACTGTAATTATGAATATAACTGCTATTCTGAGTCCTGTGAGTCCTTCTAGGGAATCACTGAGCCTGCGGATAGTCATAGGGCTCCCCAACACACGCTTTCAACAGTAAGTAATGAAGACAGGCTATGTTGCAGGGTAGAAAAACATATCAGAACTGAATTCCCACTCTGCCATACACCTCTGGGTGATCTCATTGAAATCAGTTTGCTTGTTCATCTCTTTTGAGATTTAAATAAGATTCTACATTATATATTCATCTATTTTAAAAATAAATATTCATTAAATGTGCCACCTTTTTGTCACATAGTAGATGTTCAAAAAGTGGCTAAACATAGAGATGATTAATTGATTTGGCCAGTATGTGAGCTTCTTCACTCTATTTTAAGTTTGTTAGGTTATGTAAGGACTCTAAATTTGGACGTATGTCCCTCTACATGTTTGTAGACAGGTATGTTCACAGTTTGTAGTTAATAAATGAGCATTTTCATATGGTTACTTGGCTGCCATTTTCTCTTTATTATCTTGAGCCAAGTCGTCTGGTTTCAAATAGTGTTTTTTCAATCAATTGTATAGTACTAGAGGCTTGGGAAAAGAGCCTAGATATAAAAATCCCTGGGACAGTGCCAGAATAAAATTTGGAATATAGTAAGTGTTAGTTGAACATAAACACCTAGAGGATTTTGTTCCAAACACTATTTAATAGGTATATACATTTTCTTTCTTATGCAATAACTGAAATACCAGAAAAATGAAGACTCAGGATATGGAGTAAAATATAATTTTTTGCCCAGTTTTTACCAATGACTACTACATTGGGGGTTTGCCTTTGTTGTAGGGTCAATTGTGTCCCCCCAAAAGATGTATTTGAGTTCTAATCCCTGGTACTTGTGAATGTGACCTTATTTGGAAACAGGGTCTTTGCAGGTATAATAAAACTATGATGACGCCATACTTAATTAGAATAAGCCCTAATACAATGACTGATGTCCTTATTAGAAGAGGGCAACTTGGACACAGAGGGAAGATGGCCTTGTGAAGACAGAGGCAAAGATTAGAGTTACGCTGCCACAAGCCCAGGAATGCTAAAGATTGCTAGCAACCACCAGAAGCTGGAACAGACAAAGAAGGATTCTTCCTTAGAGCCATCAGAGTGAGTATGATCCTGCCAACACCCTGATTCCAGACTCACACCTCCAGAAATGTGAGATAAGTTTCTCTTGCATTACACAAAGCTACTCAGTTGTGGCAGTTTGGTATGGCAGCCCAGGAAGTCAATGCACCATGCATCCTCCATTCTATCTTGTCATACATAGGTTTTTGGTCATTGTCTATTCTTGCCTTGGCAGAATATAATCTGCTTCCTGGAAGGTAGAAGGAAGCAGCCAGGAAGGTGGAGGCAGAAGGAAGTGACTCACCACGGGACTTCGGCCAATGCTGCTCAGGTGGTAGAGGAGGCCTTTGGCATGGTAAATGGTTGGCTGCAGATGAGCACTGGGAGAAAGCCATTGTCTGTTCAAATCTTCCCCGCTCAGCGAGCATCTGTGGCTACAGGAACAAACAATAAGCAAATAAATACACCTTCAGAAGAAAATAACTTGAGAAAATAAAGCTCCACAAGATAAACAATTGAACTAATGAATTCAAAACTTTCCTCTGATTTCTTCCCAATTGGCATCAATTTCAGACATCCAGAAAGCTGTAGATCTGTCCCCCAAATGAACTAGAAACCATATTTGACTTGCTATCAGATTATCAGAGTTTTAAGACAAAGTTGGAAAATGTAGTTCCCCATTATATACATCCATGGGGAATACATTTAATAAATTTCTCTAGGCTATGCGTTCTTCAGTTCTACAGATAATTAAGTTGCATTCAATCTATCATACTTGGTGTGTTACATATGATATTTCCAGCTGGTTCAATAACTCTGCAAGGTAGACATTAGAACACCCCAATGAAGAGACTGAGGCTTATAAATGATTAAATGGCTGGAGATCTAGGTCATAAGAAGGAGCTACGCTTTCCCCCCAGATTTATTTGCTTCTAACCCTTATTCTCTCTCTTCTATTGCACTGCTTGACATTTACCAAGAGAATCAGAGTGCCTTTTTCAAATATATCATCATGGTATATTAGAGCAATAATGAGCTCAAAATCATACAATCCCTCATTTGGGGAATGATGATGTTCATATTCAAAAGTACCAAGTTACTTTACAAAAGTGACCCAGCTGGTAGTGAAAGGATTGACTGCCACTCACAGTAAGGAAACTGAGATGCTGAGTTGTCAGGCAGAGTGATCCTAAAAACCCACAACCACCAGAGATTACCAAGGGCAGCCCCTCCACAGGACACATTCCCAGTAGTCCTGCTAAGGTATTATTTACTCAGTAGGGTCAATGAGCTAAGTGCCACAGATTGGGAGGATCAGCACAGCATCTCCAACACCTCCAGCACCCCCAACTCCTCCCAAGCCCTCCACCATTGTCCTTCCACACCCAAGCTCAGTGGAATTGCTAACAGTTCCCACTTGACTTATGGCCTCCAGAAGTGTGAGATGAGTTTCTGTTGTTTTAAGCCACGCAGTTTGTGGTAGTGTGCTGCAACAGCCCTAAGAAACCAGTACACAATACATCACCCATTCTTTCTTGTCATACATAGGTATTTGCTGGGGCTCCTCCATCTTCATGCACCCCTACCTCTTCAACGTTTAGGGGATCAATCTGCAGGGGAACTTTCCCTGATTTTCCAGGCCATTGCATCCATCTCCTATTTGCTGCAATAACAACCTGAGGCCCCCTTGATCAGAGTCCTTATAAAACCATTTTGGATGGATTTTTATTTTTATTTCTCTTGACTTCCCAATTAGACTAGGAGCTTCCTGGGGACAGGGACAGTGAGAGTATCTTGGTCACCATCAAAACTCTAATATAGTAACTCTGTCAGAGTTGATATTGGACAAATAATTTGGAAAGAATAAATTTACCAGCATTCACATGCAGAATCAGATATGATTTCTGTTTTGTTTCAAACACACTGTTTTCAATAAACATTGGAGGTAAAAAGAAGGTTCAGTCCTCAGTCTTCTCCTTTTACCACTTATTCATTTCCATGTTCCTGAAATTATCTTTAAATATTAGCTTCCTGCTGCCTGTCAGACCCTCTTACAACTTACTGGAAACTAAAAATCTTTAGATTAATCACTTATCATGATTTCTCCATTAAAATATTTTGACTTGATAAATGGTGGGTCTTGTGCATGTTCTTCTCTGGCTTTGTTTGTTCTTTGCCTGCTTTTTTTCCTCCCTTTCTCTTTTTAATAGCAATGACATCTAGAAATAGGGTTTATCAGTTCTGCCTGGTGACCAAGGATGAAGGTAAAATATGAAGCAGATTTTCAATGCTGATAGCACCAGAAAGGAACAGGCAGCCCAGAATTGCTCCCAAGCACATTTGCTGTGTTTAAATGAATTTCTTTTCTCAAATCAAGGTACTTGCAGGCACAACATCCCAGAGCCCCAGGATTCTCTTTGACTGCTCTATGATTTCTCCTTGCCTTGACCTGGATTCTCATCAACAATGGGGATTTGTTTTTTCCTTTGTAACACTGACTGTGATGAAATTAGTTGAGGCCCTTTAAAAGCATTTCTGCTTGTATAAATGAAAATGCAAACATACATGTGTCCAGCAGCCAGCAATTCTGTATGAACTCTCTCTACATCTTCTTTCCCTATGCTCCATGGAAACCAAGTTCAGGGGCAACATCTACATGGAGAAGGCTCACGTATTACCACTTTGCAGAAATACTATTTTAGATCACAATTTCCAAGAATAAAAAAAAATAAAGTTTTGTGCTGAAGCCAGAAGCCCAAACTTGAATAACAAGACTTAGTTCCAACTCCAAGCTGCTACCAGATATAGGATTTGAAACCTCTTTGAGAGTCAACATTCTCATGTGTGAAATAAATAAGTCAAACCTCCCCCTAGGTTTATTTTGAGGATCGAATGAAATAGCCATTTTAGATATCCCTATAAAGAAATATATACTTCTCTCTCTACCTATGTCTGTGTCCATGACTATATACACATCTGTATCTACGTCTACATCTTCATCTACATCTAAAATGCTCTAGGATGCACAGCACAACTTTGACTACATTCATTGGTTCCTTACCTCATCCTATTTTTTTTTTCTTATAAAGAATAATCAGATAGCTATATGCAGGGCAAGTGGAAGGGAGAATGTCTTGACTAAGAACTCCAGGCAAGAGTCTGTGGTCAGTTTTAAGTAACAGTTTACTTGGACACACCTAAGGTAGGGGCAGTAGGCTGAACAGAAAAGAATTTATCTAAGAAAAAATGCATAGAAATAATCAGTAGAAACTGCTGATTGAAATTTGGGCTGTTCAACAGTGCACAAAGGAGGACCACATCTAAGAATATCTTAATACAGAGATTTGGAGAGAAATTGGGCCAATGTGAGACATACAGAAGTTAAGAAAGCTCTTATTTTGGGGAAAATTTGGTTTGTTTGTTGTCTGTTTTGGAGAGGTAGAGGCAATGAATCATTCCATTTGTGTAGACAGGTTGTGTGGATTTGGGAAGCCCATGTGATTGTATTTGTCTTCAGGACTCTATGGTGGTTATGATTTGGAGAGTATCTCTGTGTGTGACTAGGGCTTTGGCAGTCCCTGTATCTATGCAAATGCAGGTTATTATAATATGTACAACACCTAACTTGAGTGCTTTTCCTTTTAAAGCGAATCCATTTGCTTCCAATCTCTGAATCCATTTGGCATTTTGTGTTAATAATATCGGAGATTCATGCAGTCAGAAGAACTGTTGCTGCTCTTCCCAGGGATTTAAGCATTTGAAGATGAAATGCACCCCATCTTATTATCTACTGTAGCATTTCTGAAATGACAGCTGCTCCTTCTATGGGGGGAGAATTAGCAGATGGACAGCTATGACTGGCTGGCAATAAATTCAGTGCCTATAATTTCTGAAAAGGGGTCCTCTCTCAAATAGTTTGAAATTCTGCTTTCTTTATAAGAATCATAAAATGGTGATTATTGCTACAGTTGGCCCTCTGTATCAACGAATATGGAGGGCCAACTGTACTAAGCCATTTTATATAAGAGACTTGAGCATCCACGAATTTTGATATCCATGGTGGTGGGTGTGGGGAAGGTGTCCTGGAACAAATAATCCGCAAATATCAAATGATGATGTTATTTTTCCCTTCACTGAAACCTGCAAAGTTACAGGGCAAAATTATCTGCTTCATTTTGTTTTTCACAAATAAAGACATTTGATCTGACTTGTCTTCCTTATTTTAAAAAGCTTTAGTTTAGATAACTAGTTTAAGACAAAGTGTATAAGCACTAAATATGCCAGATCTAGGATGCTCAAATTTCCAGTTTGTCTAGGAATGTTGCATTTTTAGCTTTGAAATGCTTGCATCCCAGGAACTCTCTCAACAAATGCACACCAGAGATGTGATAACCTTGCCTAGATCCTTAATTTTAGAAGGTGGTACAGAGCTGGAATACTTCACCAGAACTAGGCTGAATTATTTTGCACTGACTGAATGTTTTTAGGTGGGACTTTCACACTCCACTGAGGGTCAGGCATCCTTATTGCCTATGTTTACCTTGATTGTTTCCCACATGCATTATCTTTCTGCTCTTTTCAGGCATTTGCAGCCAATGTCTGGAAAATCCCTAATCCTTAAAACTGAGGTTTTTGTGGGGCATATCTTTTTCCTTAAGAAAAGAGAAGAAAGCTTCTGATCTCCAGAAAATATGGTCATTTTATGACCAAACAAAAGCATCTCATCTGAAATTACCGAAGAGTCAATCAGCAGCACTAGTCCTAACTAAAGGATCACTGAATAGAAGCCACCAGCTGCATGATATTCTGCGTAAAAGGGAACCTTAAAGGCTGGACAGTCTAAAGGACAATGATGTCACTAAAAATAATTCTTTTCACATTAATTGTGGATCTCTTTTATCTGCTGAGAACAGGGATCATCCAGAGGTTGGGAAACAAGTGATATAACCACTGGCTTTAACAACTAGATCCTGAACTACCAGGACTCCTAAAGCCAAGAAAGGACCACAAGCAGAGACAGAGGAAAAGTGAGTCACTTTCTAAAAATGAGTCTATAGAGCTGCTGTCCGAATACAGGAGGATTCAAAAATCTCCCACCCGTCCATGACTGAAAAACAGAGAGATAGAGCCCATCAGACTGAATGAATGATGCCAGGCTAGATAATATTAGTGCCTGCAGCACAGCAAGCTCTGGAGCCTAAAGAGAGGCAGCATGTTTGAGATTTAGGCAGCAGCTTCGCCATTCACTGCACATCCTAGGTGCAGAAGGCAGCAAGGGTGCAGGAGGAGAATATCTATGAAGGCAAAGAGATGCATGAAAGCTTCAATGCATGACGAACAGCATGGGGGACTATCGGCCAGACAATGCACCCAGAGCTTTCCAAATAAACATGGTTTGGATAGAGAAAAGGAAAAAAGAGGAAAAAACCAAAAGACAACTTCATTTCAAAGCTACAGTTGTTCTAAAGCTCAAAACAACGAGGGTTGTCAGGGACATATTATGTTCACGATATTTTTTGTCATGCAAAATGCTCGGAAGAGTCAATAATCCAGAGAGCAAGGGAAGATAAGAGATCTAACACAGGTGTTCCTACACATCTCCAGGAACCTAGGAATGGGTTACCAGAGGCATAATCACCCCAAAGCCCAGAAACGGGAAAGCCAAAATCTTTAAAGATAGGGCAGAAGAACTGACCTGGGTTCAAATGTCATCTTTGTGAAAGAAATTACTCATATTTAACACTTGAACTTTGGTAGGTCTAAATATAAAATAGTTGTTCTTCATGCCCTTGTTCCTCCAAGGGTAGTCACAAAGGAGGAGCAAGAACATTACCTGGTAGCCTGTTAGATATATAGAAACTCTAGTCCCAACCCTGAGTCTGCATTTTAACAAGATCCTAATGGACTATGTATGCACATTAAAGTGAAAGCAGTGCTTTCTACCAGACTTTAAGGAAAGAAGAAAATTAACATTCACAAAGGAATTATTACTTTACAAAGGGATTTATTGCCACCATGCTTCCAGGAACTAGGACACATATTTAGGATTTTTAGCATCTCATCTGGAGCAGAGCAGCTCCAAAAGCTTGGAGACACTCCCACTTACATACTTGCCCAACCCATTTTTCCCACTGTTGTGTTAGTCTCTTACATGTTTTAATTTGAATGCCAATAGAGAATATTAAAATGTGGTTTTTATTTCTAAGTTATTTTCACAAGTCTGATTTCATAATATCATTCAGCTATTCAATGGGGCAATTCAAAAGACCACACGACCAGGACAACTTCAGCTGAAATCAGCTCAGACCAGATTAAGTGATGAGCCAGATTAGCTGCAAATATAGAGAGAGCCCTACCGCATCACTTGCATCAATCAAGAACACGTGATCAGTTAAATCACTTTTTTTTTTTTTTTTTTTTTTTGAGATGGAGTTGCACTCTTGTCACCCAGGCTAGAGCACCATCCCGGCTCACTGCAACCTCCGCCTCCTGGGTTCAAGCGATTCTCCTGCCTCAGCCTCCAGAGTAGCTGGGATTACAGGCATGTGCCGCCATGCCCGGCTAATTTTTTGTATTTTTAGTAGAGACGGGGTTTCGCCATGTTGACCAGGCTGGTCTCGAACTCCTGACCTCAGGTGATCTGCCCACCTTGGCCTCCCAAAGTGCTGGGATTACAGGCGTCAGCCACCGCACCCAGCCAGTTAGTTCACATTTCTACACAACACTTGTTCCCACATACAACTGACTCAATAAATTAAATATTACTCCCTGTGAAACAGTCAGCCCTCTACGTTGGAAGTTTCTAAAGCTATGTCATCAGACCGAAAGAAAAATATATCTCAGGACCCCAAGATCACTAAGCCAAAGGGAGAAGTCAAGCTGGGAACTGCACAACCTTCCTCCCATTTTATTACCAAATAAGATAGCTACAAAGATAGAAAAGCTACATACCCGCCTCACAATTTTCCCACAAGGAGATTCCTTGTGGACAAAGAAGACAGAACTCAAAGCCATCCCTCTGTTCACCTGAGACAAATGCATATCTAATAGCTTTCTCTGCCCTGTTGTTTCATAAGCCAGACTCAGGCATAAGTGACTACTCCTCTAGCTTCCTCTCACATGGAACTTGTGTATTCAGTGAAAGGCTAATCAGAGTCTCAAAAGAATGCAACTGTTTGTCTCTTATCTACCTATGACCTGGAAGCTCCCTCCTCCGCTTTGAGTTGTCCCACCTTTCTGAACCCAATCGATGTACATCTTACACATATTAATTTGTATCTCATGTCTCCCAAAATAAACCAAGCTATGCCCCAACCACCTTGGGCACATTTCATCAGGACTGCTGAGGCTGTGTCACAGGCACATCCTTAACACTGGCAAAACAAACTTTTTAAATTGATTGAGATCTGTCTCAGATACTTTTGTGTTCACAAGACCAACAACTGTTTGTGAAGAATTTGCCAAATACACATGCAAGTGAACAGTGAAACCTTAGGCTGTGCTACTAATTCTGAGGACAGCCAGCCAACAACCACTTGAAGTCATCCATTGCAACCAGCTGACATTTTGAACAACATAAGATTATTTAGTAGATACAACTAAGGGTCATTTATTTAAAATCCGAAATTTTAAATTCTTTTTAATTCTCACAAAAAAATTGTTAGAATAGGAATAAAAGACAATGTTTAAAAATCAAGAACTAATTATTATTTTTATAATAATTAAAGCAAATAGAAACCTTTGAAAAATTCCACACCCACTCCTGATAAAGACAATCAAGAAAATAAGAGTTAATAGATACTGTGCATGTATGTGTGTATATACACACATACAGGCACACAAGGGCACATTCCTAAAGCCAGGAATTCTAAAAGTCTTAAAGGAAGAATTTTATTTAATGGAGAAACTCCAGAGGAATTTCCACTAAGAGCAGGCACAAGGTAATGAGGATCACTCTCTCCACAACTCTTCAATGTATAATTAGAAGTATTACCCAATGAACCTAGACAAGAGGCATCATTCAGAAGCATGCAAATCAGTAAAGAAGATGTGAAACCATGTGTATTTGCAGATAACATTGCAGCATACCTAGAAAACCAACTATTAACTCAAACAGTAAAGGAATTCAGTAAAGTAGAAGGATACAATATTAGCATACAAAAGTAAATTTCCATAAAGGAGAGTAGTTGAATAATTTGGTGCAGTCACAAAATGAAGTATTATGCAACTATGTAAAAAAAGAGGAAAATCCCAATGAGCTGATATGGAGTGGTAATTTTTAGGATGTGGAGTTAAATGATAAAGTTAAATGAAATATAACTTTTAAAAATAAAAATATACAGTTAAGGGATAAAATAGTATAGCTAAGAATGAAGGAGATGAACAATAAACATGTATTTATTCCTTTGTGCAAAAAAATACAAGAAAGATAAATCAGAAACTAACAAGATTGATTGCCTAATGAAGGCTGGTGGACATGGGGTATAACAGAGAATGGGTAACTGGGAATGGGGTAAGAAGACTCAGGGGCCAGTGACATTTCCCTGAGCATACGTTTTTGTCTAATTTCAACTTTTAGAACCAAGTTAACATTTCACATATTCATATCAATAAATAAATAAATATAATCAAACACAAGAGCCATGGAGAAAACCCAAATGGCTTACAAACATTTATAAATAAACTCTGTCACAAGTGACTAACACTAAAGGAAGTAAGAAGAAAAGAACTGAACTGAGTAACTTTAGAAAATAAAATTTTGGCTATAAATGGTAAAGCTAAGGACAAAAAGAACAATACACAAATTTGTTTTTCATAGCAGTAAGCAATTCTGAGCTGGCAATTCTAAAACTACTTTATGTGTATTCTAGGATTGAATAAATGAGTAAATCAATTATGAATAACAACAACCAGGTTTCTCACTGTTACAGAAAGGAATTACAAATAAGGAATCAACTCTGTGATGTTGTATTGAAATCAGAGGTATCGGCATGAACTCATGATTTTAAATTTACAGATAGATAGATAAAGAAATAGGTGTGTGTGTGTGTGTATTCATACGTCTATTTCCTAGCTCTGTCTGCTAGAAGAACCAAGAAATATTAACAAGCAAGAAACATATTTAGTTCCCAGATATCAGTTTCTAAATACCATCATTGAATAAAAGAAACCAGGGCTGCTTGAAGAAATGCCTGGTTTCAGAGGTGGGGCAGAAGAAAAGAATATCAGTCTAGAACAGAATATATAATGGTGCCAAAAACTAAGGAAGTATTTTTAAATAAGGGGGACATGTTGAAATGACACAGAGATCAATTCTAAGGGAACCACAATGGCAAAATACAGTAAGATTTGACCACAAACAATAGTACTATGTTATAACCCATAAAATAAATTAAATATTCATAAATTCATAGTGATTTAAATAAATAAGTAGGGAAGAAGGAATAGGTCTTAATTTTAGTAGAATTCCAATTAGTACATAGAGAAGTAGATTTATAAATTTAGAGAAAAACTTAAAAAACTTATCATTTGACAAACATCACAGTAATAATTGATACAAGCAACAATCAGCAATGTAGCTAAAGTTAGTGGGTAAAAGTATAATGAGCAACAGAAGATTCACATCAGAGTATCTCCCCACAAGACACTTACTAATCCCAAAGGGAATAATAGTAACTTTATGATGGAGAAGTCTGGAAGATACCACTTTATTCAAATGATCAAAGTTAACATCACCATTTGTGAGGCATATGAACATCACATGCCCCTGATATGATACAACTGAGAAGGGTACAACATCACCTGTGTGACAACCTTGCCAGAAATACAAAGCCACTATTTAATAACGAGGAAACATCAGACAAACCCAATTCAAGGGATATTCTATAAATAACTCACCAGTACTCTTCAAAAAAGTCAAGATAAACAGAAAAAAAACCTGAGAAACTATTTTAGATTAGAGGAGATTGAGAAGACACAACTACTAAATGCAATATATGATCCTGGAAAAACAACATTATTGGAATGATTGGTGAAATCTGAATAATGTATGTAGAGTAATTAATACTAGTATATTAATGTTAGTTTCCTGGTTTTGATCATTACCTTACAGATATGTAAAATGTTAGCATTTAGGTAAGCTGGGTGAAAGATATACAGGAATATTTTTATACTATTATTATAACTTTGACAGATACAAATTATTTCAAAATAAATACTTAAAAGAGTTTTAAAAGTTATAACTTGAAAAAAGGAAAAAAATCTATAATTTATAAAAAAATAAGAATTAGAAAAACTCAAAAATTAGGTGATAATAAATGGTTAAAAAAAGAAAATATCATTTTGTAAATAAAACCTAGTGTAGAAAGAACACAAACATGAATAAATAAGACAAATAATGCCTTTAGAGAAAAATGTAAAATTAAAAACTTTGTTTTAATTCTGTAGAAGGGTAGAAAAAGATAACAAGGATTCAAGGCAAAGTGACAAATATTGAAGATAGGCAAAGAACATCTAACATATGAATAATAGTAGTTTCTGAAAAAGAAAAAGCCAAGGATCAAAAGAAATACTAAGACTTCAACCAATACCAAGAGATAATCTAGCGGTATTAATGGATTTTAAAGAAAAAGAAACACATTGGAAATCTAGGTAATAACAGGATATGACTTACCAAGCAAAAAATTAGATTACCCCTTTTTGAGGACAATGATTCAAAAGAAAATTGGACAGAGATATTCAAAGAATTAAATAAAAATATTTAAAGAAAGAAAATGCGAGACAATGATTTGATACCCAGAAAAACTGATTTTTCAAATATACAGGTATAGACAAATTATTATCAATAGTCAAGAACCTAGGAAATATCATTCCCCATAAGCCTTGTCCTTAGAAATATATTAGAAAAAACCCAGATAAACAAAATGAGCAGAAAGATATGGACATTTTCAATTTTTGCAAAAGTAATTTGAGGACACCTCTGCCACAGACTTGATTTTACCTTACTATAATGGTTTCTTCCACCAGACATTCAGCACTTTAAAGACAAGATAGTGTTTTGTGTACCTCTGTGTCCCCAGAGCCTGAAAGAGTAGCTGGAACACAGATATTATTTCATAAATGTATCTTCACATGAATTAAAATGGCATTTAATTGTATATTTTAATGTCCTAAACTGTGCTCAAAACCTTTTTGTTAAACCTAAAAAGCAAAATAAATGCTTTCTGACACCACAAAAGCAAGAACACATTATTCTCTACATTTATTTATATCTCGGTTGTCATGTCTGTGATGTAAAATGAAATGGATAATTATATATTTCATTTAATATTGAAAGCTCCTATCACATGGGAAAAATAAATGAGCCCTACTTCATCCTTTTGTTTTAGACCAGGTGAGTATCAAAAACTGTTCTTCAAATCACCATTATCTCAATCATCATCATCATCACCACCATTATAGTTCACATTCATTGAGCACTTATTTTGTATCGTGCTTTTTATTAACTGCTATATGTATTCTCCTCATTGATCTTCACAACAACCCTAGAGGCATTTATAATTATAATTTCCATTTTGCACACGAGAAAGTTGAGATTTACAGATGTTAAGTAACCTGCCTAAGGTCACACAGCTAGAGTAGCCTCTGAATAAAGAGTAAACTATGTAACAGAGAAGACAGTTACTTATAAGATGCACAAATGTCTTAACCATCTAATTAGCATGATTTATCCAGTGTTTGCAATGGATGAAAGGGGATGGGGAAGAAGCCTACAGAAATGAAAGGTGTCTGCTTCCCACACCGATATGAACCCATGTGTCTCAGCTTCTATCTGATTTGCCTGTTGAACTCTGGAGTCCAATTTTGTTTGAAGAAAGGATTTCACTGCTTAATATTTTAAAAATGGATGGGATGTGAGGCCAATGCTGTCACCTGACCATAAGCCTTAGAAATCTTTTGACATTTTTGTGGTTTTCTTCTATGTAAAATTAATATTTCTCTTCCCATTTGACAAGTTTGTATCAGGTACAAAATTATATTCAAAAGACAAAAATGTCATATAAAAAACATTTTATTCACTAATTCACCACACATTTGTTGTTCAACTAGAACACCTACTATGTGTCAGATACTATTCTTATTCTGAGGATTACAGCAGTGAATAAGTCCTTCCAGGAATTTACATTCTGGGGATTATTATCAAGTGCCAGCTCCAAGCTGATATCATGTCTCTCTCGTTCTGACAATTTCTCAGCACCAATATATCACGGTGGTCAGAAGGTAACAGACAATGAATTCACCTTTATCTGAGGAATAAATGAAAGTCAACTCCCCATTCTACTGCTGTCAGAAGATTTTTTCTCTGGACAGTCAATCTCTAAACTAAAACTGCAGCTTTCTTTTTTTACTGTGAATTCAACAGATTTAATTATGAAATACTGATTGTTCCTGATCATCTCCATCTCAGCTGGGGCTTCCTCTAGGCTGCTGCAGTCTGCTTTGTATTAAAAGTCACTGTATGTTCCTTGTTGGAGAGAAACCTTTAATAGAAAAATATCATGTAATGTTCAAAATCATTAACATTAAGAAAAATACACATTGTTTTGTATAAAGTTGCAACAGAACTTCTAGTCTCCTATCCCTACTGAAAAAAAGATGACAAAGAAATTTAGAGCTGAGTTTTCTCAAAGAAGCTCAGAAATTAGAGTCCTGTAATGAACCATAAGACCCCATATTTATTTTCCTAGGTGGAAAGAATGCATCGGGTTTTACTTGCTCCTTTTTTCTATGCCTAAGAGCCTTCTTCATATTCAGGTAAGTTTTCTTTACAGACCAGAAAGGAATCCCCCTGAGGAGTTGATCAAGCCAAAATGTGTCTCTAGAGAGTAACAACTCTTCTCTTTCCTGCTAACTAGTAGATGTAGAAAAGAAGGTGATTCCTATGCTTTCTTTAGAGGATGTCAATGTGTTTAACTCTGGATATATAATAAAATCCTGATTAGTCTCTTAGGACAAGGAACACAGGTACAGAAAAATAATTTCTGCTGATTGGGTCTTTAAGTAGCTAGAAAACATTTATCCCATTCCCTGAAAGCAATGCTGACTGCCAATACCATCCTAGGTAAAAGAATGGCAAGAGTCATCTTAGAATTCTGGAGTTCCTTTTCCTTGATTTCCTGGTAGGAGAAAATGCATAGCACTCAGTGCCGAAGAAGAAATCAGAAAAAAAAAAAATGAGCTTTAGCCTTGGTTTTGACACTTGCTACAATGTAATCCTAAGCAAGCTCCGTAGTTTTGGTTGGCTCAGAGATGTTGTTTTATTTGTTTTGTTGTTGTTGTTTTTAAAGCAGAAAATTAGAACACAGGATCTCTATCCAAGGTGACTTTCTCCTTTGAAAATGCTAATTCTAGGTAAAGGCATGCAAAAGAAAAGACAAAGTGTCAGTGACATACATAAGGGAAGAGAAAGAGAGGGGAGGTAGGTTATAAGGTTGTATCTTTTGAAACCCAAATTCATAAGGAGAAAAATTGTCTAAGATTTATTATATCCTACATAAATTGCAGCAATTGCCTCCTCAATGTTTTTCTCATCTCCAATCTATCATAATGTTTCTCCTCCAATTTGACATATGTATATTCCAAATGTATATTCAAATTCTTTCACTGGCTCCTGTTACCTAAAAAAGAATGTGTAAACTACTTTGGCTGACGTTCAAGATTTTCTACAAACTGGTCTCATCTCACCAGTCCAACTCAATCCTCTATTACTACCCAACACAAACCTAGTGGTCCAAGCAAACCATATTTCCTTATTGTTCCCAGGCCACTCTGTGCTCTCCCAACTCTCAAATCCTCTCACCTGCTGATGAAGCCATGAGAGCAGACCCAATCTTTTTCTTCTCCATCTCTTTCTTATTCTACCTGTCTTTCAGGAAACTTATCAAGCCTTGCCCCTTTCATGAGACTTCCTTTGACTACAATCTATAGCAATTTCTCCAACCTCTAAAATTCCTTGAGATAACAAAAATGGTGAAAAGTGTATGTGTGTGTCACCGGATTCTGGCTGTGTGCATTCAAGTCTGGATCTCTCACTTGCTGTATAAATTTGACCAAGTTATTTAATTTTGTTAAATTTTAGACTCTTCAATATCAGATGATGAACACGCCTGTCTTTTGATTTCTACCTAAGGTTGATACCAGTATTTAACTCAACAGGATTTTTGATTGTTTGTTTCTTAGGCTTAAGTGTCATAACACACTTAAGGCACTTAGCAAAATGCTTCGTACATAATCAGTGATGAACAAATGTTTGCATTTTTTAAAAGCAGTTCTTTTTAGTATTCACATTTGCATCACCATCAATACTGTCCTGAGATTTCACTTAACTACAGATTTAGACTATAAATCATTTGAGGATAGTGCTGCATCTTGTATGTTTATTGAATCTGCTTCAATACTCATCATCATGTCCTACATTTAATGGATCTCAGTTACTACTTGTAATATATAATCTTAGAGACTAATTGGATCATCAATATAGGGCTTTTCTGAGACTTTCAGTAAATCATAAGAATAAAATAAAAATAAGAGGAGAAAAAGCTATATTTATCATTTAATCCTCAAAAAAATCCTGTTTTATATTTGAAGAAACTGCAATTCACAAGGTTTATGTAACTGTTCATAGTCACATATTTCAAGCACGAATTTGATCCCAGGTCTTTAGCCAATGAAAAATAGATTTCCTGGAAAAAGTCTGGAAATTTCTTTACCTGAAGCACAATCTTTTTCTAATCCCTTCTTTTTTCTCATTATTTTTCCCCTCTCTCTCTTAACACACTTGGTACTATTTTGTTGCAGAAAAGCTTTTGTGTTGGTTTGAATTCTATCCAGATCTTCCACAACCTGTTGGTATTGTTGAGCTGAATCACACACACAAGTGGTTCCGGGAAATTAAAAAGCAAATCACAGGCCGGCCACAGTGGCTCAGGCCTGTAATCCCAGCACTTTGGGAGGCCAAGGCAGGCGGATCACGAGGTCAAGAGATTGAGATTATCCTGGCCAACATGGTGAAACCCCGTCTCTGCTAAAAATACAAAAAAAAATTAGCTGGGTATGGTGGCACGTGCTACTGCACTCCGGCCTAGCACCTGAGTGAGACTCCATCTCAAAAAAAAAAAAAAAAAAAAAAAGGCAAATCATGTTTAGGCTTCCTAAACAAAGACGGAAGAAGCACCAACTACCCTCTCTTTATTGTCATTAAATGGCTCCCCTAATCACCGGTTGCTCAAGTCAAATACCTTATAGTCATCTTTTGAGGCATCCTTATCACATACCCCTAATCCTGTTTAACAGCAAATCTTACAGACCCTGCCTTCAAAATATTTAATATACACAGAAACCAAGTATAACTCACCACTTTCAACACTACCACCCTGCCTAAGCCACTATCTTCTTTTACCTGGACCACGTCAAGGGTTTCTTAACTGCTTTCATTCTACCTGGCAGTCTCTTTCCCCAAATATCCATGGTTTATTCTCTCAAGTTTCTGTTCAAATGTCATCTCATCATAGAGGATCTTCTTCCTACCTTCCACCTGCTCATTACCCTCTATTTTCCAACCTATATTATTTTCTTCACTACACTTAACACTATCCATCATTGTATTACATATCTACCCTAGTTTGGTTCATGTTCTCTCTTCCCCACTAGAGTATAAGCTCAATGATAACATGAGCCTTACCTATTTTGTTCAACTACTGTATCCTCAGCCCCAAAAAACAATTTGTGACACATAGAAATCATCTTATCGATAAAGAATGAATGGATGAATTCTCCTGTCTCTAGTTTCTGGGAAACATATTTTTATGGTCTGAGTATATTTTCCTTTTAGAATGGTTGCAGTTTTAGTACAGATATGGTATTAATGGATCTTCCATGGAATGATTAGATCTTCATCTTTCTTACTGATAAGTAAGCTTGATTCTTTTCAGTGGTCTAGCACCTTCAAATATATTGCATTAACATTTTAAAGTTATTTTACTTTAATTTATTTCCACTAAGATCCAAGAAGAAAATCAGAGGGCTTTATCATTAGTAGCTTGGCTGCATCTTTTTATTTAGGGAGTCATTTTTACAAAATGAGAAATCAAAACATCTTTATAGTTAGGTCTCATGGATCAGAAAAATGTTATCTTCAGTTCACTGGGTATTTTAAACTAAAATATACACTTCAAGCTAAACATAGTCAATATGACTTTTATATAAATTTATAAAAGAAAATAATTCTCAAAATAATATTCCTTAAGAAAAATTATCCTACATGAGATGATACCTGCTTTCCTTCTTTGTTGCTCTCCCTTAAAGGTGAGAAAATCTCAAATAAATCTTGAGGAAATAAAATGTACACATTTATTTATTCAGTGCCAATCCTTTTAGTACAAGACTCTAGATGCTACCTCTCCCCTCCCTCTAAGGCTCCAGATTGGGTAACCACAATTATCAGGAAGGGGTTGTTTTCTCCTTTCACTCTGTCATCGGTTCTGAATTTATATTTTACTGGGCTCTGTCAGGTATAGTGCAGCAGATGGCAAGTGGAATCCAATTAGTGATGTCTTGCAAATTGTGTCAAGACTCTTCAATTAAGGCTGTTTTGTTGAAAAGCTATTGGATGAGTGTTGGCTCTGTTCACAGGCAAAAGGAATCAGCAGCGCTGGTCCTTATTTGACATGACTCAAATCTTCCTGAATGGAAACAGACTTTTTCCCATGGGCATTTGTTGAAAAAAATTAGAGGCAATTGCTAAACATCATGGGTCTCCAAGACAGTAGAAAACAGTTGGGCAGCCAATGGGCAAACCACCGAACTTAAAACTAAAAGGTCGGGGGAAAATGTCCACAGGGAGATTTTGAAAACTCTAAAATATTTCTAGATACCTGCATGCGTAGGATTATGTGTACACTCGCGGCTATGCGCGTGCTCAGGAAAGACCTAAAAAGGCCCTGAGCTCTCAATCGTGACAAACCTTGGAGCTCTGAACAAGCAGGAAGTGAAGATTAAAGAAGAGATGTAAACTGTCGACTGAGTGTTGAAGGCATGCCCAGACATCAACAGTAGGTTCCCTAGCAAATGCTATGAGACTTATTAGTTACAGAACACTAAGAAATTCTGTCTAATCATTAGAAGACCACTAAGCTAGCCAAGCAAAGACTTCAATGGCTGCACATGATAAGAACATAGACTTTAAAGATTACTTCAAGAAGTCACTAAACAAACAACAACAAATCCTGGGTTTGGGGAAGAATCTGATTTCCAGAATTGCAACATTATGTATTTAAAATTTCTACTTTTCAGCAAAAAATTTATGGGATATTAAAAAAAACAAGAAAGTATAGGCCATACACAGAAAATATAACAGCTAATAGAAACTATCCTTGTGGAAGCCCAGATATTGAACTTACTGTCTAAGATTTAAATAAGCTATTATGCATATGTTTAAGGAACTAAAAAGAGAGAGAAAAACAGGTCTGAAGAACTAAAAGAAAGTGTGAGAATGATGTCTCAGCAAATAGAAACTATCATTAAAAAACAAAAATCATACAAAATAATCAAATATAATTTCTGGAATTCAAAAGTACAATACCTGAAATTTAAAAATCACTACAGATCCTCAATAGAAGTTTTGCACAGACAGAAAAAGTATTCAGTGACTGGAAGGGGATCAATGGGATTATCCACTTTCAAGAATAGAGAGAAGAAAGGATATAAAAAATTAACAGAGTCTAAGATACCACTGGGACACCATCAAGCATACCAACATACGTCTAATAGGAGTGCCAAAATAAAAGGGGAAGCAATAGAGAGACAAAGAGACAGAATGAACAAATAGGTAAAAAAAAAAATGGCTGAAAACTTCCTAAACTTAGTGAAAAATATTAATCTAATCTACACATCCAAAAATCTCATCAAACTCCAAGAAAGATAAACTCAGGGTCCACACCTAGACATGTAATAACCAAAATATCAAAAGACAAAGAGAATTTTGAAAACAACAAGAGAGAATTGACTAATGCTATACAAGAGATCTACAATGAAATTAATAACTAATTTTTTTTTCAGAAACTGTGGAGACCAGAGTCAGTAAGATGATATACTCAAAGTGCTAACACAAAAACACTGAACATCAAGAATTCTATACTTAGCAAAACTATTTTTTAATGGAGAAATTAATTTGTTTCCTAATGAAGAAAATAATAAGAGAATTTATTGCTATGAAATCTGCCGTACAAGACACACTAAAGGGAAGGCTTCAGGCTTAAATGAAAAGACACTAGACAGTAACAAGAATCCACATTTAAAAAATCACTGATAAAGTTATACATATGTAAATATAAAAGGCATTGTAAGTGTATTTTTAATTATAACATTTCTTCCCTGATTTAAAAGACAATGGCATAACCTGTAATTATAAACTGTGCTGATGTGCCTACAATATATGAAGATGTATTTTATATGATAATAACACAAAGAAAAGGGAAGGAAATGAAGCTATATAATAGCATATTTTGTATACTATTGCAATTAAGTTTGTTTTAATCTGACTAGATTGTTATATATCAATATTATAAATCCCCAAGGCAGTTATAAAAGAATTCAAAAAATACTATAAAACTAATGAAAACAAATTTAAATAGTACCTTGAATATTTATTAACTCAAAAGAAATGAGAGGAATGGAAAAACAACAACAAAAAACACATAGAAATACGGAAAACAGATAGCAAAATGACATCATAAAATGTTTTTTAAAATCAGTAATTATATTAAATGTAAATGGATTAAACAATTCAATCTAAAGACTGAGATTAGAATGGATTTTTTTAAAGTGTTCCAACTACAAGCTGGCTATAAGACATATACTGTGAATTCAAAGACACAGTGGGTTAAAAGAAGGAAAAGAAAACACCATGCAAACAGTAACCAAAAGAAAGACAGAGTGGCTATAGGACTATCAGACATAATGTACTTTAACTCACAGTTACAAGAGACAAAGAAGGACATTAAATAATGACAAAGGGTTAATTCATCAAGAAGCTACAGCAATTGTAAATATGTGCACAACTAATAAAGCACCATAATACATGAAGGAATAACTAAAAGAAATGAAGTAAATAGACAATTCACCAAAAATTGTTGGAGACTTCAGTTCCCCACTTTCAGTAATGGATAGAACAACTAGACACAGAATCAAAAAGGAAACATAAGATTTGCATAATAATATGAAACAAGTAGATTAACAGACATCTATAGAACACTTGGTCCAACAAAAACAGAAAGCACATTTTTCTCAAGTGCACACATTCTTTAGAGTAGATCACATGGTCGGCCATAAAACAAGTTTTAATAAATTTAAATGGTTTAAATCATACAAATATATTATTTGACCAAGACCAAATTAAATTAGATATCAATAGCAGAGGGAAGTTTGGGAAATTTATAAACACATGGAAATTAAACAATGCACTCCTAAATAATGAATGAGTCAAAGAAGAAATTACAATAGAAATTAGAAAATACTTTGAAATTAATAGAAATGAAAACACAGCATACCAAACCTTATAGGATAAAGCAAAAGCAGAAAAAAATACATATTTGTAAATGCCTATATTAAAAAGAGATTAATTATTTAAAAAAAATAATGATCACAAATCAATAATCTAGCCTTTTGTATTAAGAAACTAGAAAAGAAGAGGAAAACCTGAAGCAAGCAGAAGAAAAGAAACAATTATTAAGATTAGAAGAGAATACATAAAATACAGAATAGAAAAACAATAGAAAAGTCAATGAACTAAAAGGTGGTTCTTTGAAAACTGATAAACCTTTTTGTCAAACTGACAAGGAAAAAAAGGAAGAAAAGATGTAAATTATTAAAAGGAGAAATGACAGAGGGAACATTACTATTGACCTTACAGAGGCTGTAAAGAAATACTATGAATAATCGCATGCCAACAAACAAGAAAACCTAGAAGAAATGGACAAAAAGTTAGAAAGACACAATTTACCATACCTGACTGAAGAAGAAATAAAAAATCTTAAATTGAAATAGACCTATAATAAATAAAAGATTGAATTATTAATCAACAAACCTCTCACAAATCAAAGCTGAAGACCAAGAATATGACTTCACTGGTGAATTCTGCATGGCCTCACTGGTGAATTCTACCAAACCTTTAAGGAAGAATTAAAACCAATCTTTCACAAAACTTTCCAAAACATACATAAGAAGGAAACAATTTCCAACTCATTCTATGAGTCCAATATTAGCCTGATAGCAAAACCAAAGATATCATGGGAAAAAAAGCTACAGAACAGTGTCCCTGATAAATATAAGCCCAAAATGCTCAAGAAAATACTAGCAAATCAAATCTAACAACTTATAAAAAAGATTATATATGTTGTTCACAAACAAATGGGATTCATCTCAGGATTGGAAGGTTTGTTCAATGTATGTAAATCCATCAATGTAATACACTATGTTAACAGAATAAAAGACAAACACAATCATCTCAAGAGCTACTGAAAAAACATTTTTTAAAATCCAGCATATGTTCATAATAAAAACATGTTAAAAAAAAAAACTAAGAAGGGAACTTCTTCAACCTGATAAACCCACAGCTGTTATTTTACTTAATGATAAAAGACTGAAAATTTTCCTGCCACGATTTGGAATGAGCCAAGGTTGTCTGCTTTTACCACATCTATTCAACATTGTATTGTGGATCCTAGCCAGAGAAATTACACAAGAAAATGAAATTAAAAGCATCCGGATAGGAAAGGAAAAAGTAATACTATCTTTATTGGCAAATGATACAATCTTGTATATAGAAAATCCTAATTAATCTACAAAAAATTAGAGGTAATAAACTAGTTCAGCAAGATTCCAGAATTAAGATTAATGCACAAATATCAATTTATTTACATACATCAGCAATGAACAATCTAAAAATAAAATTTAAAAGCCAAGTTTACTTACAATAGCATTAAAAAGAATAAAATACTTAGGAATAAATTTAACCAAAGAGGTGTAAGGCTTTTACACCACAAAAGACAAAACATTATTGAAAGATATTAAAGAGCACTTCAACAAATGGAAGATATCCTGTATGCATGAACTTGAAGCCTTGATATTATTAAAATGGCACTACTTCCCAGATTGATCCACAGCTTCAACACAATCTCTATCATAAGTCCATCTGGGTTTTTTTTATTTTCAAAATTTGACAAGCTAAGCTTAAAATTCACATGGAAATGAAAAGAACAAGGAATACACAAAGCAGTATTGAAAGAGAATGAATCTGGAGGACTCACACTTCCAAATTTCAAAATCAAAGTTACAATTATCAGAGCAGTATGATACTGTAATAAAGATAGACATAGATCAATGGAAACAGAAGTGAGAGTTCAGAAATAAACCCATATATTATTGACCAAATCATTTTCTACAAGGATGCCAAGACAATTTAATGAGGAAAAAATAGCCTTTCCAACAAATGGTGCTAGGAGAACAGAATATCCACACATAAACCAGTACATTTGGACCTTCACCTCAAGTAACACATGAAAATTAACCCCAAAACAATTATAGATCTAAATGTAAGAGCTAAAATTATAAAACTCCTAGAAGAAACATGACAATAAATCTTTGTGACCCTGGGTTAGGGTATGGTTTCTTAGATATAACATCAAAAGCAAAATCAATTAAAAACATAGATAAACTGAATTTCCTTAAAAGTAAAAACTATTGGGTATCACAGGACACTATCAAGAAAGTGAAAAAGACACCCCACAGAATGGGAGAAAATATTTTCTTATATTCAGTAATACAAACAACCCAATCAAAGGCTAGGTAAAATATTTGAATAGACGTTTCTCCAAAGAGGATATACAAATCACCAATAAGCTCATTACAAGATGTTCAACATCATTAGTCATTAGGTAAATGAAAATCAAAATTTTAGCCCACTCCGATGGCTAAAATATAGAAAATGACAAGTGTTGGAGGGAATGCGGATCAACTGAAACTCGTATATATTGCTGGTGAAATATATACCAAAGTGGTTCAGCCACTTTGAAGTAGGTTTGTAGTTCCTTAAAGTGTCAAACATAAAGTCCCCATATGACCCAGCACCATATGATCTGAAAATTCTACTCCTGGATATATATCCAAGAGAACTAAAAATATATGTCCACATAAAATCTTGCACATGGATGTTTATAGCAGCATTACTCCTATCAGTCAGAAAGAGGAAACAAGCCAAATGTCCATCAACTGATGATGAATAACAAATGTGGTATCCCCATACAATGAAATATTATTGAGCCATAGAAAGAAACAAAATAGTGATGCATTCAACAACATAGATGAAACCTTGAAAACCTTGTGCTGAGTGAAAGAAGGCAGACATAAAAGGCTATACATTATATCATATCATTTATATGAAACATCCAGAATAGAAAAATCCGTAGACATGGGAAGCATATTAGTGATTGCTGGGAACTGAGAGGAGAGGAAAACAGGGAAGGATGGCTAACAGCTTTCTTTTGGGGAGATGAAAATGTACTAGAATGAGATAGTGCTTGTACCACTTTGTAAATATGTTAAAAACCACTTTACCCACTTGAAATAACTGAATAGCATGGTATATGAATTATATCCTGATTTTTAAAATGTAATTGCAAACATTATGAAAAATACATTTCATATTCCAAATAGTCCATTCATTAGCTCCTTAATTACCAAAGTTTTACTCTTTCAGCATATGGCTACCTATTTCTATACTAGAACTTGGGATAACCTATTCTTAACTTTCCAGTTCCTTGTGTGAATCTGCAACTTTCATTTTTAGAAGACAACCACAATTTATTAGCAATTCTCTAAAACCTAATGATTATCAAGAAGCCATGAGACACACATAAAGACTCCCTCCACAAACCTATGCATCATAAAAGGGATTTCCAGGGCTGACTCCAACAGCCAGCCTCATAAAGCTCTCAAGTCCCACCTCTGTGATGGACAGGTATCTGTCTATTCTTTAGAAGAAGGAAATAGCACCATTTTCTTCAGTTCAGTTGTCCATTTTGTCTGGCAAATCAGCATGACCACAAACCCAGGAATTCTTTAGCTTTCACACAACATAAAAATAGCCCAGATTGGCAACTGACAAGCTCTTTCAGTAACCAAGGGAGTCACACCTGTAAAGCTGCTAGGTATTCATAGGTGACTTCCCTGATGTTATGATGTGATGTTAGTTAATTTGATCTCTCTGAAGAAGGAAGAACAACAATTCCCTGCTCCCTCCATTTATATAACAATAGAATGTTTCTGCTGCTCACTTGAAACTGTTGTCTACTGACTGCTAACCAGGTCAGTACTTTCACTTACCTTGTTGGCAGTTTAAGATGGCATAATGATTTATTTACAATTTACAACTTTAGTTTCCTTTAATGCATTTAAAATGCATACCTCCTACTAGCTGAATCCATGCTTAAAACCTCATTCTATGGGACCAGTCCAGAATTGAACTGTAATACCAATTAGTAGGGGATGCATTACCTGTTTGATATTCTGCAATAAATAACTTCAATTCAATGTACAATCCTCCTTTCACACTGAATCAGCACACTTTAAAGCTCCTACCAGGCAATCTCTTTGTGGTAATCCTTTCCACAGATTTGATTCTTGCTTTGGAAACTCTTCCTCAACTTCTAAAATATTTCTTTGTCTAAGCCCAGCTTTCCTGGTTCCTTTACACTTTGTTCAAAATTGCATAGCCACAGACCCCAACCCTTCTCAAACCCATATTATTCTTTTCTCCTGGAATCCCAGCCTAGCCAGAATCCCCAGGCCTCCCACTTCTTGAGGAGAGATTAGACAATTCTCAGAATTAACGATAGCACGTTTTTCTATGCCAGGCAAAAATTATCATTATTCCCTTTGCTGATAACTGTTGGTTGTCAAGTATCTTTGTGGTTATAATTGTGTCTAACTATAATATTTTTACTAAATAAGAACTTTGTTTCTCTGCATAAGGAGAGGTCCCTCTACTCCCTCCATTTAAAATATTAGAGAGGATAAGCTCAGAGCTGTAGTCCATTTCTGGTCAGAATGTGGAATTGGGTAAAGAAGTGTATCTGTGCCACTCTTCATGGGCAGGTGGTCTAGCACACAGGCCATTTCTGTAGATAGATACATGTTGCACCAAGTCCCCTTTTCTATTTCTCTTCAAAAAGCAGGTGTGTGCCAACTGCCTCATGGTCATATTCCTTAGGAGAAGAGTAGTACGGAAAGGAAAACTCAGGCCTGTACTTTGGCAATTGGCTAGTGATCCATACTTTTTAAAATCCCTTTAAGAAGCCCTTCTTCTAGTTTCCTACCTTCACTGCTCATAGTTTTACATAAAACGTTAAATATGGGAATTTCCTTTTGTTTTCCTAAATTGATGATGATTATTCTCACCAGTATCTTGTAAATAGGCCTTGCAATTCTCCAAAATTGCAGGGATGTATGAAGATTTTTAAAAATTATGGGTATAGAAATATCTTAAACAATAAAAGTATTACATACATACCAAGTAATATCGTCATTCCATTATTACTGGGTTTCCATCTACTCACAATGTCATTTTCTAAACCCAGTAATCAATCAAATCATGTGACAAATCTGGGAGAAAAATATGGTAACATAGTGAACATCTGGTTCAAATTTCTTGCCAATGGGTGAGAAACACTCTTTTCATAGATGAAAATTTTTGTGTTAATTCTGATCCTAAATCACTCAGTTTTATTGAAGAAGCATGTATGGTGCAACCTCTGTACCAGGCACTCAAATGTGTATTTAGTACCTGTCATGGTACTAAGATATAATCCCAAGAAGTCTACTGTCTAGTTATTGAGGCCTGCCAACCAAAACCATAAATATGTGAAGGAGATAAAACCGAGATATGGAAGCAATTAATTCTGAATTGGGGGTCAATTATAAAGAGGAAAGCAGACAGCCATTTATAATTATAAGTTAATGTGTTATGTCTCCCTGGGATATTTCTAATTATGAAATGAAGGACCCTATCTTCTGTTAATAGAATTTCCAATGTCTATAAAATCTTAATGGAAAAAAAATTTTGTTTAAACGTAGAAGATTGAATATAGGCACTCATTCATTATACCTCCAAGAAACCCCCTCCAAAATTACTGTAAGGAATTTTAGAAATATTTATAAATCTTCAGACACAAAGAAAATAGCAAAGGAGGATGATAACAGACAAGAAATATCTAAATATTGAGAGATTGAAAGCAGATGGTCTACCGGTATGTGATTTAGCAGTTCAGAGATCCCTCAAACTTATGTGCCAAAAGGAAGCAAGCCAATTTACATGAGAAAAAGGTCAGGAATTGGGTGCACCAGGTAGCTCTGAATGTGAGACTTACAGAAAATTTCCAAACACAGAAGGATTGGTTGAAAGTCTGCATTAGGAACAATCAGATCCTGAGTCCCATACTCCAGGTTATAAGACTAAGCAATATCCCCTCCCACTCCAGTTCAGAAAATAGGAGATCTATTCCCAAATGATTGGGTCCCAGGTCCCTAACCTAGGGGCATGAAGCACAGCTAAGGGAAGGGTGAGGTCCCATAATAAAAACAGGAGGACACATTTCAGTGAAAATAAACAGAAATGTTTTGAAAATTATCAAACAGAAAAGCCACATTCCCTTCAAAGCAATGACAATTATATTGTGAGTAGATTTAAGAGTAGTAATAATAAATAATTGAAAGCAACAGAGAAACATTTCAAAGAGCTGAGGGAAGACAATTTTTAAATTAGAATTTTGTAACTTGATAGAGTATCATTCCAATGAAAATGAAATAAAGACATTTTCAGACTTGAGGTTTAGAATTTACTTCTTGTAAATTAGTAGTAAAGAACTACTGAAGGATGTACTTTAGAAAGAAGCAAAAAAGGCACAGAGAAGGGAAGCGAAATGCAAAATTTATATAACTACTGAATATAAAATAGCTGACTTTCTTTGCTTCGAATAAGTCATATTAAAATTAAAAACAATATCACGGAAGATGAGAAAGAGTGTTTGATGGCTAGATAAGTCAGCTTTGCTAATGTCCTCATCTCAGTTGGGAAGGTATACAGATATTGCACAACTTTAGATAACATAAGAAACAAAATTTAAAGATTTATTTTAGATTGTGGTAGTCATTTCACACTGTATATGTATATCACAACATCATGTTGTACACTGTAAGTCTATTCAATTTTTATTTGTCATTTATACTTCATTAAAACTGGAAGGGAAAAGATGCATTTTTAAAATGCATTAATGCTCTATACTGCTGAAATACTGGAAATGTTTTATTTCTTGTATGACAGTTACATGAATGTTAATTTTGTGATCATTCATTTCTGTCATGTACAATTTTATGTATGTGCACTGTATTTGTTATTTTTTAATTAAAACAAAATCACCAAAATAATAAAATATAATTAGTAGCTTCCAAACTGGCAAAAGGGAAAAAAATAAATTGTTAAAAAATTTGTAATCCAAGGAAGGTATCAAAAAAGAATTTTAAAAGGAAGTTAAAAAATGATGTTAAATAGCACAAAACGAGATGGAAAAAATTAATCCAAATACAGGAATGCTCACAATAAATATAAAGTTAAAGTAATCTATTAAAAGACACTACTATATATTGGATCTTTTAAAAAAGCTATATGATCTCTGCTGGATGCATACTTAAAGCAGATTATCAGGAAAATATTGTGTATTAATCAATTTTCACACTGCTATAAAGAATACCTGAGACTGGGTGATTTACAAACAAAAGAGGTTTAATTGACTCACAGTTCCACATGGCTGAGGAGGCCTCAGGAAACTTACAGTCATGGCAGAAGGCAAAAGGGAAGCAAGTACCTTCTTCACGAGGTGGCAGGAGAGAGGGAGCAAGTGTGAAGGCGGAACTGTCAAACATTTATAAAATCATCAGATATTGTGAAAACTCATTCACTATCATGAGACCAGCATGGGGGAAACCGTCCCCATGATCCAATCACCTCCCACCAGGTCTGTCCCTCAACATGCTGGGATGATGAGGATTACAATTTGTGATAAGATCCGGATAGGGAACAGAGCCAAACCATATCAGGTTGAAAATAAAAAAAAAAGACTCAGTAGGCATATTTTTACCTGGTGTAGCAATACCAGTATTGGGGGGAAATAGAATTGAGGGCAAAAACATTGAACAGGATAAAATAGTTGCAAGGAGATATAATATTGGGATATTTTTATAAACATCCTTCAGAGATACAGATCAAACAGGAAAAAAAAAGAAAAAGCAGGATAAAAAAATCTACATAATACATCAAAAAACCTTGATCTTAAAGAATTATATCCCAAACAGAGAAGATGCATACTTTTATACCATATATTGAATATTTATTTAAAATGTTCTCATGCTATGTCAAAAAGAAGACTCACTATATGTCAAAAAATTACTGTAGAGGCCAAGTTGTTTAATCATAATGGAATTGAATTAGAAATCAAGCAACACCTTAAAAGTTATAAGAACAGCATTCCAACAATAGTAACCTCTACCATGACCTTCTGGCGTCAAAAAACAGAATCTATCAGTTTATGGGTTAAAGAAATGATGGAAGTTATCAAATGTAGAAATATAAGAAAATAATGCTTATCAAACTTCTTTTGTAAGGTTTTTAAATCAAATTTTTATAAGGTTTTTTAAATCAAATTTCTTTTATAAGGTTTTTTTTTTTTAAAAAAATAGACAGAAACTGACAGATCAAGCTGGAAAAAAAACATTAGAGTTTCGTTTTGTTTTGAATTTTAGAAATTTTCTTGGAATGGGGTGTGTTTGCTTTTAATTAAAGAAGAATTTAATAAAAATTTTCTATATGAACATTGTAAATTAGCCATATACAAGCATTAAAAGTTGACCAAAGACAGCAAAGAAAAAATACAAAAGCTGAAACAGAGAAAGAGGGAGAAAGAAAGAAAGCGAGAGAGAGAGAGAGAGAGAGAGAGTGAGGGAGACAGACAGAGAGCGCGCTGGGGAGCAGGTACAACTGATGCCAGGTTCAGGATGTTGCAATTTTGGTGAAGCAAGGATGAAAATTGGATTGTGAATGGATTCAAAAGGGGCTTAAATCTTTATCTACAATATGTTATTTATTTAAAAATAAAACCCTGAAGCAAATATGTAAAAATGTTAAACTTTGTTAAATATTAGCATTAAGTGTGTGTTCCTTACATATCCTTTGCACATTACTTGATGTGTGAATTATTTAATAAAACAAAACAAATGCATGAGTAATAATGGCTCCTGATATACCTGTAGAAAATAATTACTATCTAGACATTTTTTAAAGATCAATGTTCTAGAGTAAAAGATGACATTTTCTTTTCAAGCAAGGATAGTTCTAAATAAAAGTACTAACTGAAAAATGCTGAGTCAGAGTTTATGATTAAACAAAAGTAAATAAATTGCTCATGTTTTTAAGTCATGAGACTGATCGGTAGGTGATAATAAGTTAGGTCTGAAGAGACTGTCAAGATTAGGTTGACTGAGCAGAAAGTTGAGTTCCTCAATCCAGACTGGAGACATCAACAATCTAAGCACACCATTGTCCTGCAGAACATACAAAACCAGCATGGGAAGAGCCAGTGAGGGGAAAGAATAATGATACTCAATAGTCAACTTTCTTATGTTGAGGTATGACCATAAGAAAGAACAGAACCACCTACAAAATTCTACTCTTTATAAGAAAAATCTTCTAGGAGGGAGGAGATTAGCTATAACCATAAGAGTAATTTTAATGTGCCACAGACACGTCAAACGAAACTCGTCTAAAATAAAATAGGTCACCTTCTATTACAAACATGATCCCACATCAACCATGCCTCATATTAGCCACATAATAAAGTAGATAGATTAGAATCACTTTATAGCCAGTACCTCAATTATCTTTGGAAGAAAATACTCTTGATAAACACACTTAGAGTAGAAGATGACTCATCTCCCACCTCTTACCCCGTGCTCCAACGTCACAAGGACTGAGATGTCAGTGAGCGTTAAGGGTTCAGAAATGAAGGAAGAATCAGTCTGCCTTCAAAAGGGAGAGATTTGGGAAAGAGATTTGTGGCTCCAGAAAAGGAGTAAAGAGGATGAGAAAAGAAAGGAGAAAGGAAGGATAGAGTGAAGAGAGGAGCCATGCATTGATAGGAAGCTAAACAGTCTAAATCATCGGGGCAGTCAGGGGAGGGGGAAGTGGGCAAGGGGATGTTTGAATGTAGGACTGTAAAGGAAGTAGTTTTTCAAGCTATCTTTCTTGGAAGACCATAAGCTCTTCACTGGAGTCGATGATGTTTAGAGATGTGTCTGTGTGTGTTTTGCAGGGATAAGTGAAGGGAAGTTTTACATATGGATAAATATTGTGCAAAAACCCACAGCATTCCAGAAGAAAATGTGTGGACTCAAATCATGAGAACTTAAGCTTCATGAAATCTTGAATATATTGGGAAAGACTCAGACCTCCAAAAGTGAGGAATGTGAGCTCAAGACCCAATTATTCTGGCTCTCAATGGGCCAAGAGACGCCACCTGACAAAAGGTTGTCCTCCTCTGTCAAAGATGCCATTGTCCTTGGGCATGCTTGAGGCATCCACAATTTCTCTCCCCTTCATATTTCACATTTTACCAGTTGACCTTCTCCCATGTGTCTTCTAAATATCTCTCCATTATCTTCCTTCAACCCCTTTTCCTCTGAAATACTCCTCCACTTGTAGCCTCCATCTGATGGAGGTTTCAGTCTACCATCTACCCAGCTCCCAAACAAGAAAGTGAGTGGCATTTATATCCACTTCTTTCTAAAACCCCTGATCACCATGTTGTCTCTCTTCACCTCCTGAATGTTTTTTTGGGTGTGTTTTTTTTGCTTGTTTGTTTGTTTGTTTTTGAGGCAGAGTCTCACTCTGTCACCAGGCTGGAGTGCAGTAGTGTAATCTCAGCTCACTGCAACCTCCACCTCCCAGGTTCAAGTGATTCTCCTGCCTCAGCCTCCTGAGTAGCTGGGACTACAGGTATGCACCACCATGGCCAGCTATTTTTTGTATTTTTAATAGAGGTGAGGTTTCACCATGTTGGCCTTTGGCCAGGATGGTCTCAATCTCTTGACCTAATGATCTGCCCACCTCAGCCTCCCAAAGTGCTGGGATTACAGGCATAAGCCACCATGCCTGGCCTATATCTATCTCTTTCTAAAACCCCTGATCACCATGTTGTCTCTCTTCACCTCCTGAATGTTAGTCCTACCGCATCTCCACTTTTACCATACTAGTTCAAGCTTCTACCTCCTCTGACCTTGAAATTGCCTTTCCCTGATCTTCTTCATCCCCTCTACACTACCCTCAAAATAATCTTTCTTAAGTACATATTTTATCTTAACACACACTTGCTTAAAACTCATCAATGGTTTCCTATTTCTTTTATCATAAGGCCAGTCTTAGCATATCCTACAGTTTCACCTTCTTCTTTTTTCTTTTTTTTTTTTTTTTGAGACAGAGTCTCGCTTTTTCACCCAGGCTGGAGTGCAGTGGTGTGATCTCGGCTCACTGCAACCTCCACCTCCCAGGTTCAAGTGATTCTCCTGCCTCAGCCTCTGGTGTAGCTGGGATTACAGGTACACATCATCACACTCAACTAATTTTTGTATTTTTGGTAGGGATGGGGTTTCACCATGTTGGCCATGCTGGTCTTGAACTCCTGACCTCAAGTAATCCGCCCACCTCGGCCTCCCTTTGCTACTCCTATGAGCCATACTGATCCATTTGCAGTTCTCTGCTCATAGTCCTTCAAATTTTGTACATGTGACTCCGTGGGCTGCCCCCTCCTACCTCCTGGATGAGTCACAATCACCTTACAGATGCTACCACCTCTGAGTAGTTTCCCTAAATACAGGTCAGCGCTTTTCTTCTATATGCTTGCATCACTCCATGTTCATCTTCATCATAGTTTCACTCACAATGAGTTATAATTCCATTTATACAAATTTCCCTCACTACCCTAGGAGCACTTTCAGGGTAGGGATTGTGTTATCTTTAAGTCTCCATCTCTCATCCAAAAATGAAGGTAAAATCTACTTCCAAGGGCTATTGTGAAAACCAAGATAAATCATGAATATGTAGTATTAGGCCAGTGCCTGGAATAAAATTTTTCCACTATGCTCCATGACCCCATCCCCCAGACACAGCCGGAAGTTAGCCTAGGGCTTAAAACTGAGCATAACATCACTAAATATATTCTGAAGAATCACTAAAAATATCATTAGTTTTTTTCTAGTGCTTTAGAGTTTGTGCAACGCTTTTACTCATAATAGCTCGTTTAATCATCAGTTTAAACATATCCCCTATTCTTCACCCACCCTATCCAATCAACCTCTCTACACCTAATGATTTCTTTACTGATTCTGAAAACCACACCCTTTCTTTCTGTCTCTTCTGTCACAGATCTAGTCTGTCTCTTTCCTGGAAGCTGTAAGAATTATCTCCTAACTTTAAAACTCTCTTCTGTTGGACTACTGCCTTATACAATAGCCAAAGTCATCAAAAGTGCACTGTAATTGCTGTACCACATCCCTGCCTGAAAGCCTCACAAAATTCCCAGAGCTCTCTGGATAGAGTCAGGAAGGACCCCTTAGCAAGGCCTACAAGGCCTCTCATGACCTGGTCCTCACATGCACCTCCAGCCACCTAGGCTGCCACTGTATCCTTTTCTCTTTATGATCAAATACTGCCAAACCTTTTGGGACTTTCCACATATACCATGCTGTTTCACACACCCTTTCTTCCTGTCATGCTATGGTCACCATCTGGATAACCCTTCTCTTCTACCCTGGCTTAATGACACTAATTTCCCTGGACCCTCAGACTGAGAAAAATATCCTCTTCTGTATCCCTGCAAAACTCATATAGAATCCCACATGCTCCATACCAAATTATATAGAACTCGTTCTTATATGTATCTGACTTCTCAATTCACCCTAGCCACTTAAGGAGAAATAAATATATTTTTGTATAACCACAGTGCTAGACAAAGAGCCTAGAAAGAGTAAATGCTCAATAAAATTCTGTCAGTAGAAATGGAATAGAAGTGAATTTAGTGAGGCTGGTGATACAATCATCATCTAGATTTCCTAGAGCAAGAGACTGAAGCTCAGAGAAGTTACAGAACAAGTTGGCAAGAGACTTGGAATCTGTTAAGTAGTGGAGATGTGGCTGGAATTCACGTTCTCTTATTTCTAAGTCTATGTTGTTTTAATATAGCAGGTGCCACTGAGAAACAATATTTCAATATTCTCTTTATTTGCATGATTTCACTTTAATCATGAAGTCACTTAACCAGTTTGCAATCAGTTTCCTTATCGCTCAGTGATAAAAACAGCAAGGCTAAATGGCAGCTGCCAAGATAAAGAGACAGATTGCAAATCCTCATGTTGGACTTGCTCTAGAACATTGGTGTTGTCATGCAGATAAATTAAAAGTAACTGCCTGTAAAAAAGAATCATCTCAACTTATCAAACTAAATAAGCATCCAAAAGCAAAAATTTCCCCACAACTAACCAGATATCTCATGACCTCCTGCCCGTGTGAATAACAAAATCTTTAGAGGCTGCAAAAACAACAGGCACCTTTTGTTGTAACTGAGCAGAGGTTTACAAATGGATTCATCAGGGGAAATTGCTAAAATGCCTACAGGTACGAGAGGTCCCATATGTTCCATCTACTTATGGATCCAGCAGGGAAAAATTAAGCTCTCAGAGTGAACGCAGCCTGCACACACTCCAGGGATGATGAAAGAGCGAGAGGAGGGACCCATACCTAATTATGTTACTTTCAACAGAGCTGCATCTGGAGTAACTTCTCAAGTGTAAAGATAACAGAAAGTACGAGATAAGGAAGAAGGCTAAGATGGCTCAGCAGGACGTCATAGCTGCCTTGTGGGACAATGGGCCCTCCAAAGCACTTTATGTTGAGCTATTTGAGATGACACAAGGCAACCTGAGTGTGAAACCCTGGGTACTCCAGTATGCCTTTACCCATGCATCCACTGAAGAGGATAAGTTTATGTTTTATATACTGCTCCACTTTTCCTGCCTGCTGTTTCTTTTTAAGCACATAACTTAGGTCACTGATCAGAAAATACCACCCAGCTATCAGGAGGAGTTTCAAAGGCAGGCAGACTTTCTCTAGCTTTCTTGGCATCCTTAAAAGTGAGATGTGCCCCCTGCTGAACGAATGCCCCTTAATCATCTAGATCAGAGGTCAGCAAACTTTTTCGGTCAAGGGCAAAATAGCGAATGTCTTGGGCTTTACGGGCCTGACCATCTCTCACAACTAGTTAGCTCCGCTATTGTCGAGATAAAGCAGCATCACGAATAAGTATGGCTGTATTATGACAAAACTTTATTTACCAAAATAGGGGATAGGCCAGATTTGGTTCATGGGCCACAATTTACTGACCCCTGATGCAGATCCAAAGGCCAGATAGAAGATAATATATCTCATCATCTATGCCATTGCTCCCTCTGGTTTTATTCTCAGAATTAAATTCGTTGTTTATTTGTATGTTTTCTGGCTCACTGACAAAAGTGCAGGAAAAAAAATGACAACTTACCAATAGTCACATCAAGTCAGATGATATATGTGGAAATACTTGGGAAAATTTTACAAATATAGGGCACTATCATTAGCGCAAGCAGATCCAAAACTGATTTGACAGGAGTTCATTCATTCACACTGTTCATTGCCTAGGCATATTTTTATGCCAGGCACTGTGCAAGACCCTGCAAATATAAAAGCAAATGGAAGGCTCCTTATCATAAGGAGATTTTGGTCTAGTCCCAAAGGCAAAGAAGCCAGGGCAGTGCAGTGCCAGGGCTTATCACTGTAGCCAAATGATGGTTTAGACTCTTGCAGATATACTTTCCTTTCTTGGCCTCTTTTATTAATATCTTCTCCGCTTAGCTCCTGGAGCCCTTCTGCTATGAAGACTAGTTAGTCCAAGAAGCTAAAGATCAGTACCTCAGGATAAGGGAACAAAGAAATCATTGCTCAGCTCTTTAAGTCCACAGTAAAATGATAGTGTTGACAGCCAGATTTCAAGCAGAAGAAAACTAAATTTGATTATTATTTTTTTCCTATCAAGAGCAATGCTTGGTGGATTAATTGTAAAGACAGAAGAATGAATATTTGACTACAGGGAAATTCCTTCTGCAAAGGAAGAGGAAAGCCCTTCAATGCTTGTGAGAGAAGTTCAAGGAAGATGAACATTTCCCCATCAATGGAAAGGGCCCAGTAGAGAGGGGTGATGAGTTGTAGGACTTGTTTGAAGCAAGGAGGACAGGTGGACAGGTATGCAGGGAGGAATGGAAAAGAGGGACGTAGAAGAAGGGAGGAGGGGAGTGAGGGGATGTGTCAGAAGGCTGAGGGGAGGAAACAAGAGGCTCTGCTCCCAATCATGTGGATGGTGGTGCAAGTGGTGCTGGATTGAAGGGCTGCCTTTGTGACCCCATAGATTTTATCTTAGGACTGCATCTGAGTCTTATGTCCTGGTATTACCTTACCATCATGTCGCCCTCAAGCTCTAACTGATCTGTGTCCCTGGCTCAATCCATGGCTAGATTTACAAGACTGGAGCTGCGTCAGCTCCTAATGAGAAGCAAACATAGTTTGGGAGCTGGAACTGGACTTCACATTTTGGCAGCAATCTCGGGGGTGAGAAGGAAGGGAAATGCTTTTCAGTTGGGATGGACTGCATAGTTGCTGGGTTACAACACAGAATATATATCTTCGGGTGACTTCCCAGCTGCAGAATCCTGGCTGCAATTAGAGACCTATACATCTAGCCATTTTATCATTTTTATACATTTAGGAGCTCAAGTGTTTGCTCTAGCAGGCTACAGCTGGGTTGCCATCAACTCCCAGCTGTTGTTTAGCTGAAACACCACGACTAAAACTGTGGGCCAATATGACTGGAAACCAAATTGGGGGCTTAGTAGAAAAGTTCAGGATGAGTTAATGATGTTTAGTGCTCTTATTGTTTGCTTCGACCAGGTAAACCCCACTCATTGAGAAGAAAGCAAAGGAGGGGAACTTGAAACTCATCCAGACACACTGGAGCATCCCCGATATAAAACAGGCATGCCCTGCAGACCAGTATTCTCTCAGCGATGTACCATTATGCAGGCTTCTGGTTTCCCAGCCTTTCCCAAAGTCACCAACTCAGAGACTTAATTCCAAATAAATATGTTCAGCTGCTTAGAGAAAATATGAATTCAATATTCAACATTCAGTGCAGTGTTGTTGGACAACTGAAAGAAAAATAATATTAATCATGCAGTTGATTCCTTAATAGATGGGATTTAGGGGCTAACTAAATGCATTAAGCTTGCTGTCTGGCACTGGTCTCGGCCTCCTTGCCAACTGAGCTTTCATTTTCCTTTAGATTGAAGCTACTTTCCTTTAAAAAAAAAAAAAAGTCAGGGGGCTTTTTCAAATTTTTAGCTCATTTCATTACCAGAGGTATCTGGATTTCTAAGAAGCATCTTTATGAGACCTATATTATGCATTGATCCAGCCTAGTACAAAGGTGTTCCTGATGAGTCAATAATACCCCATCACTTATTAATTACTATTTTCACCATTGTTCTGCACATTGGCAAGGAGTCCACAGTACTTTTAGCACCACAGGATCAGGGCTTCACTTCATCTTCCTTGGGCTGGGATGCAGCTGCCCTTGGAGGATGAAGCTCCTTTTTCAAGCAAAGAGTTACAATAGGAAGAGAGAAGTTTTCATGTGGACTGAGCTTGTTTCTGGATGAATGCTGCACCCTGTGGCCATCTCCTTGTGACCTGACCTTGCCATCCCTTTATTCCTGATTATAAAATGCTCTCCGGTGCCAGTTCTGGAAGGTCAGGAAAGACTGAAACAAAAAAGATGTGGCAAGCCCAAGGGCTAGCAAGATGGTTAGAACCTGAGAATATTGGGCAACTACAGATCCCGGCCAGTTTTATAGCAAGGAGTGTGCAGCACCATTGGACACCTATGGGCTGAAATGAAAAGAGGATAAGCATCCAGCAGGTTACAGAAAGAGGAGAAGCTGGAAAGCTACGCATGCAGGGTTGGCATTCAAGACTCAAGCTGGGAACTCGGCCACTCATCAGGAATCCGTGTACGGAGGTCCAAGTCGAATAAAAGTGCATAGGCAAGAGTAGGGCAAATGCATGTAGATGGGCACAGCTGAGACCCAAGTGTCCATAAGCAGGGAGACATAAAAAGAGAGAGGGAGCATTTGAGCTCCAAAAGACAGATGGAGATTCACTGTATTGGTCAATACCTCACTTATAGGAATGAGGTTGAGAAAATAAAAATTATAATAAAAAGTCTGTATTATAAAAAAGGTAGTTTCATCACAATTCTCAAGTTCTTTTCTCATGACAACTACTGCATGTATCTCTTTAATTCATGCAGCTGTTGCTTGCCTGCTCTGGGAAATGGACTGTGCCCAGGTGCCTGGGTTCTAAAGCCGAATCAGACAGATCCCAACGTCCAGGCAGTGAGGCAAATATACACATGACCATGCTAAAATGTGACAGCAAATGTAGTGATGTGATTCACAGAGCAAAAGCATGGAATCATTACTTTTGCCTAAGTAGGGATTGACACAGTGGGATGAGTTAGGAAAGATTTTAGAAGAGGAGGGACTTATATCCTGAACCTAGAAGAATATGGAAGTAGAAGGGACAAATGAGGGAAAGGTAAACTGGGCAAAAGGAGCATAAGCCAAGGAATCGAGAGCTAAATATTGACAGCATGGATCAGGACCCATGAAGCCTTATAGAGGATTTGTCATGTGCCAAACATTGTGCTAAGAACCCTGCATACTTGATCGTTATTTTACAAATAGCATAAAACTGTCAGCCAGCCGTTATATAATTATCTCCAAATTAATGATGAGGAGACTAAGCTGGTTAAGTATCGTGTAGAGGTTAAGTATCGTGACTAAGGTTCACATAGTTAGTAAACAGAAGAACCTAAGTGTCAACCCAGATACAGGTGATGCCAATGCTCAGCTTCTTAGCTGCTCTGCAATTCTGCCTTTCTGAGTGTCTAATGCATTGGGTTTAAAAAGAGGAGGAGAAGAAAAGGAGAGATGTGGTCAAGGTTTGTGAAGAGTTTTGGGTGTGATTTCAAAGTGTAAACCTTTAGACCAGGATTTGTCAAGGGTATTTCTACGGGCCACCTGGATCAGAATAAGAATAAATTTTGAATGAATACATCTGCAACACAGAATAAAAATTAAACATATCTCAATATGTTTTAGGAGTTTGCAAACTATGGTCCACAGGCCACATCTAACCCATCATCTGCTTTTGTATAGCCCATGAGCTGAGAATAATTTTTACATTTTTACAAAGGTGAGCAGAAATCAGAAGATTTTGAAGATATTTTGTGTTATATGAAAATTGGGTAAAATTTAAAATTCAGTGTACATAAATACAGTTTTATTGAAACATACCCATACCCATTTATTTAGTTATTGTCTGTGGCTGCTTCTGTACTATAACAGCAGAGTTAAAGTTTCATCAGAGACTGTGTAGCTGCAAAACTTAAAATACTTACCATAAGCCCTTGACAGAAAGGATTTGTTTGATCCTGCACATTTATTAAAAATAAGTATAGTTGTTCAAATATAAGCAGTGAAAAATCATGGGTGGAACTATGCTGGTATTGGCTCTTAATGTCTTTTCTTTATTCAGATGTGGCTTTGAGCAGCACTCTTCAAAATTTGCACAAAGATCACTGAAGATTCTGGTAAAATGCAGATTTGAATTTCACAGGTTTGGCATGAGGCCTGAGATTGTGCATTTCTAACAAACTCCAGGTAATGCCAGTGATACTGGCCCAAAGACCACACTTTAAGTAGTTACGGCTTAGCAGATCTTTTATTCCTGCCTGTTCTGGTGTCATTTAGACTGTTCAGGGATTGAGATGCTGCTTTGCCTGGATGCGCTCTGCTCTTCTCTCTGCAAGGAGTTCTCAAAGATGACTGAGGTTCAAAGACAGTTTTCCAAAATCTTTACAAAGCATTAGCAAGTGGGAACTCGTAAATACAGTGAAGTATTCTAAGTAAAGTGGGGCATGTAGAAAAGGTAAAACAGAGTGGAACAATCCAGGAAACTATTTCAAGCATTTTTCAGTCACCTCCAGTGATTCTGATCTGGCCTGATGTAAATTTTTGAAAAAGTTCTCCTAGCAGTTCTCTAGAATTCATCTCAGTTGAATAACACAGCTGCAGATTTGGAAGGAAACAGACCCCAATAGAGGAAAGAGATGCTTTGGAATTTCTTGATAAGATGTGGAATCAATTGATAATAGGCTGTCTTTTAAATGCATCTCATACTCAGGCAATAGTATTTCAGTGTGCCAAGGGTGAGAGAGTACTGAAGTTCAGGCAAACTAAATGCATCGAAACATGGAAGAGGCCAACCTGTTTCTATTTTAACACATGCTTCCTTAAAGAATACCTTTGGGCTCAAGAGAGTCTCAGTCATAGAATCAAAACCCACTCAGATTCATAAATGATCCCTTGCATTTTCAGTTTGGGAAAATATTAAGGCTTATCTGTTTTTTCTTTACGTCCATCCGATTAAAAAGTGGCCCAGGACATTATGAACACATGTTACAATAACTCCTCTCTGCTGGTGTACAGATAAAAATGATTCGTTGCCCTCCTCTGTGCAGTTCTTTCCACCTCACACTCCCTCCAAAGTGTACAAAACCTGCCTTGCTTCCTTCATCTCCTCTCTCAGCTTCCCCTCACGGTTTCTCCCAAAGTCTGTGCGTTCCTGCAATTACAGGTTCTCAATTACACACACTTGTTACACGCTTGAGGGGAGAGAAAGTATACTTCCTCTTTCAGCAGCTGCTCAAGCCAGATGTTGCACTGGCAGGCTGTGATTGGCTGGCAGATGAAAGAGAATGTCTCTTCATGGATAAATAAGAGGAGAGATGTAAGCAAACCTATTTCAGCACTGAATCAGGAGGTCTTCATTAACCTGACTGGAAATGTCCTTCAAACTTGAACTGGAAAACAAGGAGGATATTGTCACAAGATCATTCAGCTGAATACTGACTGCTCCCTCCCTGGCTAAAATAGCAAGAAGCTTCATTTGGGGAGATCATAACAGTATTCAAGATGAGCTGGGATTCATTTAAGCTGCATCTGCATTGGCAAGCAATAATTGTAAGGATGCAGAAGTTTGTTTATTTTAACAGCTAAATGTTTGTGTCTCAAAAACCAATGAAACTTTTCTGTAATCACTTTGGAAATGTGCTTGAACCATTTCATCCACCCAAATCTTTCCACTGTGTTTCTCAGGCAATGACAATAGACAGTGATTGGAGCAGAGTTAAGTAATCATCAACTTTTCCCCCTGCCTCCTTGGAGCAAGCCTGAAACTGAATGAAAAATAAAAATAAAATTTTAAGCCCCCTAATGGACTGAAGGGACACCCTCTTGGTCAAGAGGAACTGCAGAGAAACCTCAGAAGATGAGTTCCTGGCCATGATGGGATAGGAAGTCGGACAAGCCCCATTATACCTCCTCCCTCGCTAACTGCCATTAGGCATTTTTTCCTAGGGGTTAAATAAACCAGCCCTTTGGAAAGAGTGGCTCCACCATCGATATCAACCAAACCCCTGACACCAACCACCTTAAACTGCCCCTCTCTTTTGCAGTTTCAGCCCAGCTACCAACTAGCATTCCTTGCTGATAAGAGACCATCAACCATTAAGTGGTTCTGGCCAGTCTACAGAGGATGTACAGTGAGGGTTTTCATGTTCTCTGCTTCACATTTTTATGTCAGAGGACTGAAAACTGCACCCTCAGATCACGCCAATGCCGCCATCTTTTGAACATGGGCTCCATGGAGAGGCATGCAGCTCAATTGAGCATGTACATGTTTCTCCTTTTATACATATTCATGACTCCTCTTCTAGCTTATAAATATGTATATTCAGCCACCCCTCTCAGCATAAATTTTTTTTCCCTTTTCTTCTCCCTTGAAGTGTCTGTTTCTGGCTTCTGGCTGGAGGCTATGTTTCCCAGCCTGTCAGAATGGCCACCCTGCAGATTGTAACTCTTTATGAGAAATACAGCTCTCCTTTCCAAATTTATGAACTTTGTCATCCTTCATTTGACATGATGAGACATACTTTGCTTGGCTGATTAAGCTTCTGTTGGAATGATTAAGATCATGTAAAGCAAAATGTTTGAAAAAAAATCTGATCTATGTTGACTGTGTATAGACCCAGTTTGGACATTCTGGGTGGCAAGAACATGACTACAAGACACAAAGTAGACGAAATATGCCAAGGTTACATGTAAAACTACATTTCATTTGTTTCCTCTTCTCATGTTATGCAGGTGAGATGAATTCAAGTAGACGGTCTTCACACTGCTTCTTAATATAAAACATGAAGGGTCCAGCCAGGGTTTCAGTGCAGTTTGTTTTAATTATAGGTATTGAAAGTCACCAGATGAAATAGGAGGAGAAAAAAGCATCTCATTCAGAATAGATTATGGGAAATCATTATTTTTTTAATCCAATGTAGAGTTAATCCTTCTAAAAGATTAGACATTTATGGCACACCGGACTGGCACCTGCAGCTACACTCCTGGGGATAAAGCATGGCAGAGGCCATCCATCTCCATGCTCTGGGCAGGAGTCGATAATAACAATAATTAATAACCATTTGTGCTCTCTAGCTCCCTTCAACTGGGATCTCAGAATATTTTACTAACCCAAATTCATTAAGCCTCAAACTACACCTGGGCATTCAGGAAGTACTTGAAGGCTAGCCTTGTTATTATTTTATATTCATATTGCATCTTTCCTCCAAGGAGCTCAAAAGGATTATAAATATATTACCAAAGTAGGTTAACTCATCACAGTTATGAGTCAGGAACACATTGCTTCTGTCTCCTTTGCACAGGAGTTCCTAAGCTGTGAACGATGAGTAAGGCTGGGAACAACACAGCAGACTACTGGACTTATCTCTGGCAGCATCTATACATTACTTTTTCTGTTCAATGTTTAACCTCTCTAGAAGCAAACATGGCTTTCCCTCTGTCATTCCACTTCTCAGCTATATTAAATGAGTCATTCAAGCAAAACACAACCCCTTCTACTTCAGTCGTCTTGAGTCAGAAAATATCTATCAATGATGCTATATGAGGATTTCAGAAGGGTGAACAACAAACCAGGTGACCACCAAAGTTCTGTCTAGTTCTCAGATGATGATTTGGCAGAATCTGAAGAAAATAAAGTGCTAAACAGGTAACTCTGAGTTACCATTCCATTATAGAAATACTGAATAAATAATCAATGGTATAGGAAAAGATTGGCAACAGTGCAACAGTTCATGGTACTGTTGTTCTTAAGACTGGAAAACTGGAAGCAAGTAAAATTCCAAAAACAAGATAGTCGTGCCATAACATAAGCACCACAATTTGGAAAATTATTAATATGCATTCATTGCATATGCCAACCCAAGCTCAACATGCCTTAGGATTCAGAGATAGAAGCTATAAGAATAATAAAAGAATGCAGAAAATCCTGCTCCCAGAAGCTCACATATTCAATACAGGGCAATAGTAAGAGCATGGGATCTGGAAGCAACTGATTTAAATTTTATTCCCAGCCCTTTGTGTGATCCAGAACAAAGCACATGAACTTACTAGACTTTGACTTCCTTTTTCATAAACTATGGTTTAAAATATCTACCTAAATTGTTCAATGAAAAGTTAGGAAAGCATCTAGCACATAGTAGGTACTCAATATCCTTATTGTCACAAAACCCTCAAGAAATCCTCTAAACATGGCAAGGCACTGAGAGAGACAAATGACCTTTTTTTTTTTTTTTCTTTTTTTGCTCTCACTGTCCTTCAACTGTTATGTTCAAGTTTCATTTCATGGGAAAGATTTTACTCCTTCTTCTTCCTCTTTTGTTCTGCTACCTCCCTCTTAACTGATAAATCCTACCCATTGAAAATAGTCACCAGCCTTAAATGGCAGGAGAAAAAAATGTCGAGAATATCTAAGTAGTACTTTTGCTATTGGAATAAGCTTCCAAGTTCTTAGCATGATGATCAAAACCCTTCACATACTTCCTAGGCTTCAACCAGACTAGAATGGTCACCATTGCCTAAATATTCTTAACCTTTCTGACCTTATGTGCTTTCTTCATGCTGTTCCTGTGGCCTTATAATCCCCATCTCTTAAAATCCTGCCTAGCCTCAGAGGGCAATCTCTTTGCCATACCTTCTGAGAAAACGTGATCTTATCTTCCTTTCTACTTGAGTCTGTATGACAGTATATATTACATTCTTCCCTCTCATATGTATGTATATTTATTCATAGGCATTTGTAGGTTTTATTCCTCTGTAACACTGTATACTTTTTAAAAGGATGACATCACATTCATTTTTTCATAGTAGTAGATTCAAACAAACTCCTATCCTCATGATTGATGTTCAATGAATGTTTATAAAATAGAATTTAATTGATTCATTTCTGGTGCAAGTTCCCTTGATAAGATTTTTCACCACTAATTTCCATTAGCATGACAAAAATAGCCACAAACCTGAACTCTAACATAAGCATTTAAGAGAAAAAAATGAACTTTGAGTGCTTTGAAAGTTAGTAAAACATTTTTTTAAATTGTGTATATTTACAGTATACAATATGATGTTATGGTATACATATAGATAGTAAAAAAGGTTATCATATTGAGGCAAATTAATATATTGATCACCTCACATAGTTACTCATTTTTTTATTATACTTTAAGTTCTAGGGTACATGTGCACAACGTGCAGGTTTGTTACATATCTATACATGTGCCATGTTGGTGTGCTGCACCCATTAACTCGTCATTTAGCTTTAGGTATATCTTCTAATGCTATCCCTCCCCCCTACCCCCACCCCACCACAGTCCCCGGTGTGTGATGTTCCCCTTCCTGTGTCCAAGTGTTCTCATTGTTCAGTTCCCACCTATGAGTGAGAACATGCAGTGTTTGGTTTGGTCCTTGTGACAGTTTGCTGACAATAATGGTTTCCAGCTTCATCCATGTCCCTACAAAGGACATTAACTCATCCTTTTTTATGGCTGCATAGTATTCCACGGTGCATATGTGCCACATTTTCTTAATCCAGTCTATCATTGATGGACATTTCGGTTGGTTCCAAGTCTTTGCTATTGTGAATAGTGCCACAATAAACATATGTGTGCATGTGTCTTTATAGCAAAATGATTTACAATGCTTTGGGTATATACACAGTAATGGGATGGCTGGGTCAAATAGTATTTCTAGTTCTCTTTGGATCTAGTTCTAGATCCTTGAAGAATCCCCACGCTGTCTTCCACAATGGTTGAACTCGTTTGCAGTGCCACCAGCAGTGTAAAAGTGTTCCTATTTCTCCACATCCTCTCCAGCACCTGTTGTTTCCTGACTTTTTAATGATCACCATTCTAACTGGTGGGAGATGATATCTCATTGTGCTTTTGATTTGCATTTCTCTGATGGCCAGTGATGATGAACATTTTTTCATGTGTCTCATGGCTGCATAAATGTCTTCTTTTGAGAAGTGTCTGTTCATATCCTTTGCCCACTTGTTGATGGGGTTGTTTTTTTCTTGTAAATTTGTTTGAGTTCATTGTAGATTCTGGATATTAGCCTTTTTTCAGATGAGTAGATTGCAAAAATTTTCTCCCATTCTGTAGGTTGCCTGTTCACTCTGATGGTAGTTTCTTTTGCTGTGCAGAAGCTCTTTAGTTTAATTAGATCCCATTTGTCAATTTTGGCTTTTGTTGCCATTGCTTTTGGTGTTTTAGACACGAAGTTCTTACACATGCCTATGTCCTGAATGGTATTGCCTAGGTTTTCTTCTAGGGTTTTTATGGCTTTATGTCTAACATTTAAGTCTTTAGTCCATCTTGAATTAATTTTTGTATAAGGTGTAAGGAAGGGATCCAGTTTCAGCTTTCTACATATGGCTAGCCAGTTTTCCCGGCACCATTTATCAAACAGGGAATCCTTTCCCCATTTCTTGTTTTTGTCAGGTTTGTCAAAGATCAGATGGTTGTAGATGTGTGGTATTCTTTCTGAGAGCTCTGTTCTGTTCCATTGGTGTATATCTCTGTTTTGGTACCAGTACCATGCTGTTTTGGTTACTGTAGCCTTGTAATAGAGTTTGAAGTCAGGTAGCGTGATGCCTCCAGCTTTGTTCTTTTGGCTTACGATTGTCTTGGCAATGTGGGCTCATTTTGGTTCCATATGAATTTTAAAGTAGTTTTTTCCAACTCTGTGAAGAAAGTCATTGGTAGCTTGATGGGGATGGCATTGAATCTGTAAATTACCTTGGGCAGTATGGCCATTTTCACGATATTGATTCTTCCTACCCATGAGCATGGAATGTTCTTCCATTTGTTTGTATCCTCTTTTATTTCCTTGAGCAGTGGTTTGTAGTTCTCCTTGAAGAGGTCCTTCACATCCCTTGTAAGTTGGATTCCTAGGTATTTTATTCTCTTTGAAGCAATTGTGAATGGGAGTTCACTCATGATTTGGCTCTCTGTTTGTCTGTTATTGGTGTATAAGAATACCTGTGATTTTTGCACATTGATTTTGTATCCTGAGACTTTGCTGAAGTTGCTTATCAGCTTAAGGAGATTTTGGGCTGAGACGATGGGATTTTTTAAATATACAATCATGTCATCTGCAAACAGCGACAGTTTGACTTCCTCTTTTCCTAATTGAATACCTTTTATTTCTTTCTCCTGCCTGATTGCCCTGGCCAGAACTTCCAACACTATGTTGAGTAGGGATGGTGAGAGAGGGCATCCCTGTCTTGTGCCAGTTTTCAACGGGAATGCTTCCAGTTTTTGCCCATTCACTATGATATTGGCTGTGGGTTTGTCATAAATAGCTCTTATTATTTTGAGATACGTCCCTTCAATACCTAATTTTTGAGAATTTTTAGCACAAAGATTGTTGAATTTTGTCAAAGGCATTTTTGCATCTATTGAGATAATCATGTGGTTTTTGTCTTTGGTTCTGTTTATATGCTGGATTATGTTTCTTGATTTGCATATGTTGAACCAGCCTTGCATCCCAGGGATGAAGCCCACTTGATCATGGTGGATAAGCTTTTTGATGTGCTGCTGGATTTGGTTTGCCAGTATTTTATTGAGGATTTTTGCATCAATGTTCATCAGAGATATTAATCTAAAATTCTCTTTTTTTGTTGTGTCTCTGCCAGCCTTTAGTATCAGGATGATGCTGGCCTCATGAAATGAGTTAGGGAGGATTCCCTCTTTTTCTGTTGATTGGAATAGTTTCAGAAGGAATGGTACCTGCTCCTCCCCGTACCTCTGGTAGAATTCAGCTGTGAATCCATCTGGTCCTGAACTTTTTTTGGTTGGTAGGTTATTAATTTGCCTCAACTTCAGAGCCTGTTATTGTTCTATTCAGAGATTCAACTTCTTCCTGGTTTAGTCTTGGGAGGGTGTATGTGCCCAGGAATTTATCCATTTCTTCTAGATTTTCTAGTTTATTTGTGTAGAGGTGTTTATAGTATTCTCTGATGGTAGTTTGTATTTCTGTGGGATCGGAGGTGATATCCCCTTTATCATTTTTTATTGCGTCTATTTGATTCTTCTCTCTTTTCTTCTTTACTAGTCTTGCTAGCAGTCATTCAATTTTGTTGATCTTTTCAAAAAACCAGCTCCTGGATTCATTGATTTTTTGAAGGGTTTTTTGTGTCTTTATCTCCTTCAGTTCTACTCTGATCTTAGTTATTTCTTGCCTTCTGCTAGCTTTTGAACGTGTTTGCTCTTGCTTCTCTAGCTCTTTCAATTGTGATGTTAGGGTGTCAATTTTAGATCTTTTCTGCTTTCTCTTGTGGGCATTTAGTGCTATAAATTTCCCTCTACACACTGCTTTAAATGTGTCCCAGAGATTCTGGTATGTTGTGTCTTTGTTCTCATTGGTTTCAAAGAACATCTTTATTTCTGCCTTCATTTCGTTATGTACCCAGTAGTCATTCAGGAGCAGGTTGTTCAGTTTCCATGTAGTTGAGTGGTTTTGAGTGAGTTTCTTAATCCTGAGTTCTAGTTTGATTGCACTGTGGTCTGAGAGACAGTTTGTTATAATTTCTGTTGTTTTACATTTGCTGAGGAGTGCTTTACTTCCAATACGTGGTCAATTTTGGAATAGGTGTGATGTGGTGCTGGAAAGAATGTATATTCTGTTGATTTGGGGTGGAGAGTTCTGTAGATGTCTGTTAGGTCTGCTTGGTGCAGAGCTGAGTTCAGTTCCTGGATATCCTTGTTGACTTTCTGTCTCGTTGATCTGTCTAATGTTGACAGTGGGGTGTTAAAGTCTCCCATCATTATTGTGTGGGAGTCTAAGTCTCTTTGTAGGTCACTAAGAACTTGCTTTCTGAATCTGGGTGCTCCTGTATTGGGTGCATATATATTTAGGATAGTTAGTTCTTCTTGTTGAATTGATCACTTTACCATTATGTAATGGCCTTCTTTGTCTCTTTTGATCTTTGTTGGTTTAAAGTCTGTTTTATCCGAGACTAGGATTGCAACACCTGCCTTTTTTTGTTTCCATTTGCTTGGTAGATCTTCCTCCATCCCTTTATTTTGAGCCTATATGTGTCTCTGCACGTGAGATGGGTCTCCTGAATACAGCACACTGGTGGGTTTTGACTCTTTATCAAATTTGCCAGTCTGTGTCTTTTAATTGGAGCATTTAGCCCATTTACATTTAAGGTTAATATTGTTAGCTGTGAATTTGATCCTGTCATTTTGATGTTAGCTGGTTATTTTGCTCATTAGTTGATGCAGTTTCTTCCTAGCATCGATGGTCTTTACAATTTGGCATGTTTTTGCAGTGGCTGGTACTGGTTGTTCCTTTCCATGTTTAGTGCTTCCTTCAGCAGCTCTTGTAAGGCAGGCCTGGTGGTGACAAAATCTCTCAGCATTTGCTTGTCTGTAAAGGATTTTTTTTCTCCATCACTTATGAAGCTTAGTTTGGCTGGATATGAAATTCTGGGTTGAAAATTATTTTCTTTAAGAATGTTGAATATTGGCCCCCACTCTCTTCTGGCTTGTAGAGTTTCTGCTGAGAGATCAGCTGTTAGTTTGATGGGCTTCCCTTTGTGGGTAACCCAACGTTTCTCTCTGGTTGCCCTTAACATTTTTTCCTTCATTTCAACTTTGGTGAATCTGACAATTACGTGTCCTGGCGTTGCTCTTCTTGACAAGTATCTTTGTGGCATTCTCTGTATTTCCTGAATTTGAATGTTGGCCTGCTTGCTAGGTTGAGGAAGTTCTCCTGGATAATATCCTGCAGAGTGTTTTCCAACTTGGTTCCATTCTCCCTGTCACTTTCAGGTAAACCAATCAGACGTAGATTTGGTCTTTTCACATAGTCCCATATTTCTTGGAGGCTTTGTTCATTTCTTTTCCCTCTAAACTTCTCTTCTCGCTTCATTTCATTCATTTGATCTTCAATCACTGATACCCTTTCTTCCAGTTTATCGAATTGGCTACTGAACCTTGTGCATTCGTCACATAGTTCTCATGCCATGGTTTTCAGCTCCATCAGGTCATTTAAGGACTTCTCTACACTGGTTATTCTAGTTAGCCATTCTTCTAATCTTTTTTCAAGGTTTTTAGCTTCTTTGTGGTGGTTTCGAACTTCCTCCTTTAGCTCAGAGAAGTTTGATCATCTGAAGCCTTCTTCTCTCAACTCATCAAAGTCATTCTCTGTCCACCTTTGTTCCGTTGCTGGCAATGAGCCATGTTCCTTTGGAGGGGGAGAGGCACTCTGATTTTTAGAATTTTCAGCTTTTCTGTTCTGTTTTTTCCCCACCTTTGTGGTTTTATCTACCTTTGGTCTTTGATGGTGACGTATAGATGGGGTTTTGGTGTAGATGTCCTTACTGTTTGTTAGTTTTCCTTCTAACATTCAAGACCCTCAGCTACAGATCTGTTGGAGTTTTCTGGATGTCCACTCAAGACCCTGTTTTCCTGGGTATTAGCAGTGGAGGCTGCAGAACAGCAAATATTGCAGAACAGCAAATATTGCTGCCTGATCGTTCCTCTGAAAGCTTCATCTCAGAGGGGTACCTGGCCGTGTGAGGTGTCAGTCTGCCCCTACTGGGGGATGCCTCCCAGTTAGGCTACTCGGGGATCAGGGACCCACTTGAGGAGGCAGTCTGTCCGTTCTCAGATCTCAACCTCCGTGCTGGGAGAACCACTACTCTCTTCAAAGCTGTCAGACAGGGACATTTAAGTCTGCAGAGGTTTCTGCTGCCTTTTGCTTGGCTATGCCCTGCCCCCAGAGGTGGAGTCTACTGAGGAAGGCAGGCCTCCTTGAGCTGCGGTGCGCTCCACCCAGTTCGAGCTTCCTGGCAGCTTTGTTTACCTACTCAAGCCTCAGCAATGGTGGGTGCCCCTCCCCCAGCCTCGCTGCTGCCTTGCAGTTTGATCTCAGACTTCTGTGCTAGCAATGAGTGAGGCTCCATGGGCGTGGGATCCTCTGAGCCAGGCATGGGATATAATTTCCTGGTGTGCCATTTGCTAAGACCATTGGAAATGCACAGTATTAGTGTGGGAGTGACCCGATTTTCCAGGTGCCATCTGTCACAACTTCCCTTGGCTAGGAAAGGGAATACTTTGACCCCTTGCACTTCCCAGATGAGGCGGTGCCTTGCCCTGCTTCGGCTCACGCTCGGTGGGCTGCATCCGCTGTCCTGCACCCACTGTCCGACAAGCCCCAGTGAGATGAACCCAGTACCTCAGTTGGAAATGCAGAAATCACCCATCTTCTGCATTACTCATGCTGGGAGCTGTAGACTCAAGCTATTCCTATTCGGCCATCTTGGAACCACCCAATCTAGTTACTCATTTTTTGTGTGTGGCAAGAGCAGCCAAAATCTACTCATTAAACATAAATACCAAATAGTGCAATTTTATTACTTGAGTCCATCAACACATATTCGTTCTTATGAAATTCAGACCAGTCATCTAGGTGGGGGCTTTCCAGCCAACTACATGTAGAAGTTCAAGTCTGGAAAATTTTCCAAAGGAAAATTTGGCACAATTTATCAAAAGCAAGAAAAATGTCCAGAGGCTCAATCCAGCCACTCCATTATAGGAATTAATACCGAGTTAATAACCAATGATATAGGCAAACTTTGGCAACAGTGCAACACTAGAAGGAACTAAAATTCCAAAAACAGCATAGTCATGCCATAAACCTAAGCACCACAATTTGGAAAAATTATTAAGATCAAATAAATTGTTTTCCATTCCTATGATAAAATGCCTTCTATGTAGTCATTGAAATACTGTCTCAGAATAGTTTTGATATGAAGAAAAAATATACATTAACACAAAGTATGTATTACATGACCTTTTTTAAAAAAAGCAAATAAAAAAATATACATACTACATACACATAGAAAATGATGAAACTTTATACACTAAAATATTAACAGTTATTAACTCACAGAAATAAAACTCTAGGCAATTTGATTTTCTTCTTTGTGTTTTTCTTTTTTACTTTAATTTGTATTTATTGGAAATCAAAGCTAACAGATAAAAAAGATCAATAGAGAAAAATTTTTCTAACAAGCGACCAAGAATTTTTCACCTGCATTATCTCTTTGAATACTTAGAATGGCCCTGGGAGGTGGCCTCACTATCCCTATCACATTCAGTCTTTCCCTGGAAAGCCTTCTAGACTGGATCAGGATCCCGTTTCTGGGTTCCTAGAACAAAATCCAGTACCCAAAACTATTTTTGTGCATAGGAGACATTGGGATGAAACCTGAATGCTACAAAATTGGAGAACAGTATTCTCTATAAAGGACTTATAAAGCCATTATAATGATATTTTAAAGTAACATTTCATTTAATCTAATGTTAAAGTAATATATACTATTGTAGTTATAAGAATATTTATAAAATGGATTGAAAGAAATCCATTAAAATATTAACCGTGATTAAACTTTGATTCTGGGCTAATGGGTTATTTTATTGTTTTGTTTTCTGTTTTTTGAGATGGAATCTTGCTCTGTCGTCCAGGCTAGAGTGCAGTGGTGCAATCTCGGCTCACTGCAACCTTTGCCTTTTGGGCTCAAGCAATTCTCCTGCCTCAGCCTCCCAAGTAGCTGGGATTACAGGCCTGTGCCATCAAACCTAGCTAATTTTTGTATTTTTAGTAGAGACGGGGCTTCGCCATGTTGGCCAGGCTGGTCTCGAACTCCTGACCTCAGGTGATCCACCCATCTCAGCCTCCCAAAGTGTTGGGATTACAAGCGTGAGCCATGGTGCCCAACCTATTCTATTATTTTTGTCTATATTTTTTAAATGTTCTCCAATTAATATTTATAATCAGATTAAAGAACATTTAACAAACATACTGTAATACTGGTCTCTTTGCATTACCTGTAAAACTGTACAATGTTAGGAAGTGCATCTACTTACCACAATGCCTACCACTGTGACTAGAGCACAGAAAGATGTAATTATAAGCTTGTTGAGGAAACAATTAATGAATTATCAATTCACTGGCCAATCAGATGTCAGAGAGGATATCTTAGCCTAAGGCCATAGAAGCAAAGGAGTAAAAATGCCTGAACCTTAACCAGGTCTTGTAATCACCGAAGCCCATGAACTTTGTCACTTTGCCTTTGTGATATGACTCCTCTAGTCATCTGGACTAGTTTCCTAGGGCTGCTGGAACAAATTACCACAAACTTGGTGATAACAGAAATGTATTATCTCACAGTTCTGGAGGCCATAAGTCTGAAATCAAGGTGTTAGCAATACCAGCCTCCTTCCAAACTCTCTTGGGGAGGATCCTACCTTGCTGCTCCCAGCTCCTGGTGACTCCAGGCTTTCCTTGGCTCATGGCTGCATCACACTAGTCAGTGGTTCTGTCTTCACATGACCTTCTTCTTTGTGTGTCCTCTTTTGTGTGTCTTATAAGCACGCTTGTCATTGGATTTATGGTTTACTCAGATAAACTAGGGTAATCTCATTTTTTGAGATCTTTAACTTAGTTACATTTGCAAACATTGTCTTTCAAAACAAGATCATATTCGTCGGTTCCTATGGTCAAGACATGCCAATATCTTTTTGGAGGTCACCATTCGACCTACTACGTCACCCTTAAAATGACCCTCAGTTTTAAAAATGGTATTTCCTCTATTTTTCACTCTAGTGCACATTGTACTTTGAATATAGAAGCACTGGAATGCCCTAAAGAGGGAAAATTTACAAAGAGAAGCCAATACCACTGTAATCCTCTGTCCTCACCAAATATTAGAAACATGATTTAAATATCAGTCACATACAAAAAAATTGAAGAGGAGTGAATGCTTCCAAATTCATTTTACAAGGCCAGTGTTGATCTGATACCAAAGCCAGATGAGGACACTATAAAAAAAAAAAAAAAAAAACAACTATAGGCCAATATCCTTGATGAACAGATAGAAAAATTCTCACAAAATACAAACAAAGTGAATTTAACAGCACATCGAAAGAGTCAAACACTGAGATCAAGTGGAATTTGTCCCTGAGATAACAAAGATGGTTCATCATATACAAATCAATAAATGTTATACACCATCTTAATAGAATGAAGGATGAAAATTATATGACTGTCTCGATAGATGCAGAAAAAGCATTTGACAAAATTCAACATCCTTTCATGATAGAACCAGTCAACCAATTAGATGTAGAAGACAACTACCTTAATATTAAAAAGGCCATACATAATATTTAAAAGACCATTTATGTCAATCCCACAACTACCATTATATTCAGTGGTAAAAAAGTGAAAGATTTTCCTTTTAGATCAGGAAGAAGGAAAAGATGCCCTCTCTCACTACTCCTATTCAGTATAGTACTGGAAGTCGTAACAAGAGAAATTTGGCAAGAAAAGGAAATAAAAGGCATAACAATTGAAAATTATCTCTGCTTGCAGGTGACATAATTTTAGATATAGAAAACCCTAAAGACTCCACCAAAACACTGTTAGAACTAATAAACAAATTCAGTAATGTTGCAAGACACATAATTAGCATACAAAAATCAGTAAAATTTCTATACACTAACAAAGAACTATCCCCCCAAAATCAAGAAAACAATCCCATTTACAATAGCTTTTAAAAAACACTTAGAAATACATTTAACTGAGGTGAAAGATGTGTACACTGAAACTATAAAACATTGATGAAAGAAATTTAAGACGACACAAATAAATGGGAAGACATCTCATGTTTAAGGATTGAAAAAGTTAATATTGCTAAAATGTCCATGCTACGAGTGATGTACAACTTCAATGCCATCCCTATCAAAATTACAATGGTATTTTTCATAGAAGTAGAAAAAGCAATCATAAAATACATATGGAACCACAAAAGACACTGACTGGTTAAAACAATCTTGAGCATAAAGAACAAAGCATACCACGAAGTTGCAGAAATTAAAACAGCATGGTACCAGCATAAAAATAGACATATAGACCAATGAAACACAATAGAGACCTTAGAAATTAATCCATGCAATTACAATCAACTGATCAACAACAGTGCCAAGGACAGACAATGGGGGAAGGACAGCCTCTTCAGTAACTGATTTTGAAAACACTAGATAGTCACATGCAAAAGAATAAAATTGGACTCATATCTCACATTATATACAAAGTCAATTCAAAATAAATTAAGCACTTAAAATCCAGATCCAAAATTGTAAAACTATTAGAAGGAAACATAGGCAAAGACTTGTTAACATTAGTCTGGACCATGATGCTTGGCTATGATCTCTAAAGCACAGGCAATAAAAGCAAAAATGGACAAATGGAATTGTGTCATACTAAAATGCTTCTGCACAGCAGAGGAAACATCTGACAGAATGAAAGAACAACCTACAGAATGGGGGAATATATTTATGTACCATACATCTGTAAGGGGCTAACATCCAAAATATATAAGGAACTCAAACCAGTAGCAAGAAACAAGTAACCTGATTTTTTAAATGGCAAAAGGACCTAAATAGACATTTCTCAAAAGAGGACATACAAATGGCCAACAGATATATTAAAAAAAGTTCAACTTCACTGATCATCTGGGAAACGCAAGTTAAAAAAACAATGAGATATCACCTCATACCGGTGAGAATAGTTTTGAACAAAAAGACAAAATATAACAAGTATTGGGGAGTGTGTAGAGAAAAATACCCTTTGTATACTGTTGGTGGCAAGTAAATTGGTACCGGCATCTGAAAAACAATATGGAGGTTCAAAAAATACTACAATGAACTACCCTATGATCCAGCAATCCCCGTTCTGGGTACATATCCAACAGAAATGACATCAGTATGTCCAAGAGATCTCTGCCCTCCCATATTCAGTACAGCACTATTCATAATAGCCAGGACACGGAATCAATCTAAGTGTCCATGGGGAGATGAATGGATAAAGAAAATGTGACCCACACATACATACAATGAAATAGTATTCATCCTTAGAAAACAGGGAAATCCTCCAATTCAGGATGAACCTAGAGGATATTATGCTTACTGAAATAAGCTATGCATAGAAATATAAATACTACATGGTCTCACTTTTATGTGGAATCTAAAAAACTTCTAATTCATAGAAGCAGTGAGTCAAAGGTTGATTACCAGAGGCTGAGGGAACAGGAAAAAGAAATGGACAAAAAGCTGTTGGTCAAATGGTACAAAGTTTCAGTTAGACAATATGAGTAAGTTCTGGAGAACTTGTACTTCAAGGTGCCTATAGTTAATAATAATGTATTTTATACTTGAAAATTGCTATCAGAGATCGTGAATATTCTCATCACAAAAAAACAAACTGTGTGAGGTGTTGGATACGTTAACTAGCTTGACTGATAAGCATTTCACAATGAATATATATATCCAAACATCACATTGTGCACCATAAATATATACAATTTGTATTTGTAAATTATACCTTGATAAAGACAAAAAGTCAATCATAGGCCACTCTGCCTACCCCACTTCATTTAGGTTCCAAGAGGGGAGACAAAAATGTCTATTCCCCTTCAGCTTCAAGATGAACAGTTCCTCTCTCCTAATTTCTTTACATCCCCTCTCATGTCTATCCTACAAAACACTCTTTTAATATCATAATTGCTGAATTATTAGCTAAAGAATTTACAAACTCTACTCATTATTCCTTGGTGATGAAGAGAAATGCTATGAACACAAACAACACAATTTTAATAAGCACAGCAGCCTTATTAGTCAGTGTTTAGTCCAATTTAAACCTGAAAAAAATGGAAGCTCCACCAAGGGCTAATAATGACTTCATTTGAGACACATCAAACAATTCTCTCCTCAGAAGAGGAATGGCAATGTCTGTCCATAACAGGTGTTTCCAAGCTCCTCTGTGGGGAAGGTGAACTGCCCCTGGAATTAGCCTGAATCAAAATGAGGGAGCCAAGTGCCCAGAATGCAGATTCCAGCAGTGGGGTCTAGGAAACTACACCCCAGGCTTAACAAGCCTCATTCTCTAGGGAGGCTCAATAATTTAAGCCTCAGCATGCCAAAATTTTGTGCAATGGACAGGGTTTCTAGATTTCCATTCTCAAAGACAGATCTTGCAAAGTTTGCCTAAAGATCCAATTTAGGACCAGTTAGAAAAAGGTAGCTAAGGACTTGAATGCCTTTTCTAATGCTTTCTTCTCGCAGAGAGGAGGAGAAGCAGACATGCAATTTTTGTTCAAGGCCTTAGTGTGAATTATCCAAGTATCTGCAGGTAGGAAGTTCCCTATCTGTCCCCCTACTCTCATTATATACTTGCATGTCTGGGAGTAGGGACACAATGATTTAAGTCATATTCCTGCCCTGAGGAGTTTACAGTCTAATGGGAAGAAACATGCAAGTAAAAGAAAATAAAGGAACATCTGTAAAGGTGAAATAAACAAGCAGAAATGATGCAGCAGGATTCCTGGGCAAGATGACCAAATAGAAACAGCTCCGGTCTGCAGCTCCCAGCCAGACCAACACAGAGGTGAGTGATTTCTGCATTTCCAACTGAGGTACCTGGTTCATCTCACTGGAACTGGTTAGACAGTGGGTGCAACCCATGGAGCAGAAGCAGGGTGAGCAGAAGCAGGGTGGGGCATCGCCTCACCCAGGAAGTGCAAGGGGTTGGGGAACTCCCTACCTAGCCAAGGGAAGCCCTGAAATACTGTGTGATGAGGGGCAGTGCATTCTGGCCAAGATACTATACCTTTCCCATGGTCTTCGCAACCCTTAGACCAGGAGATTCCCTCAGATGCCTATTTCACTAGTGCCCTGGGTTTCAAGAACAAAATGGCAAGGCCATTTGGGCAGACACAGAGCTAGCTGCAGGAGTTTTTTATTCATACCCCAGTGGGGCCTGGAATGCCAGCGAGAGAGAACCTTTCACTGCCCTGGAAAGGGGGCTGAAGTCAGGGAGCTAAATGGTCTTGCTCAGGAGAACTCACCCCAACAGAGCCCAGCAAGCTAAGATCATTAGCTTGAAATTCTTGCTGCCAGCACAGCAGTCTGAAGTCAACCTTGGATGATCAAGCTTGGTGGTGGGGAGGAGTGTCCGCCATTACTGAGGCTTGAGTAGGCAATTTTTCCCTCACAGTGTGAACAAAGCCATCAGGAGTTCGGACTGGGCAGAGACCACCACAGCTCCCCAAAGCCTCTGTAGCCAGACTGCATCTCTAGATTCCTCCTCTCTGGGCAGGGCATCTCTGAAAGAAAGGCAGCAGCCCCAGTCAAGGGCTTAAAGATAAAACTCCCACCTCCCTAAGAGAGACCCCCTGGGGGAAAGGGTGGCTCTGGGAGCAGCTTCAGTGGAATTAAATGTTCCTGCCCGTGGATTCTGAAGAGAGCAGCAGATCTCCCAGCACAGTGCTCCAGCTCTGCTAAGGGACAGACTGCCTCCTCAAGTGGGTCCCTGATCCCCATGCCTCCTGATGGGGAGACACCTCATACAGGAGAGCTCTGGCTGGCATCTGGTGGGTGTCCCTCTGGGATGAAGCTTCCAGAGGAAGAAGCAGGCAGCAATTTTTGCTGTTCTGCAGGCTCCGCTGGTGATACCCAGGCCTACAGGATCTGGAGTGGACCTAAAGCAAACTCCAGCAGACCTGCAGAGGAAGGGCCTGACTGTTAGAATAAAAACTAACAAACAGAAAGCAACAGAATCAACATCAACAAAAAGGACGACCACAGAAAAACTCCATCTGAAGGTCACCAACAGCAAACACCAAAGGTAGATAAATCCATGAAGATGAGGAAAAATCAGCACAAAAAGGCTGAGAATTCCAAAAATCAGAAAGCCTCTTCTCCTCCAATGGATCACAGCTCCTTGACAGCAAGGGAACAAAACTGGATGGAGAATGAGTTTGACAATTGACAGAAGTAGGCTTCAGAAGGTGGGTAATAACAAACTCCTCCAAGCTAAAGGAGCATGTTCTAATTCAATACAAGGAAGCTAAGAACCTTGATAAAAGGTTAGAGGAATTGCTGACTAGAATAACCAGTTTGGAGAAGAACATAATGGCCTGATGGAGCTGAAAAACACAGCAGGAGAACTTCGTGAAGCATATGCAAGTATCAATAGCCAAATCCATGAAGCGGAAGACAGAATATCAGAGATTGAAGATCAACTTAATGAAATAAAGCATGAAAACAAGATTAGAGAAAAAAGAATGAAAAGGAACAAACAAAGCCTCCAAGAAATATGGGACTATGTGAAAAGACCAAATATTGGGGGAACCAGCCCCCAATATTTCAAGGTAGGTTCTTTTCTATTTTCCCTAAGTGTCAGCCAATCTGAGAAATAGAGAAAGAGTACAAAAGAAAGAAATTTTACAGCTGGGTCTCCAGGGGTGACATCACATGTCGGCAGGTTCCGTGATGCCCCCTGAGCTGCAAAACCAGCAAGTTTTTATTAGCAATTTTCAAAAGGGGAGGGGTGTATGAACAGGGAGTGGGTCACAGAGATCACATGCTTCAAAGGCAATAAAATATCACAAGGGCAGAGAGGCAGAGTGAGATCACAAGGCCAGGGTGAAAGTAGAATTACTGAAAAGTCTGACTAGAATTTCACCAGACTGGAATTTCCCAATCCTAACAAGCCCGGGGGCACTGCAGGAGACCAGGGCATATTTCATCCCTTATCTACAACTGCATAAGATAGACACTCCCAGAGCAGCCAGTTTAGAGACCTCCCACTGGGAATGCATTCGTTTTCCCAGGGTTATTCCTTGCTGAGAAAAGAACTCAGCGATATTTCTCCTATTCGCTTTCTGAAAGAAGAGAAATATGACTCTGTTCTTCCCAGCCCCACAGGCAGTCAGAATTTATGGTTATCTCCCTTGTTCCCTGAAAATCACTGTTATCATGTTCTTTTCAAGGTGCCCAGATTTCATATTGTTCAAACACACATGCTTTACAAACAATTTTTGCAGATAATGCAATCATCACAGGGTCCTGAGGCAACATACATCCTCAGCTTACGAAGATGATGGGATTAAGAGATTAAAGTAAATACAGGCATAGGAAATTATAAGAGTATTGATTGGGGAAGTGATAAATGTCCATGAAATCTTCACAATTTATGTTCAGAGATTGCAGTAAAGACAGGCATAAGAAAGTATTAATTTGGGGAACTAACAAATGTCCATGAAATCTTCACAATTTATGTTCTTCTGGCATGGCTTCAGCTGGTCCCTTCGTTCGAATTCCCTGACTTCCCACAACAACAAAACCTACATTTGATTGTCACCTGAAAGCGACAAGGAGAATGGAACCAAGTTGAAAAACACTCTTCAGGATATTATCCAAGAGAACTTCCCCAACCCAGCAAGACAGGCCAACATTCAAATTCAGGAAATGCAGAGACTACCACCAAGAAAAAGAAAATTTCAGGCCAATATCCCTAATGAACATTGATGCGAAAATCCTCAATTAAATACTGGCAAACTGAATCCAGCAGCATGTTAAAAAGCTAATCTACCACAATCAAATCGGCTTCATCTCTGGGATGCAAGTCTGGTTTAACATAGGCAAATCAATAAACATAATTCATCACATAAACTGAACCAACAACAAAAACAGCGTGATTATCTCAATAGATGCAAAAAAGGCCTTCTATAAAATTCAACACTCCTTCATGCTAAAAACTCTCAATAAACTAGGTATTGATGGAACATATCTCAAAACAATAAGAGCTATTTATGACAAACCCACAGCCAATATCATACTGAATGGGCAAAAGCTGGAAGCAGTACCTTTGAAAACCGGCACAAGAAAAGGATGCCCTCTATCACCACTCCTATTCAACACAGTATTGGAAGTTCTGGCCAGTGCAATCAGGTAAGAGAAAGAAATGAGGGGTATTCAAATAGAAGGAGAGGGAGTCAAATTATTTCTGTTTGCAGATGACATTATTGTATATTTAGAAAACCCCACTGTCTCAGCCCCAAAACTCCTTAAGCTCATAAGAAACTTCAGCAAAGTCTCAGGATACAAAATTAATGTGCAAAAATCACAAGCATTCCTATACACCAATAATAGACAAACAGAGAGCCAAATCATGAGCAAACTCTGATTCCCAATTTCTGCAAAGAGAATAAAATACCTAGGAATACAACTTACAAGGGACATGAAGACCCTCTTCCTGGGAATTACAACCACTGCTCAAGGAAATAAGAGAAGACACAAACAAATGGAAAAACAATCCATGCTCATGGATAGAAAGAACAAATATTGTGAAAATGGCCATACTGCCCAAAGTAATTTACAGATTCAATGCTATTCCCATCAAGCTGCCATTGACCTTCTTCACAGAATTAGAAAAAAAACTACTTTAAATTTCATATGGAACCAAAAAAGAGCCTGTATAGCCAAGACAATCCTAAGCAAAAAGGACAAAGCTGGAAGCATCACACTACCTGACTTCAAACTATACTACAAGGCTACAGTAACCAAAACAGCATGGAACTGGTACGAAAACAGATATATAGACCAATGGAACAGAACAGAGGACTCGGAAATAATGCCACACTTCTACAACCATCTGATCTTTAACAAACCCGACAAAAACAAGCAATGGGGAAAGGATTCCCTATTTAATAAATGGTGTTGGGAAAACTGGCTAGCCATATGCAGAAAACTGAAAATGGACCCCTTCCTTACAACTTATACAAAAATTAACTCAAGATGGATTAAAGATTTAAACATAAGACCTAAAACCATAAAAACCCTAGAAGAAAACCTAGGCAATACCATTCAGGACATAGGCATGGGCAAGGACTCCATGTCTAAAACACCAAAAGCAATGGCAACAAAAGCCAAAATTGACAAATGAGATCTGACTAAACTAAAGAGCTTCTGTACAGCAAAACAAACTATCATCAGAGTGAACAGGCAACCTACAGAATGGGAGAAAATATTTGCAATCTATCCATCTGACAAACAGCTGATATCCAGAATCTACAAGGAACTTAAACAAATTTACAAGAAAAAAAAAACAAACAACCCCATCAAACGTGGACAAAGGATATGAACAGACACTTCTTAAAATGAGACATTTATACAGCCAACAAACATATGAAAAGATGCTTATCATCACTGGTCATCAGTGAAATGCAAATCAAAACCACAATGAGATACCATCTCACGCCAGTTAGAATGGTGATCATCAAAAAGTCAGGAAACAACAGATGCTGGGGAAGATGTGGAGGAATAGGAGCACTTTTACACTGTTGGAGGGAGTATAAATTAGTTCAACCACTGTGGAAGACAGTATGGCAATTCCTCAAGGATCTAGAACTAGAAATACCATTTGACCCAGCAATCCCATTACTAGGTACCCAAAGGATTATAAATCATTCAACTATAAATACACATGCACATGTATGTTTATTGCAGCATTATTCACAATAGCTAAGAATTGGAACCAACCCAAAAGCCCATCAATGTTAGACTGGATAAAGAAAATGTGGTGCATATACACCATGGAATATTATGCAGCCATAAAAAAGCATGAGTTCATATCCTTTGCAGGGACATGGATGAAGCTGGAAACCATCATTCTCAGCAAACTATCACAGGAACAGAAAACCAAACACCGCATGTTCTCACTCATAAGTGGGAGTTGAACAGTGAGAACAGATGTGCACAGGGAGGGGAACATCACACTCCAGGGCCTGTTGGGAGGTGGGGGCAAGGGGAGGGATAGCATTAGGAGAAATACCTAATGTAGATAACGGGTTGATGGGTGCAGCAAACCACCATGGCACGTGTATACCTACGTAACAAACCTGCACATTCTGCATGTGTATCCCAGAAGTTAAACTTTTTGTTTTGTTTTTTAAAAAAAGAAAGAAAGAAATGATGCCGCAGAGGAAACAAGTCTTGAAGTCTCCCAGCAGGAGTCAGTGAACAACTTAAATAAAGGAGAGAGCTTGGGCTGAGACAGGAAGGCTTGTCTGTGTAGATGACAGATACTAATAAGGACGTCATCATTTATTGATCATCATGCCCCAGATATGGCCCTCCACACAATACATGGTTATCTCAATTAATCCCCACCGCATCCCAATAACAGAGGCTCAGAAAGGTCATATGCTTTCTGGAAATGGTAGAATTTGAACCTAGATATCTGACTCCTAAGTGTATATTTTCAACTCCTATAGGATCCTGCCTTTTGAAATTGATGCAGGCAGGCACAGTTGCCATTTTTTATTGCCCAACAAATAAAGCTACTCAAAGTTTGTAAGTAATTGTCAAAGGAAAAGGAATACCACAGAGCTAAGAATTTGTATGGGCTGCGTGAGGCAGGGAGGGGTTGTATGGTAAGATTTGAAGCAACGGATGTTGCGAGCAGTTTGCTCACCATGATACGATTGCCACCATGAACATGTGGAAAATAAGCAAACATGGTGGGTGAAATAACCATAAGTGTAGCCATAGGAATTTCAGCAGTAAAGAGACATGAAAATTCTTGCAAACGGAAGGAGAAAGAAAAAATAGGGCACCATAGAGTAAAAGATGGAACTGAAAGGAAATGTTGATCAATGCAAGCACATTTGATGGTTTGTGTTTTATATATGTTATAGATATTTTCCGGGTTTTATATACACCCAAATATAAACGTTTATGGAATGTAAATAATAGTTTGAAAATTACATGGCACTTATATATATTTTTAAAATTGTGTTTTCAGCATTTATGTATTGCTGTGATACTCCTGTGAAATCTTAAAGGAAAAAATCTGTGAGATTAATGAGATCTTAAAACATATCTGCATGGTATGTGTGCTCTAGGGAGATAAGCGCTATATAAATACGATATTATAAGATGTTCTTCTCAGATGGGGTCCAGGGAAGAGTGGTGGCTAGGCATAAAAGGGGCTCGCTGAAGATTTTTCTCTCCTTGAAAAGAGAGTTTGGGTGAGCAATATGCTACTTTGGTTGATTCCTTCAAAGATAGCTCAGATGGATTCTATACCTAAAGCAAACATTTTTTATAAACCCAGTTCTACTCTCCTAAAAACTAGTAGAGTGGTTGCAGGACTTTCTAGACTGTTGGTACCCCCACACCCTACCACCGATGGGGCATGGTAGAGGCAGCTGGGGCCTTTAAAGTCCCTGATCCCAGGCTATAGCCCAGAACAATGACATCAGAATCACCCAGGGCGGTTTGTAAAGCTCCCTGAGAAGCTGAGCCAAGATTGACATCCACTGACCTAGAATGCATTTGCTTAGCTCACATCCAAAACAAAGAAGGAAATAAGATCATATCATTCTTTGAACTTCTGGGCTGGAAATCATCTGTTTGGGTACTGAACTGCCAGTTCTCTCACATAGGTCAAATTCGACAGAAACAAAACACAAGGTTAATAGTAGAAAATGACAAGTGGTTGTGACCCAAGAGGCAGAGTGGTATACAGACAAGAACTAGAGCAGCTGCTAGGAACCCAGGAAAGGATGTATGAGGTCAAGTGTCAATGGCACAGAACCAGCACTAAAGGAACTAGGAAATCAGAGACAAGCATTTAAGGAAAAGCGGCAAGGAAGGCCAATTAATTCTGCCAGCCTTCACCTTCTTTGCCTTGGCAGAGTATCTCAGACTTCTCTGATGGTGAGGATTTCCTGCGGTGTATGTTAAACTTGCAAATTCCCAAGTTCATCTCAGGCCCTCTGAATCCCTGTCTCCAGGACAGGTACCTGAGAACCTGGGAAGCTGTATGTTTAACAAGAACCATTGTTTTTGTTGTTGTTGTTGTTATTGTTTGTTTTTTGTTTTGTTTTTTTTTTTAAGACACAGGGGATTGTTCTGTGTGTTGCTCAGACTGGAGTGCAGTGGCTCAATCATTGCTCACTGCAACCTCAAACTCCTGGACTCAAGTAATCCTCCTGCCTCAGCCTCCCAAGTAGCTAAGACTATAGGTACCTATCACCATGCCTGGCTATTTTTTTTTATTTTTTGTAAAGATAGGGTCTTTCTATGTTGCCCAGGTTGATCTGGAACTCCTGGGCTCAAGCAATCCTCCCACTGCAGCCTCCCAAAGTGCTGAGATGATAGTGTGAGATGCCTATCATCCAATAGCCTCCTTTTACTTTTTTAATGGTGCAGTTTGGCCCTTGACATCTAAGTAGCTGCAAGTGACACCTAAGACCAGGAGACCAAATTGAACCGAGTATCAAGTAAACACTCTTCTATTGCTGAATCTGACCAGCCTGGCCCTGACCAAAAAAAAAAAAAAAAAAGGCCCAATTTACAAGCTATTCTCTCTACTTGTTGCAGAAGCAGGAAGATTTTGCCATCAATTATGCTCAAGCCTTGATCCTAAATTTTTCCTCACTTTTAAATTCTCTGGAGTTTCCATCATATAGCAAATCACTGGTCACTGTAGCTATGTAAGCTGATTTCACTATAAGCATTGCTCCATAAGAGTAGCCCTACCTGTTGGGCAATAAAAAATGGCAACTGTGCCTGCCTGCATCAATTTCAAAAGGCAGAATCCAGTAGGAGTTGAGAATATACCCTTAGGAGTCAGAGATCTAAGTTCAAATTCTACCATTTCCAGAAAGCATATGACCTTTCTAAGCCTCTGTTGTTGAGATGTGGTAGGAATTAATTGAGATAACCATGTATTGTGTGGAGGGCTGTGTCTGGAGCATGATGAGTGATCAATAAAATCATATAACAGAACCAAGACTTAAACTGGGAAAAAATTTATAAGAGCTTAAGTTTTTTATTCCCAAATCTTTCTTTTCATCCAAACTATTTATAAATAAAAATTATGAAACTTATAACAAATGTTTGATATAAGCATATTGAACAAAGATTTAATCACCACATATTTTTAGGCAAGCTGAAACTAGAGAAAGCAGTACTGTTATTCCAGTCTCAATCTTGGGGACAAATGAACATTTGTCACTCGTTGTGGCTTCGGTTTCCCTCAGGCATGTGAGTGCATGCTCCTGGTCTAAATGAAATGAGGCCAGAGGAAAACTGGTAGTATAAAAGTGCAATTCCTATCGATCTTACCACATTGGCAGCAAGTTCTATAAATGTGATATTACACTGAAAACAATAACACTGCAGCTGTTCTCCTTGAAGTGGGCACTATTCAATGGAGCCTGTTACACTCACATGATTACTACACATACACATCCTCCATGTCAACACGTGAATATAAGCCAGAGAGAAGCAGAACCTTCTAGTTTCTTGGATCAAACTATAATTTGTAAGCAAGCATACAGAGGAGCAGTAGTTCATTCAAGGATATGTGTGAGATTTTACCAAGCTTTTGAGGCAAAAGGTGAGTACAGTGATACGTTAGTAATTAACAAGACATGTAGCATATAATTAATTCATAAAGGCTTTGAGCAGTGCACAGTGGGACCTTGATATGTCTATTTGCCTCACAAATCAGCTGCAATTTCTGTTCTATTTTCTTAGCTGCATTTTCTTCATAGCACTTAACTACACAGGATAGCCTTGCAATAAACCTAAAAAGTATGTCCTGCAACCTAGGGTAACCCCTCTGCAACAGGTACTTAGTGATGGTGTGCCTTTGGTGAGCTCCATAACCTTCTCTGCCTTAATGTTCTCATCTCTTAAATGGGACAGTAAATGTATTGCTCACATACAACTATTGAGATAAATATGTTAGAAAATTGATGTGGCCAGACTATTTAGAAAGCAGAGTTCAGCTTGCTCAGTGACAAATGGTGTTAGTGTAAGCTTTGTTCTCAATTCACTAAAAAAGATAGCTCTGATAGAAACAATGTAACAGACTGACTACAGTGGAATGAATGGTATACATGTTTCTATATATTAGATCCAATTGTAACAGAATCAGTTTACATTAAATCTGTCACTTGGTAAAGACAGAAAGAAAATTGATGCAAAATGGATAGCTTAATTCTTGGTACACGAATGTAAATTATAATACATCATCATATAGATTATATATGGCATAATATATCCATTACAAGATTATATTTCATATAATAAAATTATTATAGTTATTTTTATTTTGTAGCCTACTTCTTAAAATTTTGATTTTTATTTAAAATAAGCTCTCTTCCAAATATTGGAAAAAACAGGCTTGATTTTTGTACATTTCTTCAGATTGTTACTTAGTCATAGTAGTTGACCTCATTTAAGCCAGCCTTCTGAGCCTTGTTATCAGATTTTTTTAACTCATTTTTTTTAAGTGGCAATATATGGGGACAGTCTATTTGGCTTCCAAAAAGGAAAGTAGGACAATCATTTCTCCCTATTCAACTTGCATTGTCTTCACTTTTATTCCATCAGCCTTCCCTTCATACCAGACTACCCCTATGATTGAAAGCACTGAGAGTTGAAAGAGGCCAAGGGCCCCACATGGAAGAATCGGGGGCACTCATTAATCCCAGGACCAGAGAGGTCTTAGAGGAATTATGAGAAGCAACGGCTGGAGTATGTGTGTCTGGCATTGCCCTTTCTTTTGCTGGTAGATTATTAACCTTTATCTGTAACTTTGTCAAAGTGGATAATTCATATAATCCCTTGAAATCCTTTCAACCAACAAAACTATATCATCCTATATAATGTGACTACTGGGAAGACATATCTCCTGGACTTCTTCTCCAGAGCACTTCTAATCTGGTTTGATTTTAAGATTATTTGGTCTTAAATCTTTCTACAAGATATGAAGCTTAAAGCATAGTGGGGACACTTTTCCCGAGACATAGATGCTCTAATCATACTTTCCTGACTCTAAAATCCTCCTGAATAGATTAAGACAAAACTTTATTACAATCACTCTTAATGTCAAGTATTCTCCAGATGTCCTGCCCTCTTCAGAAAGCAGAGAATATTTCAGGTATTAGAATTGGCTCCCAGTGGGGTCTTGGGTGCAGAGGCTGCGACGAACCTGTTGAGTGAAACTCTTCTTTACTAGAGGGAAAAAACCTTAGTGTGTCAACTATAGCCTGATTGCAAACGAAAAGCCTTTTGTACATGCCACAAAAAAATTGAAGTTTGTTGCACATCTAACAGGCCAAATACTTATGCTGGGTTTTAGTCTTTAAAAAAGGAGTTGCCTTCATAATGGAAAGCATGCAAAAATAAATTTTAAAAACATAGAGATAGATAGAAAGATATTTGCTTCTGTCCCTTTGCACAGCTTTTTTTTAAGAATGCACATTTGAAGTGCATTCTTAAATTTTGAACTTTTTTTCAAATGTGGTAATATTAGCTAGGCTGCATAATGAAAGGGATTTTGTCCATTTAGTTTACTAACAAGGCAAATAATGGTGTGTTCTTTCTCTACATATACAATTTTTGAAATGAATCCATAAGGAATACTTAATAAATGTATCTGTCTTCAGAATGTAGGTAATCCTTTTTGAAGATATTTAAATGTTGGTCATTCAACCTAGTTAACACAATAGCAAAGGTTATAAAATCTGAATAAGAAAGCATTGTAGATATGCTCTATTTTATAAAACCAATCTGGTAAAACTGACATTTCATTAAAAAAATCACAATTCCTTTCTTAAAATGAAGCATCAAAACTGTCATGAAATACATTAAATTGTATTTGCTCTAGAGGCATGTTTAATCACAGTTTCCTCGCTGAAATATCCTAATCAATGTGTGGCTTTTATCAGACCTCTTCTGAACTTATTCTCCTTGGGGACTATTGCCCCAAATGTGAGATCCAGCCTATGGACATGCATGTCAACCTGAAGAGTAAACCTCTCTGGCCCTTTGAAGGCTTCTCCTCTGAATACCACAATGGCTAGAGGTTTTTCTTCTCAACTGTTCTCAAAGGCATCATCATCTACTATGCCCATGCTCCCTGGTCATTGGGAAGAATGCTAATGACTTTCTGGCCATAAGCCCTTTAACTATTGAATTGAAGAGTCAAAATTTGGAAATGCCATGCTAGATTTTTCAAACATATTTTCAAGGGAAGGAAAAGAGAAACAGTATGGATGGAACAGGTAAGATAGCTTTCTGGAGTAATAAGCCCTTTGTGTCTTTTTTCAGTTTAAGAGAACATTTTTCAGATAAATGTGATGTGACTTATTAATGTGAAATTTACCCAACTCAGATTGGCAGCAATAAAAGACAAGCTATGCCATTGTTTTGCTTGTTGTTATTGTTTTAATCTAGAGGAACAGTTTCTATTCTGAATTTTAAAATTGGTTGAAATTTCAACTGACATACAGAAAACTATACATAACTTGCAGTCTGTTCATCTATACAGAACATCAAAGTGAATGACAATGAGGCGAGGATATCACTGAATGAACATTATTTGTCAGACGTGTTGCAAGGAAATATGCTAAAAACTAGTGTTGTGGGGATGGAAGGATGGATGGATGGATGGGTAGGTAGGTACATGGATGGATGAGAAAGTATAGGGTAATGGCTATGAGAGATCTGAATAAAAACTATTTGGATTCAAATCCTGGCTCTGCCACTTACTACCTCTATAACACAGGGGAAAAAAATGCATGAACTCACCTATAAAATGGAGATGTTGAAGACAAAGATAAGACAATGATGATGATGATATGTACCTCAGAGAGTTTTAAGTGAGAATTAAGTGATTTTATAGACTACACAGCACTTAAAACAGTGTGTGGTACATTTTAAGCACAAATGTTAGCTTTTATTATGTTAGGAAAAAAGAAAGCCAAATTTTATGCTAAGCCATATTGCTTACATCTTGTTTTTCTACAAAGCTTTGGAGTTTACAAAGATTGTTCATATATTTAAATTATTTGATTGCCAATACAGGCACATGATTTAGATATAATCATAACAATTTTACATTAAAAAAAAAACCCAACCAATTGGGAAGCAGGATATCTTGCATTAAATCAAATTTTAATTTAATGGAAAGCCTGATGCTAGAGACCTGGGCTCAAAAAATAGCTTTGAAAACTCTTAGCTCAGAGATTTTGGAAAAGTCACTTAACTTCTCTGACCCTGGCTTACTTATCTATAAAATGGTGATAAAATGGTGATACATTCATTGTAACATTGTTATAAGTTTTGTTCTGCTATTCAATAAATATTTATGGTGTGCCTCCTATGCATCAGGCACTGTGCTAAGAACCAGACATACTGGCACAGCACTACAAATGCCAGGTATTTCAACAAATCAATAAATATGCACTGTTTTCATTGCTTTTATCATCAGTTGCTATTCTCCCAGGGAGAGGCCAGCAAAATCAGGTCTTGAATGAGAGCTTGCTCTTTGTAATAATTTAATGAAATTTCCTAAAATTCTCCTGATGGGTAAATGGTCAGTAGTGTCTTAGGGAGGCAACAGGCTGCCTGTAGACAGACGGCTTGACCACTGAAGATTTCAGTGGGAATTGACTTCAAACATGCATTAGTTTTGCTTTTTTGTTTTTATTTTAAATTAACATTATTGAGGTTTAATTTACATACAACAAAATGCACCCATCTAAAGGGTAGTTTGATGCATTTTCACAGGCGGGTACATCTCTGTAATCACTCCCACAATCAAGATATAAAACTTTTTTATCACCTCAAAAAGTTTCCTCATGTCCCTTTGCAGTCAATAGCCCCATCCCTGTTTTGAGACAACCATCAGTTTAGATTAGTTTTGTTATTAAAGAATTTCATTAAATAGAATCATTCAGTGTGTAGTCTTTTTATGTTTGGTTTATTTGGCTAATCATGTCAGTGAGGTTCATCCATGTTGTAGCATTTACCAATATTTTGTTCCTTTTTATTGCTGAATAGTATGTCATTGCATGGATTTGCCACAGTTTGCTTATTCATCCATCTGTTGATAAATATTTGGTGAGTTCTCAGTCTGGGGTGATTATGAGTACAACTGCTATGAGTAATCATGTGGACATGTTTTTATTCCTCTTGGGGAGACAGTGGAATTCACTGAATCATATGATCAGTGTATTTGTAAATTTAACTTCAAAAATGTTTTCCAAAGTGGCTGTATATGAGTTCACCCCAACTGGCCATGTAAGAAAGTTCCAATCATTCTATATTTTGGCAACAATTAGCTTCATCTTTAATGATGAAATAGGCAAAAATAGTAGAAGGAACTCCATGTGGACAGGCATAGGACTCTCAGAAGCCGCTACAGTGTGCACCTCTAAGGGGACTTTTCTAAGGTTAGTCGAAAGATTCAGAAATAACAGTCTTCCACACATGGTGAAGAGAGTGAGAAAAAGACACACAGATGGGTGAGGGCAAAGTCTTCCATACGTAGTGAAGAGAGTAAGAAAAAGTCACACAGATGGGTGAGGGCAATTGAGGAAAACAAGAAAGAGTGAAAAATAGCAAACTATCCTAAAAAAGGCAAATTATATCTGTCAATGACCAAGGTGGAAAAGAATGGAAAGAGAAGCTCCATAAAATTTACAGAATTATTTTAATTGTCTATTCACAAATCTATCATATCTATTACAAAATATGATATTTTAAAAATACTACACACAACAAAATCTATTTTTTTTCCAATGGGTAAGGCTGGGGTTTTGTTGGTGCTTTTATTACAAAGCTTTATTCAAACATCCAGGGCTTGGCAGTAGCTGCCAAAGCTTCTTCATTAGCCCACCTCTAAGAATGTAAACACTGAAATCAGTTATTTTAGGGTCAGGCACTGGAAAAGATGCTAATAAAATAAATTGACCAGCTTTCTACGGATGAGAAAACTCTAAAACCTGATGGCTTTTTGCCGGTAACTGCAGCAGTAAATTCAGGCAATCCTGGATAAATGTCAGGCTGCTTTCGGGAAGAAAATGCCTCCATCAAGCTACCAAAATATTATGAAAAGGGGTATGGAATTGCTGTAGGGAGAAGTGTTCGGGCTCTCTCCTCTCTTTTCCCAATCTCCTTCACAAAGCAATGCTAGACATGATGTATTTTATATTATTAATACCATTGTGCCTGTATTGGATTTGAAGTTTCCGGAACATGCATCTATATTTAATTTAGGTATCTGTCTGTTTCTGTAGAGAAGGGAATATGAATGGCTGGTGGGAATAGCTATCTATATTCAGTAGTGTCCAACATAATTACTTTACATGCTTTGTGTTCCCTTACATCCCTTTATTTCTTTAGCACGTATTCATTCACTTAACAAACAGTAATTGAGTGCCTACTGTGTACTAGGCGTATTCTAGAAGCTAAGGATACAGTCGCAGACAAGACAAAGTCCCTACCCTCATGGAACTACCATAGAGAAAAGAGCAAAACACAATAAACACATCACTGAACATATATCATGTAACATAAGGGAGGCTAAGGGCAGTGGAAATGATTAAGAAGGGTAAGGCATATAGGATGTGCTATGTAGAAAGCACTTTATAATATCAGATAATCAGGGACCTAATTAGGTTATTATTGAGCAGAGAAGACCAGGTACATACCAGGGGAAAGAGCAATTCCAGCAGCAGGAACACTCAGGGCAAAGAGAATGAATCTGGAACACACTTGTCACTTTCGGGGACACTGCAGTGTCTCAGAAAGAGCAAGGAGGCCAGTGGGCAGAAATAGCAAGGGTGGGTCAGGGACAGTATGAGGAGATGAGGGCAGAAGGGCAGCAGGATCACATCTTAGAGAATATTTTGTTTCATTCAGTAAGAACATTGGTGTTTACCATGATTGAGGTGGAGCCATTGAAGTACTTCTGTGTTGAGAGCTTCGTTGTGCCCCATTTTTCTCTGTGCACTAGGATGTGACAGGGTGTAAATAGGATAGGTAAAGTTTGCACCATCCCTGAGCTTCTACACTAGCTAAGCATGTGCTAAGGACAGGTGATAAAGATTTGGAAGGCTCAATTTTTCCATGAAGGAGTTCCTGGTGTGATTGAGACAGGGAGAGTAAATGGAAATTACATTACAGTGTCATAAGGGAATATTCAGTGCATCATGAGGCAACAAATGAGAAGCACCTCCCACTCACTAGGAGAAATCAGGAACAATTTTTCTGAGACAAGTGTCCAGGTGAGAGTGGTCAGCACTGGAGAGAGATTGTGGAATGACACTCAAGAAAGGGAATACCATGTACTAAGGGACAAACATGTGGCCACTTGGCCTGCCCAGAGACCTGTGAGTTTTTCAACATGCTGGACACACAGAGCATGCCTATAATGGGGAACAGGGAAGAATTCCAGGAATGTTAGGAGATGAGTCTAGAGATTATGCTCAGATTATTCCTAAGATTTCTGATGAGTTTATATAATGTGTCCAGGCAAAGCTACTGTGGCTGGCATAAGGCTCCTCCACCAATCCATTGAGGCTGTCTTTAGGATATAAGAGCCACTTCATTGAACAGATAGTTCAAGTAGAAATTTCTGAATAATAAAATCATCAATGTTGGTAAAAGACAAGAAATTTTTATGGTCTTGAATGCCAGGCAGAGGAGTTTAAATTTTATCCAGTGAGGATTAGAAAGGACTGAAGGTTTTAAAATATGGTAAATGCACTTTTTGGGAAGTTTAATTTTACAGACATGCGCAAATCATATTAGAATCGGGAGAAAACAAGAAGGAGATAGGAAAGCACATTAGAACAGTGGCCAAGGCCTGGAGAAAAAGGGAGACACGGAAAAGACATTAAGAAGGTGGTCTCTGGTAGGTAATGGAAAATGGAAAAGGGAACATGAACTGCTCTTGCCTTCCACTATTCATTTCTCCTTTTGATAGGTAGCAGCAACTGGGTTTTCCTTTGGAGGAATTACCTCTATCCCACGGTATGCCAAATTAATACAGCTTTTAATCAGAATTTCCAAGCCCTATTTGGCCAAAGTTTGGCCACGTGACCACAAGTGAAAAGAAGAAACTAATTAAATATTCAGAAGCCTAAGAAAGGCTGTTTTCTGAGAGATTCTGGTAAAGAAGAATTATAACACAATTTCAATTAAACAAGTATTTCTTTTAAACAACTTTTATGGGTTTATAAGAATGTAAAGAACAAGGTCTCTATCCTCAAACTTCCTACACTTTAGATGTCTCTAAGGTCCTTCTTTCCCTCTGCCTTCATTTACACTCTTTCTCTTCTTAGCTTGCATGACCAGCAATGATAGAACAAAATAGCAAAGGCAATGGGAGGCCCAGAAAGTACTGAGAAAGTCACACATGCTGAAATTTAGTGGGTGGGAAAGAAAGTGTCTAACCAGTTCAGGCATGGCAAAAACATAATCTCAAGGCATACAAAAATGTTCTGTAATGAGCCTGTATATGTAGAAAGTCAATAACTAATTCTTTTGAGTATGTCTGTACATATGTATACATTTCTAAATTAATATTCTCAAAGAAAGAATGGATATCCATTAAAACATATCCTAGAAGATATTATTAGCTGATGACAAACCCCAAGAAAAAAAATCAGCATAATCCTATAAATATCTGGAATATTATAAGGATAGTGCAGTAAGAATATCTATTGATTAATCAGTAACTAATGAAGATAAATATTATTAATAATGGCTCTATTTAAAGCATATTCCATGCCTAGGAACTGAGCTAGAGAATTTTTATGCAGCATCTTCTTTAACCCTAACCACAAACATGTGATATGGGTGTTGTCTGCATTTTATAGATGAGGCTCAAAGAAGTGAATTAGCCTCTTCAAAGTCACAGTCAGTACATAACTAAGCTAGAATTTGAGTCCAAATATCTCTAACCCCAGTTCTATTATTTTGACCCTATTCTTAAATAGTAGTAGTCAAAAAAGTTAGGTTTTGGATAAGTAAGTAGTCATTCTCTGGCCTGAATAAACAGACTGAATACTGTTCAAAATTTCTGTAGGTTGAATCTAGGAGACAGGAAGCATGTGGCCCCAAACACTTCATTCTAAAGCAAACAGTCAACCAACAAATCCAGTTCAACTTTTCAAAGACTTCTCTCCTTAAAGGTATGATTTTACCACTGACTGTGCATCCGACCCAGCTAGGGAGCCTTATAAAAATACGTATGTCCCAACTTCATACCTAAAAATTCTAATGCACCAGGTCCAGGGTAGGGCTTTGACAAGGAAAAAATGTGGAGTAAAAAAATAAGCCTCTCCTGGGAGAATCTAATGGATAGTCAAGGATAAGCATTACTGCCTTAGATAGCTAACAGTCAAATCCATCATTAAATGGACCCCATGCATCACGGGAGGTGGCTGAACCGAATGGCTTTATGCCACAGTCGATTTATCTAGATAAATAGAGACAGGATTTTCATCAGGCCAATGTTCATGGAGTCAGAAGTCACTGGGCATTGATGGCAGGGGTACTTATAAGCTGCTGGAGTAAGCTGACATGCAGGACTATGGGTAGGTGAACAGATAGCACACAGAAGGGAACCTTGAAATGCCACAATTTACTGTTAACTTTTTTTTAAAATGGGCCAGCGAAAGAGAAAGGGGGTTTATTTGCAGCTTATTTCTCCGCATACAGAGCGATGGATGTCACTGACCATTACAGCAAGCCAAAGTATGGCTCTCCTGGCTGGAAGGATTGGGCATGCCATTCCTCAGTCACTCCATTCACAGGCACGCATGCAACAACCCAGAATCTGCCTCACTGAACACCAGGAGGCTGCCCTAGCCAGACACATAACAGAGTTCTGCTGCCTAGTCCCAGCTAAGGCTTCCTACCTTCTCCACATTCTTAATAGACATCTTATGCTGAGCACTGTACCAGACAGTGGTCTGGATGCTTTATGTGCTATTCATTACTTAATCCTTGCCATCAGCCTGTGTGGTAGGTAAAATGCTCCACATTTTTACAGAGGAAGAAACTGGGCCACTTGGCCAAGAATCCACACAGCCAGTTAAGTGCAGACCAGGGTTTCAACCCCAGGTCTTGCCATCTCCATAGCATAGACGTTCAACCACTGTACCACTGTTGAATACGCTTCTCAAGGGCAGAACCCCATGCTACCAATTGAAGATCTCACAACCCACTTCAAAGACAGCCAGTATGAGTTGCCTTGGATTTTTCTGTAATTACATCTGTCCTCTGATCCTTTTTCCTTTGCTTGGGAGAAAAAAAATGCCTTTGATCCTTCTAAGGTATATTCACATAGTGCTTAAGCATAGTGTCTGGCACTTAGGCACAGTTATCACTGTTGTGGCCGTTGTTTTGTTGTTATTACCATTGCCTCCTTGACCGGCCTATCTCTATTTATTTTCTGAGTTCCATTTCTTCCTTTTGCTTTAGAAATTTACTCATATTTTGGCATTGATCCTCATATTTTCTCCATATATACTCTTTATAGGGCTTTGTATCTGTTCTTCCAGCTTTAACTTTGTTACCCCAAAAAACTGCACCTGTAGCCTCGGCTTCCCTTCAGTACACCACATCCTTATTTCTCATGTACTCGCCACAAATATCTCCACACAAATATCTTGCCAGCTGATGAAATTCAAAATATTTGAAACTGAAAGAATTATATTCCTTCTGAAATCAGCTTCTCCTTTTTTTTCTTTTGAGTTAAATTTTAATGGCACACTAAGTCCCATAGTAACTCAGGTTAAACATTTCATAATTACATCTAATTCCCTCCTCTCCCTTTATCCTCCATAACCAATCAATTACTAAATATTCTTGTGTCTACCTGGCCTCAGGCCTCTCCCTGACAATCTGATTGCCCCCACATTCAATCAGAGACTAAAGAGATGTTAGCCTAGATACTTGAGGGACCTTCCTTTCTTCTAATTCACCTTCCTCTAAGACACTCTAGACACAACTGTCATATCAATATTCCCAGATGGGCCAGGTGCATCTCTCCACCGTTAAAAATCCAAAGTGTTGTTCCTTAACTGACAATGGGTGGGGAGTTGGATCTTTAAGTAATTTTTAGATCAGTAATTCATGTAGCCTCCTCTTTGTACTAGTTACCTACACATGGCTCTACCCTCGATGAGATCAGCTTGCTTAACTCATGAGTGGGGATGCCTGTCTGACCTGAGATAATCAATGTCTTATCTTCTCTTTGGTCAAAGGAGTTACCCAAGAGTAGCCCAAAAAAGGAGACAGGAAATTGTGTTCGTAAACAATGATGGCTAACAAATCCAAATACTACCTCCTCTACATCTCTGGCCCATGATGAGCTTTGCTTCTTACTCCTCTAACTTCCTTTCATTTATTGATTGCATTTATTCTGTTTTGATACTTCTTATTTTGTTTTTGAGACAGGGTCTTGCTCTGTCATCCAGGCTGGAGTGCAGTGGCGTGATCTCAGCTCACTGCAACCTCTGCCTCCCAGGCTCAGGTGATCCTCCCACCACACCCTCCTGAACAGCTGGGACCACAGGCCCGTGCCACCACCCTCGGCTAGTTTTTGTATTTTTTTGTAGAGTCAAGGTCTCGTTATGTTGCCCATGTCGATCTTGAATTCCTGAGCTCAAGCGATCCTCCCACCTCAGCTTCTCAAAGTGCTGGGATTATAGGCATGAGCCACTGCACCCGGCCCTGTTTTGATACTTTTCTGTCGCCTTATATTATTAGTTCTTTTAAAGGCATACTGTCTTCTCTTTTTATTCAGAAAATCTCAAAGAACTGGCCTTCTCAACTCCAGATATTCCATGCTGGCCTTAAACAGTGCTTGGCCCTACCAGATACTCAGTAAGTATTATTAGAATCTAGTGTGTGGTTGATGCTCATTTTGGATTCCCTACCTATTTGGGTTGAGACTTAGAGCAAGGTTTCCTCAGCGTGGCTATTTGTATCAGGTGGCACTTTTTTGGTTTTGAGTGATTTAAAACACACCTCATCTTGACTTAAACACTTTGACTGATGTTGCTGAAATACCTAGACATAGATTTCAAGTCAGACAAGCCTGATCAAGAAGCTCAATTGCTACATCAAGGATCCAGTTTCTCTCCATCTCTCCTCTCTGCTTTCCACAGTGTCAGCTTCATTCTCAGTCTACACACAGCAGTGCCCAACAGCTTCAGGCTTTCCCTGGCTATAGCAAACAAAATGTCCACTACAATTCCAGGGCTTACACATCTTTATCCACTGTCTTCAGAGGAAAAGAGTCATTTGCAAGTAGCTCTAGGTTTTAGGATTTACTCTCTACCATTGGCCTGAATGGTACAAATGTGGATTTATCTTTTAAAAATAACCACATGGTGGAGAAGAGGCAGAAATTAAATACACAGAAGGAAATTTGGGTACTGGTGGCAGGAAAAGAGTAAAATTAATTTTTAGGCTGAAACCAATAACTTCACTACATTGATCATCAGAATCACCAAACATAAAAATACAGACTTATGGGCCCTATATCAAAACTTCTGAATCAGAATCTTGTTCTAAGATATATGATCTGCATTTTATAAAACCCACTCAGGTAATCCAGACTGTTGGATCAAAGCATCTTGTTTCTGTCTCTTCCTTTATTTGCTTCTGTAACACAGAACAACAATCCAGATATACATTTAAAGGATATAAAATAATGCTTAGCAAGAAATATGAGTACCAAGGAAACTAACTCTGTAAATATAACAGTGTAATTATTTTCAAAATTGCACTTCTGCCTGTAACCTCATCTAAAATAAAAGCATATGAGCTGCAGGGATGTCTGATTCTGATCTTTCAGACTCACTAACACAGATTTATTCTCTTAGATGGCATGATGCGCAGTTTCATCTTTGAGGGGAGTCGAAATCTACCCTCCTGGGTACCCTGGCCCCATCCTGAAAGAGTCAAGGTATAATATCACAAAGAGAGATTCAATATAAATGGAAGTTTCTTCTGATGAAATAAAATAATCAGAAACTTTGCAGGCATTTGCGTAAGTGTGACAGGAATGTTAGAAGGATGAAGTGCTAAGAAATCCAAGTTCCCTCCTGGCACAAAACCTGCTCTCAAACACTGGCTTCAGAGCATTCACTTGAGCAATTCTAATATAGCTTGCGATGCCAATGAAGTTGCAGAATGCTCCGTTGAGCTTGTCTGGCTCAGGAGAGATCCTATGCAACATCAGAGCAGTGCGTCTGGAGAGGGAAAGGAACAGAACAACTGTGCAGCCAGCTCCCATTCCTCACCTGCTGGCATGAAGGTTTAATATGCTCAACTGATTAAACTTAGACAAACAAACACAAAACATGAAAACATAAAGGGAAGAGAGATGTGAGGGACCGGAGAGTGGCAGGTTGCTGGAGGGACTCACTTTAGCTCATCCTCCTGAATCATGTCGGCCCTCTTATGGTGAGCAGGTCATTTTCCTATCTTCTCCCAGCTGTGTATAGTCTTGCTTCCTTTTCATTTACCCACTTCTCAGCCACTCTTTACCAGTCTCTCTCCCTTCTTCATTCTTCCTCCCTCTCTCTCTCTCCATCTCAAGTGTTCTGAGGAAGCCGACATGATGGATAACAGATGTTCTTTGACATATTGTGTCATTTATCACACAACAGCCCCAATCCTGCTAACAGGGCCTTTCCCATATGTCACTGTCGACTTTTACACAGCCCCAATGCATCAAAAAGAAATGATTTAATACAATGTGCTGTAATTCCTGAGTCACAGCTCAGTGGAGGGGTTTGGGACACCGAGCTCCCTTTCCTTTCCACTTCATTTATTTGTTTCAACTGGCTCTTGTGCCTGATAAATGGATGAACGAACTCATCTGAGGTCAGGTGGAGGGAAAAATCATCCACAGAATTGTGCTTCAGGTTGGAAGAAAAAGGGAAGGTAGGTCTAGAGTGGAAAGCAGGAAATGCAGGCTGCACTCTATTACCACACTCGCTAGCAGGCACTTGCTTATTTTCTATGGAGCAGGGCATCTGCCATACTTAACAACAAGGAGTGCTCCGTGGTAAAATTCTATAAATTCAGACTGACATGGGAATGCCCCGCTGTGTCCCCATAGGGAAGAGAGTTGACCACATCAACTGCAAGGGAAGTTCCCCTGACCAAGCCTTCACTGAGGGCTGCTCCTGCTTTGGCTGAAGCAAAAGGGTTTTGAGGTATTTCCTGTTATAATCCATTCATCCCAGAAGCATCGCTATAGCAACAAGTCACATCTTTGTAAGCACCAAAGGCTATCACACATTCACACACTTTATGGATTTCTTTCTCTCCAGATCCTCATGGCTGACTTGCTACTCCTGTCAGCTTGCCAGTGGGCTGCTCTCCCCCAGGGTGATGGGCTTCAAGTCAAGCTGAGTGCCAGTGTGATTGTTCTTGACCCCTGTCTGAGGCCTTTGATGCAAACCACATCCATTTCCATGTGAAGCAGATAGGAAGATGCACACAGTAATAATACAGATTTTTTTCACACCCCAACTCAGACAGGCAAAGACAACGTGGTTTCCACCTTTTTATATATATTAGCACCCACCCCACCGGATAATGAAAATCTTAAATTTGCAATCTAATGTATCTCAATTTATTTTTTTGTTTAAATTGTCTTTGGAGTTAAAACAACTTTGTGAGAAACCAAATTAAGGGAACTCAGAATTTAACTTTCAGTTAAATTTTCTCCCCTCCTTCCTTTTTCCCAAGATGGGATGTGGTTGTCGTGGGACTGTGAAGGCATGGGGAGCGGGTGGCCCCTTGTCTTGTGCCGGTCTTTTGACTGCAAAGGGCTGGGCTGGCCTTTAGGTGTGAGGTGCTGGCCCTGGTGCTGACTCCCGGCATGCTCTCCCTTTCTGCTGCTGGATGTTTCTGCTGGTTTTCTTGCTGTTATTCATAGCTCTGCTTTTGCTGCATGGACAATGCTCCCAAGAATCCTAAGAACAACCTTGGTTCTTAGTACCTGGAACTCCCACTAAGGCCTTAGGCAGGATGGCCTGCCCCCAGATAGCCTTTGGCCCTAGGCTCACACTACCCCAGTAGTGAACCCTTCGGGCAAGCTCTCCAGCTAGATTTCCAGGAACTCTCCACTTCTGAGAGTCATGTGAAAACTTTCAGGTCCTTTCTCATCATGCAGTAGCTGAGTGAATCCGAGTAGGGCTAACCCCAGCTCTCCTTCTCCCTGAACACTAGAGTAAGAATTCCTATCCAAGTGATTTATTGGGGTGGGATATTCTTTGAAGGAAAGTGGAATGAGGAAACCCAGCAAGAGGGGAGAAAAAAGCCAGTGAGATTGTGTTCTCCAACAGATATATCAAAAAGAAATGCTCAACAATGCTAATCATCAGGGAAATGCAAATCAAAACAGTGAGATATCATCTTACCCCAGTTAGAATGGCTATTATCAAAAAGACAAAAGATATCAAGTGCTGGCAAGGTTGTGGAGAAAGGGGAATGCTGGTACACTGTTGGTGGGAATGTGAATTAGTACCACCTTTATGGAAAACAGTACAGCTATTCCTCCATAAACTAAAAACAAATCTATCATATGATCCAGCAATCCTACTACAAAGTATTTACCCAAACGAAAGAAAATCAGCATATCAAAGTGATACCTGCACCCTTATGTTTATTGCAGCACTAGTCACAATAGCTAAGATATAGAGTCAACCCAAGTGTCTATCAATGTGGCCTATATATATGCAATGGAATACTATTCAGTCATAAAAAGAGTGAAATCTTGTCATTCATGGCAACATAGGTGAGTTTGGAGGACACTATGTTAAGTAAAATAAGCCAGGCACAAAAAAAGAAATACTATGTTTTCTTTCATATATGGAAGCTAAAAATGTTGATCTCATAGAAAGAGAGAGTAGAATAGCAGTTACTAGAGGCTGGGAAGGGTAAGGGTGAAAGGGGAATGGTGAGAGGTTTGTTAATAAACACAAAATACAATTAGGAGGAATAAATTCTGGTGTTCTGTAGCACTGTAGGGTGACTATAATTAACAATAATTTATTGTATGTTTTTAAATAGCTTGAATTTTGAATGTTTCCAACACAAAGAAATGATAAATATTTGAAGTGATAGATATGCTAATACCCTGATTTCATCATTACACATTGTATACATGTATCAAAATATCACATACCCCATAAGTATGTGAAATTATTGTGCATCAATTAAAAATAACAAAAGTGAAAAAAAAAAGAATGTTGTCTCAATAGGAGATTCCCATCCATCTGATCACACAGGGAAACTGAGAGCACAAACTGTACCCCCAGCAGCCATGAGTCCCATCTGGAGATCCCTGGTGCCCTGTGGCAGCTGGTCATTGACCAAGGGCCACAGGGGCTGAGTGGAGAGAGAGCCACTAGGTTTCTCCGGCTCAGTGACTTCTGTCTAGCTGAGGGCAACAACAGAAGAGAACAACAGTTTCTCCTTGTCAGACAATACAGCATCCGGGGAGAGATGCACAGGCTGGTACAGAAGATCCAGACAGAAGAGCAGTAACACCCACCACCCTGCCCCCATCACTTTTACTTCCCTGCAGCCACCTTGCCTTGCAGGCAGGAGCAGGGGGTGGGAGGAGAACCCCTCCTACACAGCAATCGCATCTCTCTGCTTTTTCTTCCAGAGTTCTAGAGACAGTCACATCTGTCTCCTCTGCTTCCTCTTCACCTTTCTCTAACACATTTTCCCCAAAACACTTCAGCCCTGAGAATGGAGGCCAGGATGCCTATGACGAAGCCCTTGCTTTTCTTGCTGTTGTTCTTTTGCTTCCCATAATCCACCAGAGCTATAAGAGGTGGCTTTTTACTTCTCTCTCCAGCACTGATTCTCCCACTATTATATCTAGTTCTTTCCCAAAGTTAATCCATTCCAGCCATTTCCTTGAGCCACAGTGGTGGATTGAATGAAGGAAGAGAAAGTGGCTTACCAACAATGACAGATCTGAAATGATCTTTTATTAGGATTGTTATTGTTATTAACGGCAAGATTAAAAATATACTTTGAGTCAGGCTCTTGGGTTGACATTCCCAATGAAATTTTGAAAACCTTTGTGAAGTAAATATGATCATATTCACTTACAAATGAGGAAGAGGCATCTAGGCCGGAAAAGAAAATGGCCAGCTTGACACAGGTAACAGGGATGAAACCAGAACCTGAAACCAGCACTGTCTGATTCAGAGGCTCAGGCTCAGGCTCATTCCATTATGCTGTAGCCCTGAGAATATTAAGAGATGGGGGAAATATCTCCTTCACTCTCAGCCTCCTCCTCAGATTCAAAGCCAGGGATTTTTGTTTTCTTTTTCTGACCTGACCATATGCCTTTAAACCTAGCTGAATACCACACACCACATAGCCGGTACCCAGCGACAAGGCACAGCCTCTCGGCTCCTTGCAAACAGTTGTCTCGAACCATGCTTTGCTTCTATCTTGACTCTTGGCTCCTTTCTCAGTTCCTGAGGGTATTGGGCTTGTAAAGTTCCAAATTTCATCAGTTGTGTTACCATCTACCCCACCCTTGTGGATTTGGCAGCTTTCCCTTTGATACACAGCGGTCTTTCAAGCATGACCATAACTTTCCTTAAGTTCTTCTGATCCTTCCCTGTTCAAGAACTGATCTCAGCCCAGCACCTGAGAGGTCGACTGGACACCAGGCTGCTGGGCTAGCATCCCTGCTGGACTTGTCTCTTCCCTGTGATCAATGCAGACAGAAGATTCTGGCTTAACTCCCGCTGCCAACTCCATTATTATTACATTCACCTCTGGTAATGGACCCTTTGGTGGGACAACAGCTATGGTTAGATTCTGGAGAAGGGGAGCTACCCAACCTCTTCCAATAACAGGGATACAATGCCCCCTGCCCAAGTGCACACACTGTTATTTAGTCATTTAGTCCTTTTGGGAATAATGGTAAGGCCCTGGCATGGGCCTGCTGTCACAGATACCTGGATATTCTCCTAGAAGCATATCTATGTCATTGGCACCCCTACTCTCACACCATCTTCGATGGTTCTCAAAGTCATTTATTAAACAGAATGAGTCATTAAAAGCAGTCTACTATGTGTGTTCTTCACTGCTTAAAAGGTGGCAAATTTTGTCTGAGCAGGAATTGGAGAGAGCTGCTGAAGAGTTTTTTTTATTTTCCATAGCATGAGATGTTGAAGATTTTGGTTCCAAAGGAAAAACACTAGGTCAATATTTTTTTTAAAAAAGTAAGATTCAGACTTCACTAGTTTAAAGGGTTCTTCAACGACCAGTGATAATTATATCCATGCATCCAAATTTACTGTAAGAACAACCATCACTCAGGGCTATGTAGTACAGTCACATGGCACAATAACCACACCGAGCGCCCTTTATAATACAGCTCTTGCCAGCAAGCCTTCACCTACCAGATTTGAGAAAATCATCTTTCTTGAGACCTTATAGTAGAATGGATGGTTTCTGTCCCTGTTCTTCAACTGTATTTCTAACTCTAAAGGTTAGGTCTTTACTCCATCTGTCCTGACCCTTGCTCTAATGTATAACTCTGACCCCAATGTCCACTCCTGACACTGTGTTTGATCTTTATGTTTCTTGAACTTGTTTCCTATGACTGATTCTGATTCTGATGCTTGTGCTACTCAACTCTTGTATCTCATGTCCCAATAAAAGGCACCTTACTTCAACTATGTTCCCTTGGTTCAACTGTCACTTATAAGAATGTTCTGGAGTTTGATGGCAGCTCCCTGGCTTCCATTCCTATTGTGTTTGTGCTGCAGTATTACAGCAGGAGACCATGTCAAAGGCACAGTAAGTACATACTCTATCTTGGGTTAAAGCACCAATGATATCATTCACAAACATGTGTCTTGGGGCTAACTACTGGACTCATTTCCTTGTCTAGTAAGAAAATCAACCTCATAGGATGGTTATGAGGAATAAATGAGATTGTGTCTATGAAATGGTAGGCACAGTGCCTGGAATAAACTGGTTAACTTCCATTAACTGTTATTATTATTATTATTAATATTATTATTATTATTATTATTCTCCTCCATCCCATGGTAGGGATACGACGATCACACATGTCAATTTAGCCCTTGATAACAGATTCTTGATCATACTCTCAACTTCTCCTTTCTTGATGATCTAAAAAGGCTTTTACAAAGACATCAACTTATGAGTATAGCCAAATAATATATAAACCAACCACAAGTGATTATGTATTCTTAAGCATTTCTCTGGTTGGGCAGATTCCTTTATTATTTTTTAAATTATTCTACCCATCCCTCATGAAAATAGCATTAAGTTTCCTGACCCAAAACATCTTAAATCCCAATGAATGATTTTCAAAGTATCATTTGCTCTTTTTCTTGCATTATTATTCAGCCTACAAACAGTGTTTCCATTTCATAAAAACATGGCAGCACAAGAATCAAACACAAATTATGGTGGAAAATTAGTCAATAAACTTTTCTTTTATTAGTTCTTAATGCTGTTATTAATATTGTGGGACTTAAAATTAATTTCTATCCATGGAAAAAATTATGGCTAAAACTTCAGATATAAGGCTGGCTAGGGCACTGATGAAGGCCACTTCAGGAACCCTCTGGCCGTTCTCACTGGAGCTGTGTGCTCTGACATAAGGATTCTCCCTAAGTAAATTGGGAATGCTTCTGTTTACACAGCCTATCTGCTGTGGGCTATTTGAGCGACTGAGGCCTGAGAGACAGCAGCTTTTGGAGAGAGGAGGCATTTACTCATTTCATAACACCTCAAGTAAATGTATTTAATTGAGAATCACAAGAAAATACCACAATGGGATCAAGTTGTTGCTGCCTGGTCACGGTTTGAAAAGTGTTGGATTCTGTGCTTTGCTCAGTATTGCCTTGTCTTACTCCTGTTGTTGACCCTATTAGTGATCTTTGCCGACTCCTGCTAAACTGAAATGTATTTATTCATTTATGCATTCCTTTATTCATTGTTTCAACTGATAACACATTAAATACTAAGCCTTGGAGAACAAAAAAATGGACATTGTTTCTACTGTCTTCAAATTTATAGTCTACTTGGAAAAAATTAAAATGTACCATACAGGGCCATTAATACTGAGCCATAAGAATGCAGCGCCCTATAGAGAGTTCAGCTGAACGAGATGACATCTCTAAATGTGGGATATCAAGGAAAGTCATGTGGGGGGAAATGTAATTATACTGGCTGGAGTTTTCAAATTTGCAACGCTTGAGTGATTTTTAAAATAGTTTCAACATTTAAATATTGGCAGATAACACACACTTAATTTTTTGAATTTCTCACTACCCTTAAATATTGGGGACACTAGCAACACAAGTTTTACATTCACACATAGACAAGCAGAAGATGAGATGCTGCTACCCTGTATACACTGCCCCGTTACGACATCCTCACTAGGACTCTTCCACCCATCAGCATTCCCCACCTGGTTGAGTTTGCCACCCGCAAACAAGATTTTCAATAGCAGATAGGGCTTGGTAGGCAGGAGACAGTGGAGAAGGGAAGAGGTGCCAGATAAAATACAGACTATCAGGCCATGCACAGTGCCTCATGCCTGTAATCCCAGCACTTTGGGAGGCCGAGGTGGGTGGATCACTTGAGGTCAGGAGTTCAAGACCAGCCTGGCCAACATGGTGAAACCCCGATTCTACTAAAAATATAAAAATTAGCTGGGCATGGTGGCAGGTGCCTGTGATCCCAGCTATCTGGGAGGCTGAGGCAGGAGAATTGCTTGGACCCAGGAGACAGAGGTTGCAGTAAGCTGAGATGGCACCACTGTACTCCAGCCTGGGTGACAGAGACTCCATCTCAAAAAAAAAAAAAAAAAAAAAAGAGAGAGAGAGAGACAGACTATCAGTTACATATGAATTTAGATAAGTAGATAAATTTTTAGGATAAGCATATCTCATTAAATATTGCATGGGACATACTTGTACTAAAAACTATTGGTTGTTTATTTGAAATTCAAATTTAACTAGATGTCATGTATTTTTACTCATTAAATCTGGTAACCCTGGATGGTGATAGAGGAATTGGGGGATAATGAGGTCATTTCTGATAAAGTGAATGTTATTTTAAGTAGAGAGAGAGAGATAAAGTATATTCCTGAGAAAGGGAGTATTCCAATCTGTTCAGAGCATGTGATTGTGGAGTATTAGTAGATAATGAGATAATAAAAAGAAGAACTTAGGTATATTGAGCATTTCATGTCAGATCTCTCTTACCTAGATTAGCCTGCCTTTTTCTCAAAATCCACCTATAACATTCACCATTTTATTAAAAAAACTGAGGCTTGGCCAGGTGCAGTGGCTCACACCTGTAGTCCCAGCACTTTGGGAGGCCAAGATGGGTGGATCATGAGGTCAGGAGTTGGAGACCAACCTGGCCAACATGGTGAAATCCCATCTCTACCAAAAAAAAATACAAAAATTAGTCGGGCGTGGTGGCACACATCTGTAATCCCAGCTACTCTGGAGGCTGAGGCAGGAGAATCGCTTGAACCTGGGAGGCACAGGTTGCAGTAAGCTGAGATTGCGCCACTGCACTCCAGCCTCGGCAATAGAGTGAGACTCCGTCTCAAAAAAAGAGAAAGAAAAAAAGAGAAAACACAAAGAAACCTGAGGCTTAGCTGGATCATGTACTCTCACCTGTGACATTTGGTTGGCAATAGAGAGAGGCTGGGTTTGACTTCAGATGGCATGAGCTCATCCACTCTACACAGCCACTCATGATACAAACAGAAGGGTGGAAGGAGACGGATGAAGAGACTGGGAGCTCATAAGGGTAGGGTTTGCACTTTTTGAAGCCTAACCTCCATCCTGAAGTGCTCACTCTATGTTAGTTGAAATTGTTGATGCTCTTGTAAGAGGCTTAGCACTTTAGTCACCAAACAGGATTAGGATCAGCTGAGCTTGTGACAAACTAGGTGGCGGGACCCAGCTGAGTTGGGGAACCGCGTGCATACTGGGAAAAAAATGAATTGAAGGTTCAAGATAAGGTATTTCCTTGAGAGCACCAGACTGTGAAGAAGGGACTACATCTTACTCTGATTTTCAAAATTATGGTGCTCAATTAATGTCTCATAATGGTAATATAATGGAGCTCTGAAGCAGGAACAGTGCCTCCTCAATCTTATTTAAAGCCCTTTCTCTTTTCTCTATTGGAGAGAAGAAGTAGCTGATCATTGGGCTAGTGCTTCACAAAAAGCCAAAATTATTTCTACAAATACCAGGACTTGGGGAGGGGAGTTTTGGTCACAACACCAAGATATTTAGAATTCTATTGAATATTTGACAGCAATATTTATTCTCAGTCTTTCTTATTTATCTTCTCTAGTCCATACCTTCATACACGCCCTCAGTGTCCTCAAATTAAGCTAACTTATAAAATTATAAAAACCACTCTCTCTGGTGATAGCAACTAGGGGAGAAGCTGTTTTAAAAATAGTTTCAATGGAAAATCCCCAAGAAATTTGGAGTCATTTGATGCAAAAAAAAAAAGTTCTGCTCAAATCCATCTGCACAATGATGCTTTTTCAAGATTTGGCAAGGCCAGTTTGTTTTATTTTGGTGAGTTACAGAGTCTTGAAATATACTAGAAGGCCCAACTTTGGTGATTACTTACTCTTTATTGCCCCGTAGTTATTTTCCAGAACCATAAGCAGTTCCTTAGGCACTCTCTAAAAAAAGTATTTATACATCCTTAGTCTTTCCTCAGCTAATCCATTAAACTAATTAACTTTTGGTCCCTATTCCTTATTCACAGCTGCTGCTCTGCCTATTTGCAAAATAATAAATTTGAAATCATGGTTGTCAACTAATATTATTACTAATATAAGTCTTCCCATTAACTTAGTGTAACGGTTATGGCAGCAAAGGTCATGTCTCTGGTCTTTGTCGCTCTATACACAATGCTTAGCACAGTGCTTGTCACCTAGTGGGAACACATTAACTATGTATTAAATGGATGGCATGAGCTAGAGTTTCCTGGCCCTGAAACTCTTCTTGCACATTAAGCTAATCCTGGATAAGACCAACATTCTGAACAAGAACCTTGCTCCCACACACCCAACAGACACACTTATCCCATCTTTATGTCTATTTTTTTCCTTAGCTTAATTTTATCATTCTCCACACTTACCTCTTTCACTATTTATTTTGAATCTCTTCTTTGGTGTTTCATTTGTTGCAGCCCTGCCCTTTCTCCCCCCTCTGACTCTAGCAAGGCACAGTTCTGGGTAGGAGATGAGACTTTCTCTAAGCTTAGCCCTCACTAGGATGCTACTGGATCTCCCTACACACCTTCTCCACCACCACAGAGAGGGGTAAGACAATAATTTTCTATATGCATGCAAGGCTTAGAATTGAGGATTTCACTAAGAAATGGGCCAAAAAAAGAGAGAGGAAAGGGATTGAAGGGACAGTTTAGAAGCTCCATTGCAATCACCCCGAAGTACCATCTTAGGGAAAGACAACTGAATTTAAATATTCCTTGGACTAATGAACCACTGTGAGAAGAAATTTTAGTTAATATAGGATTAGTTAATGATAGTTGTTAATAATTATTTTTGTGTTGCCATATATTGGTAATATATTGGTAATTAACTATAATTACAATAGCTGCAGATGTATTGAGCATTTATTATATGCTAGGAACAGTGTTAGGCACTGTACCTTATTATCTCATTGAATTAATGGATTCTATTATCTTCACGACTTTACTGGGAAGGAATCTGAGCCTCAGAGAGGTAAATAAATGTACCCGAGGTTTCTGGCTAGCTTGGGAGTTTAAGAATTCTAGCTCCAGAGCCCATTTGCTTCACCTATATACTACACTAGGTTAATGACCAATCTAAAAATTAACTTCAGATGCTCCAAATTCTAAAGTAGCCCATTGAGTTTTAATAAAATGACACAGAACCTTAAATCTCTAATTTGGCTTGAACTTCTGATTCACATGGAGATTATTCTTTTAAAATTAGCCTAAATGGAGCACCTTTCATGGCTTAAAACATAGGATTCTTCAAAAATGTAAATTTACCAAAAGTCTGATTGAAGTGAAACTATTGACTCTCATCTGGCAATATCACCCTTGTTCTCACCTAGTAACAATAATCCTCACAACACTTAGTGGAATATCTTCATAATTCACAGCTTATCTTCTCCCTGCCTGATCTCAGTCACCCCCAACTGCCTTCAGCATAACCTCAACTCAGAGCTAAAACAGTGAAAACATCAAGAACATAAATGGAAAAAGGGACAGAAAATTTAATACGCACATATTTTAATGCGGGACTCATATGTGCTTATGTAGAGATTTACTTGGTAGGTTAATGACAAATATGTATTTCCTTCCCTTTCTAGTCCTTTCCTCCTAGAAATTATGAAAAGAACCATCTGAGTTGTCCAATCAGTATTTCTCACTGTCCTACATATTTTAGTTTGATGGATTTACAATAGCTCAAGAATCTTTTAGCGTATATATTCAATAGAAAAACTTACTATTGGGCACACACCCTAATTTGTAAGCTTTAGTAATTGCTGGGGCTATGTGAGCAAAACAACTTCAGAACAATAGGACATAAAAGCCCTGAATGTTGTGATCATTTCTTCTACATCGATTACAGCTGGACTATAAACCTCTTCTGAGAGGAAGCCATGTCCATTTAATCAAGCTTTGCATACTATCCTGTATGAGTCCAGAGACACACCTGATATTAGTTGCTGCAATGTTACAGATATAGTTCCCTTATCAACTCTGACATCCTCTGGTGTCAGATATTTTGGCAGCAGGTAGAAAAGTAGAGGGGACCGACTAATGGATTCTATTTAAGGACGTTTGATGAAAATGTTGACTGGCCCATGACTGATTTTATTCTTAGTGCTTAAATGTTAGTTAGTCAATTTGAATGTTAATTAGCCATAATGACAAGGAGTGTCTCTTTTATGATCCTCTTAACATGTATCCAGAGGCTAATAAGTAATGGGTGCATCCCATAAATATAATAAGTAAATAAATTAGCATCAGTTAATTTAAATGTAAGCAAACTGCACTATCTGCTCTCCCTGCATTTCAGTTATTTTCCTCTCAGCATCTCTTCTTGCCTCATCAATTTCACGATCTAAACAATATACTCTACAGCTGAAGAGCAAGGTCAGACATTATTGAATTCAGTGTAAAGCAAGTGGACCTTTCTTCACTTTTTAGACACATGTTGTCAGATAACTGGGTGGTTAGAATAAAGGTCAAAGGAAATGAGACTCGTAAAACTCTGTTTGTGTGGACAACCGCTTTCACCACGGTGATTAATCCAGATGGTTAGCACAGTCATCAAAAAGGTTAATTTGGCCAGAGAACTACCTAGACTCAATTTTTTGAAAGCTGAAATGACTAGGTAAGTGAATGATCGAATATTTCAGCCACAATAAAAGGATCAGTTGGGTTTGTAGATGCCTGTAGTTTCCTCCACTGGCTGGATCAACTAGAATTTCTGGATCAATTACAGGTGCTCCACTCAGTATGGTAGAATATAGTCAGGAACATTTTATAAACTGGGTCCCAATAGCTTTTGTTTCTGTAAATCACTGTCTCTTAGAGGAAAAGACCACAGGGACACATTCCAGTTAGAAAGGAAAGGAAGAGAGTTATTTGAGAAAGATGCTGTTATTTCATCCCTGCCCCTGCTTACTCATTCACTCGCCCACTCAGTATTAGTTTCTGGATTGCATTAGTGGATACATTGACAAATTTAGCACATCTCACAGAGAAAGGCTGAAGCTTGGAGATTGAGTGGGAGTAGACACTGGAAGCTTAAATTGAAGGGCACCCTCCCTGGAGGTACCAATTGCCACACAGTGCATGCCAGAGTTCTCATGGGAACATCCCTACTGGGCTTTAAAAGTAGAGACCCTGACAAACTTCTGTCTCCAAGAAATGTGAATGGCGGTCAAGGTTGCTGCTCTATCAGTCAAGGGGCAGAATTTGGGAGCAACTGGTTTTCTTAGATAGATATATTTCATTGAATGTTTCATTCAGTCTTCCTCTCACTAGAAATGCCAACGTAATTTCCAAGGAACAGCCTGAACAGGGGCCTTCACCTTCCTCCTTCTAGAAGAGGCTAAACAAGCTCATTTAGAATGATGCAATCATCCTGGTTCTGTTTAAATTTCCTCTACCCACCCATTAACTATGTGGCCAATGGCAAAAAAAAGAAGGAGGAGGAGGAGGAGGAGAAGGAGGAGGAGAAGAAGAAGAAGAAAAGGAAAGGAGCTTCATCTTCTTCTAGGAATTTATTCAGAATCCTCATCTTTTTAAGGCCAGTAAGTAGCTTCTTCTCAGTCCTCCCAGGCCACTGACCTTTGGCTTTAGCTCCTGCATCCACCCTGCTCCGGCCTATCAGACTTGCCCTGGCTTGAGCACAGCTGAGTCATCCTTGGGCACTTTGTTCTTAGCATCTTGAATGTGCACGCTTGCCCTGATGTGATCACCAGGACTGGACCTCAGCATGGCCCCTAGCAGCCCTGCAGCCAGGCCCTGCCAGAACCCTGAGGGAGACATGGGGACAGGGGCCACTCCAGTCAGTGCAACCTGCCCCTGTGCTGACACACTGGCTTACAGCAACCTGCCAGGGGCTGCTCCTCATTGTTCTCAAAGCAAAAAAAACCTCTTTCAATTTTTCACGCCACTGGACCCAAGAAAAAAATTAAACCCAAAGCAGAATAGCCTCAGGCTTTAGATCTCCCTACCTCCTTCAGGCTTTTATCTAAGCTCCTTTATCTCTGCTATCCTTGGTGGTGACCTGATATTATTTAAGTGAAAAAGGTTGGTCAGCAAGAGTAAAGTATAAAATGAGAGGGAAAAAGAGTAACTCTACAATACAGAAACCCAGCAAACATTACCTCAGCAAGGTCAATATCAATAGTGATAAGTTGTATTGATATAGCTCTCTTAATAGAATACAATAAAAATGGCACTTTACAGCTATGGTCTTCTTCCCAAAAATACACACTAACACAGGCTAATCATGAGAAAAACATTAGCTCAATCCGAATTAAGGGTCATGCTACAAAATATCTGACCAGGGCTCCTCAAAACTATCGAAATCATCAAAAACAAAGTCCAAGAAACTGCCATGGCCCAGAGGAACCTAGGGAGATAAGAGGACCAAATATAATGGGATGTCATGGATGGGACTCTGGGAACAAAAAATACCTTAGGTAAAAACTAAAGACATCTGAATAAAGTATGGACTTTACTTAATAGAAATGTATTAACATTGGCTTACATTAATTGCAGTTTGACATGTATGTAGTTGTTTGTCAGGAGGTCAGATCCCAGGGCAAGTTGGACTAAAGCCCTTATGCCAGGTCCTTAGCAAAGAGAATCCTGAGCCACAAAGTTAAAACCTGATTCCGGGAACTGGGTTGCTGAGAATCACAAGGGCCCCACCTTAGCGGAAGGATGGGAGGATAAGAGGTGAGTCCCTGGATTCTAGGGCTGGCTGGTGGGAGAGGGGATTCAGAGCTATCGTGTTGCCAGTACACAGCCCAATAGCCCCGGGGTGTTCAGATCTGCTGGAGGGAGGGGAAGCCTTTGAGATGATTTAAAACTGACTTTCCCATGTCACAGCAACCGGGAGTCTCAACCAAGTGGAGTCAAGGAAGGTAGTAGGGTCAGAGAAGTCAAAGAGGGGATAACATCATTAGCACTATAATAGTGTCCTAATAAAATGACCACAACTCAGTCCAAAAGCTGATACAGTGTATTAAGTAAGCATTAACATTTCGAAATGCGTATGGAATCCTTTGGCTTACCAGACATTGCATAATAACTCAGGATTAGTAACAAAGTAAAACAAAAGCTTAAAACCAAGACTAATTAGTGTGAAAGTCAGTCTAAGTTACAGAAATATTTTACACATAGTTCTTTCACTTTGTCCTACAGAGACAGAAGCAGACACTGTGGATGGCATTAGCGCAAAGGTTGGGATACTCCAAATTACCCTATTGCAAATTACTCGGAAATGTACATGATAACAGACACTTTTGTGGACACCATATTATGTGCCCTGTGCTTAGCCATCCACGTGTATAGGTTAAAGGTAACCCTACTAAATACTTCATAATGAAGGGAACATTATATTCATTTTACTTGTAAGAAAGTAGGGCTATTCAATTTTATGTAACTTGTCCCAAGAGTACTGAAACTGACACTGAAAGAAACAGAGAATCCCCAGATGCCAAGTCAGGCACTAATGCTCTCCTGGTCATGGTTTCAGGCCAAGTTCTGGAAAGTGAGGTTCATCGTGGGATCTTATGAAGGGTTAGCAAATTAGTAAGGTCACTGCTAACAAGCAAATAGGTCCACTAAAATACTAGGACTTTGGAGCAAGGTAGACCAGGTTCTAATCCCAGTTCTGCCACTTGGTAGCTGTGAGAACTTCAATAAGTTACTTACCATCTCTGAGTCTCACTTTCCTTATCTATATAAGGCATTTTAGTATTACCCTTTTCATAGGATTGTCACAAGAATTAAAAGAGATTTTGTAGTATAAAATGCTAGAAACTACTGTTACATAGTAAACAACCAGTTTAAGAATTCATTTAAAAAATGTATATGTATCACAAAGTTACACTGTAATACAACCCACATTCTCAAAAGTGAGTGCTGTGAAGTCTTTGTTCTCTCAAAGCCCCACTAAAACCCCAATTATCACCTGTGGACTGTTCAGAGCAAAGTTAATTCTCAGCATGCCTTTTCTTTGCTTCCACAACAAATTACTGATGCATCTATTAAAACATCTATCCTATGTGCAGTGTGATTAGTTCTTCTGGGTCTGTCTTTCAAGCTTGATGTGTGCTTTTGAGGATAAGATTATATCACTGCTTCCCTAAGATCTAGAATAGTGTCTAGCACTTTGCAAAAGTTACACACACACACACCCACACACACAGAATATATATATATATATATATATATATATATTTTTTTTTTTTTTTTTTTTTTTTTTTTTTTTTTTGAGACGGCGCTCTTTCACCCAGGCTGGAGTGCAGTGGCGCGATCTCGGCTCACTGCAAGCTCTGCCTCCTGGGTTCACGCCATTCTACTGCCTCAGCCTCCTGAGTAGCTGGTACTACGGGTGCCTGTCACCGCACCCAGCTAATTTTTTGCATTTTAGTAGAGACGGGGTTTCACTGTGTTAGCCAGGATGGTATCGATTTCCTGACCTCGTGATCCGCCCACCTCAGCCTCCCAAAGTGCTGGGATTACAGGCCTGAGCCACCACACCCAGCTGAGATATATCTTTAATCACTGAATTCTGCTTCAGGGTGCTTAGTATATCCTATTAAGAAAATGTTAAATATCACAACTAAAACATATACACTGAAATTACGATTTGCCTTTTCTAAGTATACTCTCCAACATATAATAACATTGATACGATGCTTTGATTAGCAGTGTCTTCAAAATTCAAAGATTGGCTGCATCAATGTAGACACTCTAAAATGTTGGAATTGAAATAGGCTGTATTCCATTGTGATGTCCCCCAGAAAAGCAGCTCCAACCTTCATCATTGAAGGCTAAAGAGCTGACTGAACTCCAGGCCAGTGTGGGCAAGGGTAAAGAATATCAAAGTCAATGCATTGTTGTTATTTGTTTCAACTACGAATTTCCCTTGCGTTCCTTTTAATGTCTCTGGCTATCTTAGAATTATAAGTGGCAACGCTCAAAGGCAATGATAGGAAAAATGCCTGATTTCACATACAACATGTCCTGCAAGGAATTCATTTGCCTGAAATAAAATGAAAAATGTAGACATGGTTCAAGGTTGTATTCACCCACATGGTGAGAGCAGAGCATGAAATTATAGGGGCATGAGTATTCGGGAGAGTGGACCTTTCATGTTGATTCCTCAGAGATGAATTGAAGTTATGGTCCCAGGAGGCGTTTGTGCAACACTTTCCTGTTGCCCTACCTGTCAAATTTACATTGTGAGTCTGCTGGGTCCAGCTATAATTTTAAGTTCGATAGCATGGCCGACAGTCTATTATGCTCAATGCATTTTTTAAAACTTTTACTTTCAAGGAAAAATCACAGCTTTCTTATTGTTTTCTATTCATCATACGTCCGCGTTGCTAAGGTGGAGTCTTGGAATTTTCTTGGTCTCGACGCGGTAGAATAGGCCCATCCCATGGAGCTTTGCCATAAGACTGGCCCTGGAGAAAGGCAGAGGCCAAGATCCCACATCTGGCATGTTTTAAACCACTTCTGAGAGATACCATTACATATCTGTTTTCTTGCCGTCTGGAGTATGATAGGAATCTGCCAACAGAGAGAGCACTCTACTTTCTATTCTAGACCTAAGGTCCTCATGACCTGGTGATCCAAGGAATGGGTGCCCTGTGGAATGTCTTTGTGAGGAGGCAGAGCGAAGGGAAACAATATTGTCTATGTGTTTCTGGAATCTTCTGTGAAACCAGCAGCCATATTTTCCCACCTGTGTCTATCCTATTTCTCAATATTCACTTGTTAGTAACACTGGTCCCAAAGACACCACCTCGTCAGGGACACACCATGGAATCAGGAACTTCTGGGACATAAACCTTTCCATTATTTTTTCTTTCTTTCTGTAATAGATGAGAACATGAGTCTCCAAAAGGGCAAAGTTATTTACTCACAAAGCAAGAAAGGGTTTCATGTATTCCTTTGCTTTTGGAAAGACTCAGTTTATTCCTAATTTATTCCAGGAAGGTAGAAATCCAAGGTACAATTAATGACCTTCAGATATTCTGCGAACTCTATTATTAATCCATCCTCATGATTAACGGCCCCAGTGGTCAGCATATGAGTCCTTAATTCTAGTCACAGTCTTCCCTGTTACAGAGTTCCTCTTGCTTGGTTTTCTCAGAGGAGAGGTAGAACTCAAATCAACTCATAAAATCACAAAGACTTATGAAAAACACAATGCATATCTTTTACTGGATTTGTCCAATAGACAATAAGGACTCTGAGAAATAGATTATTTCTGATTATGGAAGTTAAAGAAATCCGTGTATTTAGAAAAAAGATGGGGGAAAATAGGACTATCAATAAGAAGATGTGTATCTGCCTTCCCTGGAGTATTCCTCTTTAATATATTTCCCCTACTTTGGGATAGTTAATTGTGCTGTCATAGGAATGGTTCCTAGAACCCAGGTACTACAGGTGGCACCCTAGAGCAACAGGAACTCCCTCTTGTCCTACTCTGTTTAGCAGTCTTTCTACCCAAAGCTGCGCTGCATGAGGATTCCAAATACCCAGGGTTTCATTTGGATTTATGTAAAATTCCACCTTCATGTTGGCTTGGTTTTTCAGATCCCTCCTTTTAGTGAGTTTATTTAGGACCCTTTTAAAATACTAATTACATTGAAAAGCATGCTGGTCTAAGAGACAAGCCATCCATGGACTACACCCATTATACCTTCTTTGAATCTCAGTTACATCATCTACAGAATGGAGGGTCAGAGATACCTGAATAAGTATTTAAGATCTATCCCATTTTGTATGTTACTTCTCTCTACAAGGTCAAGAATAATAAAGGAAAAGGGAGAGGGTATTTGCCCATAAGCTTTGCCAACTTCTATCATGTTCACAGTGTTTGGATCCCAAGGAAAGACTGGGAACATGAGCTTTAATTCCTGGAGAAGACACAGCTGGGAAGAATAGGCCTAAACAAACACAAAAACCACTAATGTTAAAGTCAAATAAGTAGTGACTCTGTTAACTATATTAAGGGATGCCACATAATATATCATCTACAGTTTTTGGGAATAAACTGGTATACTATTAAATAATTACACTAGAAAACCAAATATAAACTGGGGCTGTCCCATGAAAACTACTATAAATGATCAAAACTTTATGAATGGTCACTTTGCTAAATGCCAATAAGTGTCCTTTTTTTTTTTTTGTAACCATGCACTAAAATTGAAGAATGTATTTTATCATGAACTGTGGGTCTCAATGCTTCAAACAGACTGAAAGAAAATAAAATAGCATAAAAGACACTGAATGGCAATGTAAAGCTGGAAATGTCATTTAGGACTCTGGAGATGTCCTAGTTTCAAACTCATAGAAATATTGCCTAATTAATGACACACAGTATGTACTAAAACATCTTATGAAAGACCCTAATATTCATCCTTATGCAATTTATGTTTTTTGGCTGTGAATATTACAAAAAGGTCTAGCACATTTGTCATCACCCTTATAAAATGAAACTTTTATAATTTCATTTCATAAACTGTTCCTCTTTTTCCCTCCGGCCTATAAAAAATATTTTTATGCAGTGTCTACCCCAGTAATTCAGTCAAAAACAAAGACATTTGGTGACAAAGAAAACATGAAGTCAATTTCTTTTTCTTTAGGTGATCTCCATTTGACTCAAATTAAATAAAACAAGGCCAGGTGCAGTGGCTCATGCCTGTAATCTCAGCACTTTGGGAGGCCGAGGCAGGCAGATCACCTGAGGTCAGGAGTTCAAGACTAGCCTGGCCAACATGGCAAAACCCTGACTCTACTAAAAGTACAAAAATTAGCTGGGCGTGGTGGTGTGCACTCATAATCCCAGCTGCTTGGGAGGCTGAGGCAGGAGAAACACTTGAACAGGGAGGCGGAGGTTGCAGTGAACCAAGACGATGCCATTGCACTCCAGTCTGGGTGACAGAGTGAGACTCCATCTCTTAATAAATAAATAAAATGCAAAACACATAACATAGTGGACAAAATAAATAGTTAAGCATCCCCACTTGGGCAGCTTTAGGATATGATCCACAAAGGATTTCAGCTAATGTGTGCATTTATATTATAATGTATTCTTACAGCAGAACAGCCTTAAGGCTGCATTTAGGCAGGGCATAACTCATGTCCACTACTCACTTTGGCCACCATGTTTGAGGCTTCAGTTGTTGGCCGGTTCCATCTGGCTCAAGTTGATACTTCCTGAAAGAATCTTTGTAGTTAGGACCAAAGGTATTTAGACAGCATTGTCCCTGTGTGAATGAACCCACACTGTGGAACCATACACAGTTTCTCTCGGTGCTCACTTAAGCAAATAGCTGATAGACACAAAATATATGTAAAATCATTTGACAGACCTGAGAAAAGAGATTTTCTTTGTCCCGGATCTGCCAGAATACCTTTCTTTGGTGACAAAGGTTCTAGATTTTCCTTTAATCCTTTTGTACATCATACAAATTTGTCTTAGACCCAACCATGGCTAAGCTGACATTCCTTTGTATGAGAGCTTTTACATTAACTTCAAAGAATTTGCAGTCTTTCAGAGTACAAATCTTCAATGTTCAAGTTCTAAATATAGTTTTAGCTAGCTTTATTTCTATATTGGTTCCTGTTTTCTACTACATGTGTTCTGCTACATATGTTCTACTATATAGTAGAGAAGTAACAATACCCTACTCTAGCTGATGCTTTGAAAAAAATGTTTGCTACCTCTCCCATGGGGTTGGCATTTTCTTCCTGTTTCTCTTGGTGAATTATCTCTGTGTGTTATTTTTATGTCTCTATCTCCCTCACACACAAACACGTCTTTGTCCATCCATGCCCACAAACTCTCTCCACAATCATCTGACAGTGTGACAGTCAAAAAGATTACACAGATTAGTAGCATAGAGTTGGCCTACTTTTAGAATTATCTAGTATATTAAAAATACAGACACCTAGACCCCACCTCTCCCTCTTGAATCAGATATCAGAAACTATAGCATGTTGGCCCTGGACACCACTTTTAGAAAGCTCCTTGGGGTATTCTGATGATCAACCACATTTGGAAATCACTGATTATAAATTACCAGAAGTTTAACTGAAAAATAAAACACATTTTATTGAAAATGTCTTCTGCACTATACAGGAATCATTGACTTTAACTTGCTTCCCAATTTCTATTAATAGTCTGGAATTTTGCTGTTTTTTTTTTTTTATTATTATACTTTAACTTCTGGGATACATGTGCAGAACACTCAGGTTTGTTACATAGGTATACCTGTGCCATGGTGGTTTGCTGCACTCATCAACTCGTCATCTACATTAGGCATTTGTCCTAATGCTATCTCTCCCCTAGCCCCCCACCCCCAAACAGGCCCTGGTGTGTGATGCTCCCCTGCCTGTGTCCGTGTGTTCTCATTGCTCAACTCCCACTTATGAGTGAGAACATGTAGTGTTTGGTTTTCTGTTTCTGTGTTAGTTTGCTGAGAAAGATGGTTTCCAGTTTCATCCATGTCCTGCAAAGGACATGAACTCATGCTTTTTTATGGCTGCATAGTATTCCATGGTGTATATCTGCCACATTTTCTTTATCCAGCCTATCACTGATGGGCATTTGGGTTGGTTCCAAGTGTTTGCTATTGTGAATAGTGCTGCAATAAACATACGTGTTGCACATGTCTTTATAATAGAATGACTTATAATCATTTGGGTATATACCCAGAAATGGGACTGCTGGGTCAAATGGTATTTCTGGTTCTAGATTCTTGAGGAATTGCCACACTGTCTTCCACAATGGTTGAACTAATTTACACTCCCACCAATGGTGTAAAAGCGTGTCTATTTCTCCACATCCTCTCCAGCACCTGTTGTTTCCTGACTTTTTAAAGATTGCCAGTCTAACTGGCATGAGATGGTATCTCATTGTGGTTTTGATTTGCATTTCTCTAATGACCAGTGATGATAAGCTTTTTTTCATATGTTTGTTGGCTGTATAAATATCTTCCTTTGAAAAGTGTCTGTTCATATCCTTTGCCCACTTTTTGATAGGGTTGTTGGTTTTTTCAACTGTAAATTTGTTGAAGTTCCTTGTAGATTCTGGATACTAGCCCTTTGTCAGATGGATAGATCGAAAACATTTTCTCCCATTCTGTAGGTTGCCTGTTCACTCTGATGGTAGTTTCTTTTGCTGTGCAGAAGCTCTTTAGTTTAATTAGATCCCATTTGTCAATTTTGGCTTTTGTTGCCATTGCTTTTGGTGTTTTAGTCACGAAGTCTTTGCCCATGCCTATGTCCTGAATGGTATTGCCTAGGTTTTCTTCTAGGGTTTTTATGGTTTTAGGTCTTATGTTTAAGTCTTTAATCCATCTTGAGTTAATTTTTGTATAAGTGTAAGGAAGTGGTCCAGTTTCAGTTTTCTGCATATGGCTAGCTAGTTTTCCCAACGCCATTTATTAAATAGGAAATCCTTTCCCCATTGCTTGTTTTTGTCAGGTTTGTCAAAGATCAGATGATTGTAGAAGTATGGCATTATTTCTGAGGCCTCTGTTCTGTTGCATTGGTCTATGTATCTGTTTTGGTACCAGTACCATGCTGTTTTGCTTACTGTAGCCTTGTAGTATAGTTTGAAGTCAGGTAGCATGATGCCTCCAGCTTTGTTCTTTTTGCTTATGATTGTTGGCTATACAGGCTTGTTTTTTGTTCCATATGAAATTTAAAGTCGATTTTCTAATGCTGTGAAGAAAGTCAATGGTAGCTTGATGGGGTTAGCATTCAATCTATAAATTACTTTGGGCAGTATGGCCATTTTCACTATATTGGTTCTTTCTATCCATGAGCATGGATTGTTTTTCTATTTGTTTATGTCCTCTCTTATTTCCTTGAGCAGTGGTTTGTAGCTCTCCTTGAAGAGATCCTTCACATCCCTTGTAAGTTGTATTGCTAGGTATTTTATTCTCTTTGTAGCAATTGGGAATGGGAGTTCACTTATGATTTGGCTCTCTGTTATTGGTGTATAGGAATTTTTGTGATTTTCACACATTGATTTTGTATACTGAGACTTTGCTGAAGTTGCTTATCAGCTTAAGGAGATTTGGGGTTGCAACGACGGGTTTTCTATATATACAATCATGTCATCTGCAAACAGAGATAATTTGACTTCCTCTCTTCCTATCTGAATATCCTTTCTTTCTTTCTCTTGCCTGATTACCTGGGCCAGAACTTCAAATACTATGTTGAATAGGAGTGGTAAGAGAGGACATCCTTGTCTAGTGCTGGTTTTCAAAAGGAATGCCTCCAGCTTTTGCCCATTCGGTATGATAGAGATACGTTCCATCAATACCTAATTTATTGAGAGTTTTCAGCATGAAAGGTTGTTGAAGTTTATCGAAGGCCTTTTCTGCATCAACTGAGATAATCATGTGGTTTTTGTCATTGGTTCTGTTTCTGTGATGGATTATGTTTATTGATTTGCATATGTTGCATCCCATGGATGAAGCTGACTTTATCGTGGTGGATAAGCTTTTTGATGTACTGCTGGATTCAGTTTGCCAGTGTTTTACTGAGGATTTTCATATTGATGTTTGTCAGGGATATTGGCCTGAACTTTTCTTTTTTGTTGTGTCTCTGCCAGGTTTTGGTATCAGGATGATGCTGGCCACATAAAATGAGTTAGGGTGGAGTCCCTCTTTTTCTATTGTTTGAAATAGTTTCAGAAGAAATGATACCAGCTCCTCTTTGTATCTCTGGTAGAATTCGGCTGTGAATCTGTCCAGTCCTGGACTTTTTTTGGTTGGTAAGCTATTAAGTGCTGCCTCAATTTCAGAACTTCTTATTGGTCTATTCGACTTCTTCCTCGTTTAATCTTGGGAGGGTGTATGTGTCCAGGAATGTATCCATTTCTTCTAGATTTTCTAGTTTATTTGCATAGAGGTATTTATGGTATTCTCTGATGGTAGTTTGTATTTCTGTGGGATCAGTGGTGATCTCTCCTTTATCATTTTTTATTATGTCTATTTGATTCTTCTCTCTTTTATTTTGTATTAGTCTGGCTAGTGGTCTATCTATTTTGTTAATCTTTTCAAAAAATCAGCTCCTGGATTCATTGATTTTTTTGAAAGGTTTCTCATGTCTCTGTCTCCTTCCGTTCTGCTCTAAGTATTTTCTCGTTTTCTGCTAGCTTTTGAATTTGTTTGCTCTTGCTTCTCTAGTTCTTTAATTATGATGTCAGCTTGTCGACTTTAGATCTTTCCCGCTTTCTCCTGTGGGCATTCAGTGCTATAAATTTCCCTCTAAAAACTGCTTTAGCTGTGTCTCAGAGATTGTGGTACATCGTGTCTTTGTTCTCACTGGTTTCAGAGAATTTATTTCTGCGTTACTTTTGTTATTTACCCAGTAGTCATTCAGGAGCAGGTTGTTCAGTTTCCATGTAGTCATGCAGTTTTGAGTGAGTTTCTTAATCCTGAGATCTAATTTGATTGCACTTTGGTCTGAGAGACTGTTTGTTATGATTTCCATTCTTTTGCATTTGCTGCAGTGTTTTACTTCCAATTATGTGGTCAATTTTAGATTAAGTGCTATGCGGTGCTGAGAAGAATGTATATTCTGTTGATTTGTGGTGGAGAGTTCTGTAGATGTCTATTAGGTCCACTTGGTCTAGAGCTTAGTTCAAGTCCTGAATATCCTTGTTAATTTTCTGTCTCATTGATCTAATATTGACAGTGGGGTGTTAAAGCCTCCCACTATTATTGTGTGGGAGTCTAAGTCTCTTTGTAGGTCTTTAAGAACATGCTTTATGAATCTGGTTATTCCTGTATTGGGTGCATATATATTTAAGACAGTTAGCTCTTCTTGTTGCATTGATCCCTTTCCCATTATGTAATGCCCTTCTTTGTCTTTTTAAATCTTTGTTGGTTTAAAGTCTGTTTTATCAGAGATGAGGATTGCAACCCCTGCTTTTTTTCCTTTCTATTTGCTTGCTAAATCTTCCTCCATCCCTGTATTTTGAGCCTATGTGTGTCTTTGCACGTGAGATGGGTCTCCTGAATACAGCACACCGATTAGTCTTGACACTTTATCCAATTTGCCAGTCTATGTCTTTTAATTGGGGCATTTAGCCCATTTACATTTAAGGTTAATATTGTTATGGGTGAATTTGATCCTGTCATTATGATGCTAACTAGTTATTTTGCCCATTAGTTGATGCAGTTTCTTCATAGTGTCGATGTTCTTTACCATTTGGTATGTTTTTGCAGTGGCTGGTACTGGTTTTTCCTTTCCATATTTAGTATTTCCTTCAGAAGCTCTTGTACGGTAGGCCTGGTGATGACAAAATATCTCAGCATTTGCTTGTTTGTAAAGGATTTTATTCTCCTTAACTTATGAAGCTTAGTTTGGCTGCATATGAAATTCTGAGTTTTTTTCTTTAAGAATGTTGAATATTGGCCCCACTCTCTTCTGGCTTGTAGAGTTTCCATAGAGAGATCTGCTGTTATTCTGATGGCTTCCCTTTTTGGGTAACCCGACCTTTCTCTCTGGCTGCCCTTAACATTTTTTCCTTCATTTCAGCCTTGGTGAATCTGACAATTATGTGTCTTAGGGTTGCTCTTCTTGATGAAGTTGCTCTTTGTATTGTTCACTGTATTTCCTGAATTGGAATGTTGGCCTGTTTTGCTAGGTTGGAGAAGTTTTCTCGGATAATATCCTGAAGAGTGTTTTCCAACTTGGTTCCAGTCTCCCTATCACTTTCAGGTACACCAATCAAACGTAGATTTGATCTTTTCACATTGTCCCATATTTCTTGGAGGCTTTGTTCACTCCTTTTCATTCTTTTTTCTCTAATCACATCTTCACACTTTATTTCATTAAGTTGATCTTCAATCTCTGATATCCTTTCTTTCCCTTGATCGATTTGGCTATTGATACTTGTGTATGCTTCATGAAGTTCTCCTGCTGTGTTTTTCAGCTCCATCAGGTCATTTACGTCCTTCTCTAAAGTTATTCTAGTTAGCAATTCCTCTTTTTTCAAGGTTCTTAGCTTCCTTGCATTGGGTTAGAATATGCTCCTTTAGCTCAGAGGAGTTTATTATCCACTTTCTGAAGCCTCCTTCTGTCAATTCGTCAAACCCATTCTCCATCCAGTTTTGTTCCCTTGCTGGTGAGGAGTTGTGAGGTTTTGGAGAAGAGGCATTCTAGTTTTTGGAATTTTCAGCATTTTTGCACACATTTTCCTCATCTTTGTGGGTTTATCTACCTTGGTCTTTGATGTTGCTGACCTTCGGATGGGGTTTCTGTGTGGACATCCTTTTTGTTGATTTTGTTGCTATTCCTTTCTGATTGTTAGTGTTCCTTCTAACAGTCAGACCCCTCTGCTGCAGGTCTGCTTGAGTTTGCTGGAGGTACACTCCAGACGCTGTTTGCCTAGGTATCGCCAGCAGAGGTTGCAGAACAGCAAAGATTGCTGCCTGTTCCTTCCTCTGGAAGCTTAATCCTAGAAGGGCACTCACCAGATGCCAGTTGAAGCTCTCCTGTGTGAAATGTCTGTCGACCCCTGCTAGGAGATGTCTCCCTGTCAGGGGGCACACAAGTCAGGGACCCACTTGAAGAGGCAGTGTGTTCCTTAGTAGAACTCTAGTGCTGTACTGGGAGATCCACTGCTCTCTTCAGAGCCAGCAGGCAGGAATGTTTTAAGTCTACTGAAGCTGTGCCCACAGCCGCCCCTTCCCCCAGGTGCTCTATCCCAGGGAGATGGGAGTTTTTATTTATAAACCCCTGACTGGAGCTGCTGCCTTTCTTTCAGAGATACCCTGCCCAGAGAGGAGGAATCTAGAGAGGCAGTCTGGCTACAGCAGCTTTGCTGAGCTATAGTGGGCTCTTCCCAGTCCAAACTTCTGGGCGGCTTTGTTTACACTGTGAGGGGAAAACTGCCTACTCAAGTCTCAGTAATGGCGGACACCTTTCCCCCAACAAAGCTAGAGCATCCCAGGTCGACTTCAGACTGCTGTGCTGGCAGCGAGAATTTCAAGCCAGTGAATCTTAGCTTGCTAGGCTCCATGGGAGTGGGATCCACTGAGCTAGACCACTTGGCTCCCTGGCTTCAGCCCCTTTTCCAGGGGAGTGAATGGTTCTGTCTTGCTGGCATTCCCACACCACTTTGGTATGAAAAAAAACTCCTGCAGCTAGCTTAGTGTCTGCCCAAACAGTCACCCAGTTTTGTGCTTGAAACCCAGGGCCTTGGTGGTATAGGCACCCGAGGGATTCTCCTGGTCCGCTGGTTGCGAAGACTGTGGGAAAAGCATAGTATCTGGGCCATAATGCATCGTTCCTCACGGCACAGTCCCTCATGGCTTCCCTTGGCTACGAGGGAGTTTCCTGACCTCTTGAACTTCCCAGGTGAGGCAACGGCCCACCCTGCTTCTGCTCACCCTCCATGGGCTGCACCCACTTTCTAACCAGTCCCAATGAGATGAGGATGAGCCAGGTACCTCGGTTGGAAATGCAGAAATCACTTGCCTTCTGTGTTGATCTCAGTAGGAGCTACAGACCGGAGCTGTTCCCTATTCAGCCATCTTGCCAGCCACCGCCCCCCCCCCATATTTTGCTGTTTAACTCCTGAAAGCTTACCACATGTGGACAAAAGTGCCTAAGATATGCAGGACATATCTTAGTCACGTATCTTTGATAGCATGTCACACTATCAAAAAATGTTCAGTCTTTGCCATCTATGATCTACTCATATCCAAGAGGGAACTTGGTTAGTACTACAGAGCATTAAGTCAATGGAAGTAAAACAATGTAGTGTCATAAAGCATTTTCTAGATTAAAATACCTGAAGTTACAATGATTTGGGCCCATATGTAACATGTCAGTTCAGTGAACCAAGGTCAAAGGAATTGCAGTTTCACACCCCCAGACTAAATCATCCTGACAAGCATGATGAATGATCTATTCTAGGGACAGGGAAGACTAAGTGCTGCAAGTTCTCAATTACGAGTGGTGCCTGTGGGAAGTCTGAATCATTCTAAGTCAGGAGCTGGGGTCTCCTCTTCACTCTTCAAAGGCAGTGGCTGAGCCCACCCTTAGCTTAAGACAATGTCAGTAATCTATGGGAAATTATCAAGACTAAGGATGAGCAAATATCTCTCCATTTTTGAAAAAAGAGAAAATGGCAGATGAAACCAGTGAGCTTGACACCGATCTTCCGCAAAATTCTGGAGCATATTAACAGGGAAATATGGGGTCTCTTAGAAAAGGAAGGAGAACTCATAAAAACCAGCACCTATAACCAAGAACAATTTTGTGAATTGTTCCAGCTGTGCCAGCCCAACTTTGTTTCACACTTTGACAGGTTATTAGATAAGGAGACAGAGTTCAACAGGCCTTCAGTGAGGAATTTGCAAAAGTCTCTCAAGATATCCTTGCAAGTTATATAAAGAAAGATGGGTTCAATGGCAGCACTAAAATAGATTAGAAAGTGGTTGAATGATCATAACTAAATGGACCTGTGCCTTTGGTGATATGTCTTCTAGTACACTGTCCTTGGTTCTCTCAAGTTCAACAAATGTATCAATGACATGATAAAAAGATAAAAGAAATTCCTGTCAGCTCTGAAGTTTCCATGTAAATTAATAGAAAGCCAAATGAAATGGATAGCAGATTCAAGATCCAAAGTGGTCTCATAAGAATGGAATCTAATTGGATGAAACTGGGATAAGTGTGATTCAAGACTTGACCCATCTAGATCAACTATAGAGTGATACAGCAAGAAACTTTCAGGTTAATGGCAATTAATATAAAAAATAACTTAGAGGCTTTATTTGACAATAAGCTGAAAATGAGTTAGCAATAGGATTAGGCCATCAAAAGAGCTTAAGTCTTCATGCTTCAGGCTTCATGAATAGCAATTGGGTTTTCAGAATAATAATGGTGGTCATCTGGGAATTCCATCATAATAAAAACTTAGATATTCCTGGGCTCTGAACATGCCAGTCTCTCATGTAGACCAGCATGCTCTGACACCTCCCTGCTTCTACTGCACACACACTCTTTGCTGCTGGCTAACCCTTCCTTCAGCTCTCAATGTAGATGCTACAAGAAGTTGTCCCAGACCTCAGGACCAAATTAGGCCCCCTTTCTCTGGGCATCTGTATGGCTAACAGCCATCAGATGATGTCTAACACTGTATGATACTATTTTGAATTGTCTGTTTCCACCTCTCTACTGTAAACAGCTTGCTCTGTTCAATGTTACATCCACAGGTTTACCAATGTTTATTACTTAGGATATGTTCAATTAACATTTATTGCATTAATGAGTGAGGTAATTCAGATAACAATCAGAATGATGGAAGGATCCAAAAATACATCCCAAGACAAGTGATTGAAGAAACTACAGATTCTTCCTCTGGAGAAAGGAAAACATATGGAGGTGATATGAGGGCAGTCTTCAGTTGTGTGAATGTCCAAAGAAGAGTAATTCAACTTACTCTATGTGGCATGAAGGGTAGAAGCTTTGAGAGGAAATATATTAACATGGTTTAAGAAATGACTTTCTACGAGGACTATCAAAAATGAAATAAGTTCACATGAGAGGAAATAAGTTCACACACTATAGACGTGCTAGAGCACAGGCTATTTGGCCACTTGTCATGAATGCTATAAAGGAATTTTAAGTGCAAGTTGAAAAACTGAACTAGATGTTAAGTTCTTTAAGATTCCATGGTTGTATGATCAAGTCACAGAAATATATTCATGTAGAGCTCACACTGTCTTCCTCTGTGGAATAATAGGGATAAGATCTTTGTCCAAGAGAAATTGCATATCACTGGAATGGAAGAGTCCATTGTCTTTTGACTTGCTCTTATCTATGCCAGGAAACTGGGTAAACTTTTTACACAGCATCGAATTGCTAAGCCTATTACTTTTTCCATACAATGAAAAACTAGGTTGAACAAAATGATTGTCAATACTATTATGGATATATAATCTATTTTATGTTATTCAATGCCTTTAAATAACCTAGCCAAGGAGAACAATTGTTTTTCAGATGATATGCATCACATTACATGCATTATGGCTGAGTCTCTCAGTGGCCAAATCCACTGAATTAGAACACTCAATAATGAAGTGTCAAGATGGCTAGATTAATAGCTAGATATTGAATTACATTTTTTTTTTTATAAAAAAGTGTTCCCCACATGAGATCAGGTAGACTTCAATGGCCCTGATTACTGTTGAAAGGAGTCTTGCTGGATGAGTTTCCACAGTTACTATCACAAATGACAGGCACTAATGTGCTGCAGTCTCCCCTTCTAGAGAGAAGCCCAGCCTGATCAGGACTCATAAACACTCGAATTTTTTGCCCTGACATTGGAAAGCACAGCCCAAGCTTTGGACGTTTTCATTTAACACTGCATTTATGGAAATAAAAGAAAAATTGATCTCAGCTATGCTAGCATCAAATCTCTTGACATTATATTGGAATAGGCCATCTTTTCCATGAATACAGTTCCCTTTAGGTCACGTCAAAATCACAATCAACTTCTTAGAAACGAGTCAATATTTAGACATTGCTACTCAAATTACATCTTGGCCTGGACTGAATTTTGTTTGTTTGTTTATCAAATACATGAACTGCCTGAGGGGGTACCTTCTGAAAGAGTGGGCCATTCTTATAACAGTGATATCTACATTATTAGGGAAAGAACACAGCAGAAAATGCAATAATAGCCTCTTTGTCCAAGGCTAAGAAAAAGCTATGAAAAAAAAGTCATGTGAAAATACTATGACATATAGGCACTTGTTTTTAATACACTAGCAATGAAGGATATATTCTCTTTGTTTTTTCAGTTTTCATTGTCTTAACTATAAATGAGAATAATCATAATATTTATAAGAGCACAACTTAGTGTACAAAATGGATGACAGATTAAAGATCCAAAGTGGTCTCAGAAGAATGGAATCTAATTTGATGAAATTGGGATAAGCATGGGTTCAAGACTTGATCCATTTAGATCAACTACACAGTGATATACCAGGAAACATTCAGGTTAATGACAATTAATATAAAAAAACTTAGATGCTTTACTTGACAATGAACTAAAAATGAGTTAGCAATAGGATTAAGCCATCGAAAGAGCTTAATAAGGCTTCATGCTAAATACACTATTTAGTGTATATTAGCTAAATACACTATTTAGTTTATTTAATAGTGATTTTATAGGTGATAAAGTATAATAACTGTTCTTATAAGTGTTGTTTACTTTAACATGTATAAGAACACTATTAAGTATCAGGCGCATTATATAGTAACTCACTTAACTCATAATGGCCTTATTAACAAGGTCATTACTTGCTATTATCCCCGTTTTACAGATGAGGAAACTGAAGCACAGCAGATACTGTGGTGTATCCCTCAGAGTACCGTTAGGACCAAGGAACTCATTCCTCAGCTGCTACTGGCTGCTGAAGCTAACAACTGAGTACTTCCCCTAGGAATTGCCCTCAGCCAAAGGGATCTTCTTTCCCTGGGGTTGTATACCCTCCCTACAGGAAGTTCATATTCAAGAACGGATCATTGGTGGGGAGTACAAAGGAAAGGCTCAGTCCACTTGCCTTAATTCCAGACATTGAAAGGCCATTGGGTAAAGAGGCATCCCAGCGTTAGAGGCACCCACTGATCATCTGAGGCCTTCGTAATAGCAAATGCATCACAATTCAACTGTACTCTATGCCCAATCCAGCTTCCCTTATGCTCTCATAGGTGTTATTCCCAAGAACTCAACACAACTAATTTCCTACAGCAAGTCTCCATCTTGGAGACTGTGTCATAAATAACTCAAACTATGACAAGTTTCTTGTCCAAGGTCACACAGCTAGTAAGTGGCAAACCCAAGCAATACAGCTCCATTCTAAGTGTTCTTAGTCACAATGCTAATGTGCTTCTTTCTAAGTAGGCTTAATTTTATGTCTGCTTCTCAGTTAAAAGCCTGGGGAAACATTGCCCAAGTTGAGTGATCGTTAATGTTCCTCTAGATAGTTTAGGTGTACTTCAACAAATGTGACCCTGTTCAAATAAATTCAAGAAATGGCATATATTTTTTCCCAACTTGGAGAGTCTCCATGCATGTTAATATTTTAAAGGCACTGAACATTTCTACAATTAAAAGAAAATTTGTTTACCCAAAATTTTTTGAACTTTTCAAGCCATAGCACCCTCTTGTGTGAAACACCTATTAGCACCAATCTGCTAGCGTCCTGCAGAAGCCATTAGGAAAATGCTGGTCTGGAGATACTATCACTCTTCTTCCAAAGGTCTTCTGCCTCCCCTTTTAAAGCACCCTCAGACATCCAACTACCTCTGGGAAGCTATATTAGACAGGCTAAAATATTTGTGATGTTTTGACCATCTCTACGCAGAGCTCTTTGCATTCTCTCCTTTTTTATATAAATTTAAGGGGTACAGGTGCAATTTGGTTATATGAATATACTGCATAATGATAAAGTCTGGGTTTCTAGTGTACCCATCACCTGAATAATGTACAGTGTACTCATTAAGTAATTTCTCATCAACCACCTCCTCCTCACCTTCCCTATCCTTTTGAGTCTCCAGTGTCTTTCATTCCATACTCTATGTTCATGTGTATACATTATTTAGCTCCCACTTATAAGTGAGAACATACAGTATTTGTCTTTCCATTTCTGAGTTTTTTTCACTTAAGATAATGGCCTCCAGTTCCATTAATGTTGCAGCAAATAACATGATTTCATTCTTTTATATGGCTGAATAGTATTCCATTGTGTACTTATACCACATTTTATTTATTCAATCATCCATTGATGGACACTTAGGTTGATTCCACATCTTTGCTACTGTAAATTGTAAATGGGAAAATTAAACCAGAAAGCTTCTGCACAGCAAAAGAAATAATCAACAGAGTGGACAGACAACCTGCAGAATGGGAAAAAAATATTTGCAAACTATCCATCCGAAAAGGGACTAATATCCAGAATTTACAAGGAACTCAAACAACTCAACAAAAAATAAATAAATAACCCCATTAAAAAGTAGGCAAAGGATATGAATAGATATTTTTCAAAAGAACATATACAAATGTCCCACAGGCACCTAAAAAATACCCAACACCACTAATTATCAGAAAAATGTAAATTAAAATCACAATGAGATAATATCTTATACCATTCAGAATGGCTACTACTAAAAAGATTAAAAAATAACAGATGTTGGTGAGGAGACAGAGAAAAGGGATGACTTATAGACTGTTGATAGGAATGTAAATTATTATCCCTATGGAAAACAGCATGTAGATTTCACAAAGAACTAAAAATAGAACTACCATTCAATCCTGCGTTATCTGTCTTAATGAAATCTTTCCTTTACATTCACAAATGTCATAATATTATGCATAATAGTTTATATGAATGTCTGCCTAGATTGCAAATATGTTATCCTTGCATGTAATGGAGATTCAGTGGGGAAAGTTTTAGGCCTGGACTTCAAATTCAACTCTAACATTGTGGAGATTTAAGAACCTACTGTTACCTTACTGAGCATCTTTTATTTTTCTCTTCTATAAAGAAAGGGTGGGGCTGGTTTGTTGAAATGTAAGATGCCTTTCACCTCTAACATTACAGAATTCTATAACTTCTGATTCCATATATAATGTAGTGGCTAGTGGGCAGGATCTAGAATCAAAATAAAAAAAGAAAGAAATTGAATTGAATATTATTTTTATCCAAATACTATCCATGTTCTGAATGCCCTGGGACACTTATTTTGCTCTTAAAATATTACTTTTTTCATTAGTAAAGCCAAGATATTATTAATATTTACCACAGAGGGTTGTGTGAGAATTAAAAGATAATATATGTAAAGTACTTGGCATTGTCAAGCATGTGTTAAATGCTCATTCAATATTTGCCATTTTCTTGTAATGTCATTGATGGTGGTGGTGATAGTAGAGATGGTGGGGATGGCAGTGGTTTAGGGAAGAAGTGTTGTAGTAACTGTGTCTAAATTTTGTATTTGCCCTATATTTCAAATGTGTAGATGACTAAGACCACTTGTTTAGAGCAACTTAGAAGGGCACATGGTCACATGAATTAATAAATGCACTTGAAGTTTAGGGATGGTGTTCAAGAAAGACGCTAAGATGCATGGGAAAGCCACTATGCTGCACCTCATCCTTCCACACGCAAGAGCAACTTGGAGAAGGTTAAGGAAACCAAACACTGACAATTATAGTTAAAACACTGTGTATCGGGACTAAACACTGAACATACAAGATTTAGGTTCAAAAAGAAAGAGAAGCAACTCAAATACTAAAAGGACTTGGAAAGATGACTATCAGAAATAGGATAATAGTCATGATTAATGAAGAAAAATAAACATTCCTCACTTCCTCTGTGGCCATACAAAAACAAATGGACATAAATTGCTTTTGGAAAAAATTAGATTGGCTATAAAGAAAAATAGTTTAACTCTAAGATTGGTCAGTACCAGTGTATTCTACAAAAGGGTGTACTGTGTCCTTGACTTGGAGATCCACGGATGATGGGGTGAATGCATGTCTGTGCAGACTAGTTAAGAGAACGTTATCTACAGAGGGAAAAATGCCAAGTAATTATTTGCAATTCCCAAGCTTTGATGATGATGCACCTTAACATGCTAAATGTTGCTGTTTTCCAACATTGGGCTGCTGACAAAGAGATTTTTCGAGGGATTCCTTGGGCCAAATTTCTTCTTTAAAGACCTAAGGGATAAGTCAGCTAGGAGTGGGTGCTTTCAAAGACCAATAACAACCAATCCCTAATTAGACACAATCTCCTAAGCGGGGTATGAACAGAGTAGCAGAGACTGGCACTAGTAAATTAAAATTTTAAAATCCTGCTGTAATCACTCCCCTGCTATGTCCCCTTCTTTAAGCTCCACTCTCAGTTATTTTTTTATTTATTGTAATTACTTTAGTAATAAGATTTGTTTCCTTGTTATTATGTATATATTACTCTGCAGAGTAACAACAACAAAAAAATGGCTAAAAAGAGTTATGTTTCTTATTTATCTCCTTGGCCGTTAGTTATTGGACAAGGGGGAAGGGTAGGGGGCAGAAAGAAGCTGTAAATAGAGAAGAAAGCATTTCCTGTGGAGTGAAGATGTATGGGAGCATGTTTGCAAGAAGGAAGCTGGGCAATGAAGGAGTAAGGCTAATAATTCAAAAGGGCTAGGTGGCTCAGAGAGATGAATAGCCAAGGAAAAGACAACCTGGAAATCGGGGCAGGGAGGTGGATCTGCATTATCAAAGTGTATATGCTGCCCTTGACTTTCCTGCTTAGAAACTCCAGACTGCCAGGCAGAGTGATCCAGAACAGAGAGCAGAAGGCTCTCGGGCAATTTTCCAATGCCAGCCTTCGAGGTGCAATTCCTTCTAGTTCCTGATAGGGTGCACTTTTCTAGGAAACTGGGCTTCTGTGATCTTGAGGCTTGGGTACCCACCCCAGGGAGGCAGTCCCCAGGCTGGGGAAGACAGACTCCATGCACCACAGATGCTGCTCATTACAGACACCCTGAAAAGCTCTTGGGGATACCTTGATGGAGGCTGATGATAGGCTGGCTTCTGAAGGCGAGAAGCCAGGGTTTTTGTCCATTCCAAGGTGTGAGTTAAATCTATTTGATGAGTAAGCATGAGGAAAAAAGGCATTAGCTGAACTACTCAGTTCCAAGCTTTCTCTGTTGCTGAATTTTTTGTACAATCTATTCAGTTCTATACTTGCCCCATAATTTTAAAATCAAAAGGATAACCAAAACTTTAACAAGATTTCTCTCTCTACATATAATATATATAATATATAAAATATATATTATATATTATATATTATATATATTAAATATATTATATATAATATATTTATTATATATTATATATAAATATATAATATATTTATTATATATAATATATATTATAATATATTATATATTATATATTATATATATAGAATATATATTATATATATTATATATTATATATAATATATATAGAATATATATTATATATATTTAATATATTCTATATATAATATATTCTATATATAATATATATTATATATTATATATATAATATAATATATAATAATAATATATAATATATATAATATATATACCTTTGACCTTGTCTCTTCCTCTGCAAAATTTAGAATTTCTATCCTATTGCCATGGCTTATCCTGGATCTCTTTGCAAAACTAAAAAATGAAAAGCAGGAAAAAGATTATTAAAACTGCTTGGCCCTACCATTGAGAAGAACATAGACACCCTACCACTGAACTGTAGGCATCAGAACACAATAAAAGGAACCATTACCTTTGTTCAGTACTTAATAGTTTTGAAGTACTATGGTACTTGATTGTGATATTAATCAAGTGAGGTGCAGTGGTTATGGCTTACTACTCCCTTAAAAAGTGGAGCAAACAGGAGTAGAGAAGTTAATTGTCCAAAGCCACACAGCTATAAAGAAGCTAATTTTGACCTAAAGTGGGTCTTCTTCTGACTGTCTTGCTGGAATTTTTTTATACTACATCACCACCACAATCATCACTGATGAAAACAACGCAAAAGCCCAGGAGAATGAAGGAAAAGTAAAAATTGTTTCTCCTTGAGAAAAGCAATGAGATTGCATTACAGCTCTGATAACACGGAGACAGGCTTTTCCTCTTCCTCTGCAAAATCAGAGCATCCCTGAGAGTAAATACCAAAAGAAAAAGCTTCCTCAGTTTTGGTGGGGGTTGTCAGGGCTATGCTTCCTATTTTCCCATTATAGACTTTCATGTATTTTAGGAAGCCATGTATAACATTGATCCCTAAATACATGATAGATGTGATAGAAATTGAGAAATAACATATCTATATTATACCCAAGGGTTTGCTTTATAAAGATTTCTAAGTTTATGTTGAAATAAAGTGTTAGAAGTGGGGATGCTAAGAAGAGAGATGTCTAAACGAGAAATTTAGAATAAAAGAATAGATGCTCATCTACCTCCCTCTATCCCTGCATCCCTGCCCGGATTTCTTCCTCCTATAGGAGTACCAGAGGAGGGGAGGAAGGAAAGGAGAAACGCTGGAATGCAGACAGACATCAGAAGCTGCCCAGCCAGTGAAAGAGCAAAGCATTCAACAAAACAAGTGCATTTCCTGAGGAGCCTCAGCCCCAACTTGATCAATGATTCTGCAACACTGAATCATTTTTAATTTAATGCTTCTGGGAAGTGAGGGGGGAAACCCATCAACTACAGGCACAGTTGGCAAGAGCTGGGTATTAGAATTTGGCAGCATTTATTATCACTGTTTATGATGGCATAAATTAGGTTTATGCTGATATAATTAATAACTCTAAATTTGGGAATAATAAATAGTAATATTTATTCAAAACTGCAATGCCTGAGGAAGGCAAATGGAGTCCTCAAGCTCCTGACGCCTTCTGTGTATGCAGGTGGTGGTGGGAATGGGGTGTAAGTGAGGAAGCCCTTGGGAACACACTCCCAGAATCCAGCCCCAGCACTATGCATCATTTAACACTATGCAAATGACTTAGCAGCAGGACCTTAAGAGTTCCCAGAGCAAATAATTTCCATTTTGATCTCTATGAACAAGTTCATCTGCAAGATTGTGTTGCCCTCTAGAACCAGGGCCCTCAGTGCTCTCTGAGTCCATACTATGTCTGTGGTTTATGCACAGAGGTTTGGACGGTTGCACCAAGTGCCATGTTCTTCATGGGTCTCTCCACCTCCCTCCACTTGTCTGAAGACGCATTGTGGATGCCCTGCAAATTCCCTACAGACCATGATTTGGGAATTACTGACAGGCATTTGCCAGGCAGGAATTTAAAGCAGAAAACAGTTACTTCTGCATATTTTTTAAAATTTAAGTATGTGTCTGTCTTTCATTTTATAAAGTTGTAAACAAAAGCTGTGAGATTAAACTATTCCTATAATGTTCCTTTTTTATTTTTTTGTCTCAGAGAATATCTTCACATTCAAAATGGCTGAGACCTCTACCCCTGCTTTTTTCCCAGTGAGGGCAGGAGAAAGTGAGGGAAAATTATAGTTCCTCAGACCCCTTCTGAATCAGAATAACAATTTTCCCCATTTTTAAATATAAGGAAAGTAATGCAAAGGAAGATTAAAAACCCTTTTGCCCATCTCCCCTTAGAGCATCTTGACACAGAGATGGATAAACAGGGTAGAACCAGAACCCAGATTGACATTTTCATCCAAACACTCAACCTCTGCTTCATGTCTCAAAATTCTTAAATTTTTCTAAAAACCAAATGAAGCAAAAATTTCCATCCACCAATAATTCTGCTCTGTTTCAAACAGTACAAAATAGCAAAGCAATCTAAATTAAAATGTGATGAATGAAACTCAGGAATTAAACATGATTGCAAGTTTAAGCTCCTTTGTCAGCTCCCAGGAAGAGCAGTTGAGTTCCATGTGGAAGGAACAGATGACTGGTAGAGGTTAAGCTTTAACTGCGAACAGATTATGATTTTTGGATAGCAAACATTTCACAGAGAGATGTTACAGCAGGAGCTTCAAATTGCCCTGGCCTGTGCCTGAAAGGAGAAGTTTGGAGCTGAACCTTGGAATGAGAATTCACAAGGGAGTCAGGGGAATATTACTCCCCCATCTTGTCATTAGCATCATTTCTACAGAAAATATCAATAGAATTATTCATTTCCCAGAGGCCACAGAACATAGAGAACTTTCTCCTACAGGTTCTTCAGCTTGTGATCATGTAAGCTTTCAGAGAGGGAATGCAATGCCTTGATGAGTTACAGAGAGAGAGAGATTGAGAAACAGAGATAGAGACAGGGAAAGAAAGAAAGAGACAGAAACGCCTGCTGAGAGCTGACCATGTGACAGCCAGTTGCCCTCTGCCTTTGCTGGTCTGCGCTGCTTCTTCCTGTCGCTCCTTCTCCCTCCTGCAGAGGAGTCCTGGTCCTCTGCCCTAGCTTTGTGGGTGAGCACTACAAAACTCACACCCATCGGCATACAGGGAATGTGCATTTCAGAAGCCAAACATGGACCAGCGAATCATGGGAAAGGGAATCATTCCCCCACATGATCCAACAGTCCCATGATCATAAATCCACCTTGGAAGGATCCACAGACCCCATGCTTATTAAACCTTAGCCTGTTGGAGAATGCCCAGACATAAAACAAGGCTCCCCAGTATGTGTTCAGTAATTCTTTCAAGACAGTAAATGATGACTAAAAGGAGAAAAAGGAAATTAAAAATGCTAAGTGATTGTTATGCCCTCAAGTTCAACAAAAATCATACCTTCAATGAGTAGTACACAAACTTTACCTTCCTATCTGACCTATAGTAAAACATTTTAGAGCCCTTCTGTTCTGGAATGACCTTACCTGGAGGGCCACATTTTAAGAGACTTTAGAAAGATTAGGTATACTCAGAACTAGACTTACAAAACATATATTGGGCACTTACCACTTCCCAAGTTCTACGCTGGAAACATTCAAGAAGAAAGACACCAGGATGATTGTCTAGAAGCTTTGACACAGTGGGGCTGTATAGCCCTAATGAAAAGAACAAGGGCTTTGCAACCAGATGAACCTGAGTTTAATTTCTGACTCTGAAACTTATTAGACACAGGACTGACTTTGAGCATGTCACTCAATCTCCTTTTGCCTCAGTTTTATTTTTTGGTCTGCAAAACGAAATTAAACTATTTACTTTTTCAGGTAGTTGTAATAATTAGAAGTTATAAATATAAAAACTAAAAAAAAAATCATACGTTTATCCAATCAGATTGACAAAAAAGGAAAAGGTTGATAATATGTAGTGTTAACAAGGATATGAGGACCAGTCACTTTTATCCATTAATACAAGGAATATAATCTGTGAATTTTCTAAGGAGGGTAATCTGGCAACAATATATATCAAATATAAAATATGTATAACATCTGACTCAACTGACTACTTTAAAAATTTATCTTAAGAAAATAACTGGAAAAAATCTCTAAGAATAAAAAAAAATTCATCTTTCTACAGTTTATAATGAAGAATTGTTTACATTAATTTTGGCCCCATCAATACTGAAAGATGGTTATTTTTACAACTGATCATTTAATTTGTATTTTTGCCATAGGAAGATGTGGTTAGTTTATAAAGTATACTACAAAATATATTATCTTATGAAAGTTAGAACAGAAATATACTTAAAGATATAGCCGATATACCTAAAGCTGTCAATTTATAGACAAATGGCTAAAATATCTCCTTCAACTTGCTAATAATGTTTTTCTCTGGGCAGCTTGATTCAGGAAGAGCCTTTACGTTACAAAATTCCAGAGGCACTATGTAATTATAATAGATTATAATGTAAATGATGCCCTTTGGAATTACACAATGCAATAGTCCTGAATTTAGGTGCCTTTATATTTCTTCCTTAAGCTTTTTCTATACATATTGAATTGTTTATAATAATGATGTGTCATTTTTTCCCACTGGAAACAATAAAATCATTTTGTTTTTTGAAAACAATGAAGTCACATAGACAGGGTGCTAAGACCCATACTATGGCATATTGAGCACTCAGTAAATAGATACTTTGCACTTATTTTCACCTGTTGTTAAAACTCTGCAGACTACAGTGCTCAGATGCCCTTGACAGTTGACAGTAGGTTCTGCCAATGAGAAGCCCTAGAGAAAGATAGGAAGGCAAGATGAGAAAGAAAAATACACTCTTTCTGTTTCCCAGTTCCAGTTAACAAGACCAGAGCAGCTGCCATCAAATGTGTCAATCCCTACTCCTTCAGCTCCCATAGAACCAACATCGCTGCACTCCATCAAAGGCATCAGCAGCAGGAAGAACCAAATGGTTCCTTTGCTATTTGGATACAGGCCACTCTGGACTCCTTCACCCTCTAGGCTGTGCTTGCTGTGCACTGAAGCCCTAGCCAGATCAGTCTCCCTTCACAGAGTTCCAAACACCAGCCTCATGGAGCCCCTCAACCTGCTAGGTTCTGGTAACTCCTCCTCTTGCATTTGCTTCCTCCATTATTACAGGTGGTAGCTGCCTCTGCAGTTCTTAATCTGTTTTTTTTTTTTAGCATCTCTTTTTGAACTTAGACTTCTACCACTCGCGTGAACCTTGTATTAGATTTGTACTAATTCCTTATATTAAGTCTTATTTTTGAAACACCTATTATCTTGGCTGTATCATGTATCATTTTTATAATTAGAAAACAAATCTATTTTATTTTCTTAAATGTTCTCATTTTACTGAGTACAACTCTTAAAATGTATTAGCCATTGTACTATTTCCACTGTTCCCTTAGGAACTTCGTTACATACGAGTGCCACTTTTCCCCTTAACCAATCTTAGGCATAGGCACTTTCTTTTTTTTGTTTTTTTTTTGTTTTTTTGAGACGGAGTCTCGCTCTGTTGCCCAGGCTGGTGTGATCTCGGCTCACTTGCAAGCTCCACCTCCCAGGTTCACGCCATTCTCCTGTCTCAGCCTCCCAAGTAGCTGGGACTACAGGTGCCCGCCACCACGCCTGGCTAATTTTTTTTTTTTGGTATTTTTTTAGTAGAGGTGGGGTTTCACTGTGTTAGCCAGGATGGTCTCAATCTCCTGACCTCTTGATCCGCCTGCCTCGGCCTCCCAAAGTGCTGGGATTACAGGCGTGAGCCACCGTGCCCGGCCAGGCATAGGCACTTTCTTTAAAGCCCAGTAGCATAGCTGAAACAAGACTAGAAGACTGATTAACCCTTAAATAGTCAATTATATAGCAAAAGATAACTACTCAAAAAAATTAAAACTGATTATTAGTATAGCTGTTCTCATTCTCAAGAGGCCACTTGTCTCCTCTGGCCTCCTCCATATGGCAGATGCCATCATTCCTCTATAACCTACAGGGATCCCCTGGTTAGACCTGAGTATTTCCAATTTAAAGCTCAGGAGCATTGCCTCTTTCCCTTAAGGGCCCGTTTTTCAGGTACCTTTTCCTGTTCCAGAATTTTCCCTGTTCCTGGAAAAGGATGATTAACAGTGGGAATAACTAACACATTTATTGACTACACACTTCTTCCTGTCCACAAAGAAGCCTTCATAGGTACCAGCAGCATGGATTATAGTGAACATGCCAAGTATGCTCATTGCCGTGATCTACAGGCCCAGCATCACATCTCCCGGGTTATCTGCATAATCCCATGTAGAAAAGGCAGCAGCCCAAGAAACAAATGAGACTGAAACTTTCCCCAGTCAATTGTTTGGGATCTCAGAGAGTATCTTCCATTCTTATTTGTTCAAATAAAAAATGACGTACTTACTCATCAGTCCTCTGTTTATTTAAATTCAACAGATCTGTGAAATCCAAAAGTCTGAGAGCCACTGCTGCATGTCATTATATCAAAGGACTTTAAATACATTCAAAAGTAAAGCTGAGTTCAAAATGGGAAGGAAAAGGCATGGCCCAGCCCAGAGGTGACAGTCTAAGCTCCTGGTGATCCTGGCGAGTTGAGTGAAAGTGGGCCATAGAACAGAAGCCCCATGACAATAAATATTCACAGTCAGCTGAGGTGTTTGCAGCCTAAAGCTGGCAGTGACAGGGAAGGACACAGCATTCTCTAGTAGAGAAAGCTGGAAAGTCAAGATAGAGTGTCCAGGATCAAGCCAAGCTAGGAAGTGAGGATGAACCAATTCATTCATCCTGGGCAAGAATGGCAGAAATCTGGGCAAGGCTGCGCCATGGCTTCTCCCAGGCACCCTGGATATGAAGGTCTGAGTCAGCAAGATGAATTTCAGAACCAAGCAGCTGATGGGGCTGAGACTATATTTATATCTCTATCCAAGGTTGGGAAGACCTGATAGACCAAAATGAACAAGGTATTTGAAGTTAGCTCTCCCACAAGCTAGTCATATAACCTTGGGCATGGATGTGTGTATGTGTTTTCAATATCTAGACCATTTCTTATGCCAGTTCCATGTTGAACTAGCTATGTAATTGTAGATAACTCATTTACCTCTTTGGTCTCAGTTTCCTTATCATTTGAATGACTAGGACTAAATAATATGCAAGAATCTGCCCTGCAAGAATATGTTAAGGTTCTTACATTCTAATTCCCTTAAATATCTACAGCAAAGTAATGTAGGATAGACTTGAGTTCCTGGCTCTGTAACACCAACTGTTTAAACTGCACTGAAAACTGAACGCCTGTGTGCTCAACTTTTCTTATCTAGAAATTGCATAGAAGACCTACATTTGTTGGGCTATAGTGATGATTAAATAAGACAATATATGTAAAGGAACTAGCTTCTTTCTTGGCCCATAAAAGGCGCTGAATAATTTTTTAGATGGGTTCTGTGAGTGCTCTTATTGTAAAATCTTCACAATCCACAGTGGAGTAAACACTACTGGCACTAACTTTAAATGGTCCCAGATTGTTAAAATGGTCAAGATTTTTTATCTGATTTTTATAGTTTGATTTGTTTCCTCTAGTGCATTCAGCTATTACGTTTTAATACCTTGGTGCATTTACTTATAGTGGAGCCTTTGCTCTTTATTGCTGTTTGCCTCTGTTCCACAATGGCCTTGAAAGAAGATAATCAAGTTTTCAGAGTTGTATATACTCTAAGAATCAATACACCCTGGTTCTCCTGTAAATAAAATGTTAGGCTGTTTGTTGACTTTATAAAAATTATTTTGTCACTACCACCCAATAACCGAGATAAAAAGATGGGAAATCATGCTTGACTTTTCCTCTCCCTCACCCCGTGCTCATTTATACATCATGTCTACCTTTAATGCAGTTCAGGAATCACCTGTCTTCTCTCCACTTCCCACTCTAAGCCAGCTACCAATTATCACTTCTGCCCTAAGAAAATCTTTTGACTGCCCATTCTATTTTTACCCCACCTTGGGAAGATTTTTAAGTGTCAAGGAACTGCTGGATCAGTCCTCCTGATTTACTTAGAACTCAGCCCAATTCAACACAAACTACCAGGCCAGAAAGATGACAAAATGTTTGTTTTTTGGTTTGTTTGCTTGTTTGTTTGTTTTTGAACTTAACATAACCTTCCATCTTTGTATTTTCTTTTCCTGTTCAGACATGTGTTGCTAAGAGATCCTTGGCTTGGCAGGACTCCCTAAATTTTGCTGGGAAATCATGCCTTTATTTTACTGGCCACTCTTATCAAAAGCTATCAGGCACTCTCAGAAGCTCCATCACCATCACCACAAAAGGAAACTGGTCTACTTTTACTCATTACTGCAAGCTCCATAAGGCCCATTTTTATTTGTGAGAGAGAAGTAAAGCCTTGTAGGTTAAGTGCCAAGTTCAGGTTTTGGTTCTCTAATCTTTATGCAAGGATTGCCTCTTTGCTGATCAGACAACGCCCAGGACAGTGCTTTCACCTTTAAGAAACCTACTAAGAATGCCCACATTAATCACTTCTATTCAACATAGTACTGGAAGTCCTAGCCACAGCAATCAGACAAGAAATAAAGGGCATCCAAATCAGTAAACAGGAAGTCAAACTGTTACTGTTTGCCAGTGATATGATTGTATACCTAGAAAACCCTAAAGACTCATCCAAAGAGCTCCTACATCTAATCAATGAATTCAGTAAAGTTTCAGGATATAAAATCAATGTACACACACTGCTATACACCAACAGTAACCAAGCTGAGAATCAAATCAAGAACTCAGTCACTTTTGCAACAGCTGTAAAAATAAATAAATAAATAAATAAATAAATAAATAGCCTAGAAATACACTTAACCAAAGAGGTAAAATATCTCTACTAGGAAAACAAAACACTGCTGAAAAAAAATCATAGGTGACACAAACAAATGGAAACACATCCCATGCTCATGGATAGGTAGAGTCAATATTGTGAAAATAACCATGCTGCCAAAAGCAGTCTACAGAGTCAATGTAATTCCTATTAAAATACCATCATCATTCTTCAAAGAACTGGAAAAAACAATCCTAAAACTCATATAAAACCAAAAAAAGAGCCCACATAACCAAAGCAGTACTAAGCAAAAAGAACAAATCTGGAGGCATCACATTACCTGACTTCAATTGTACTACAAGGCTATAGTTACCAAAACAGCATGGTGCTAGCATAAAAATAGGCATGTAGACCAATGGAACAAAATAGAAAATCCAGAAATAAAGCCAGTACTTAACAGCCAAGTGATCTTTGACAAAGCATACAAAAGCCCAAAGTGGGAAAAGGACATGCTATTCAATAAATGGTGCTGGGATAATTGGCAAGCCACATGCAGAAGAATGAAACTAGATCCTCATCTTTCACCTTATATAAAAATCAACTCAAGATGGATCAAAGACAAATCTAAGACCCGAAACCATAAAAATTCCAGAAGATAACATTGTAAAAACTCTTCTAGGCATTGGCTTAGGCAAAGAATTCAGGACTAAGAATCCAAAAGCAAATGCAACAACAACAATAAAATAAATGAGACCTAATTAAACTAAAAAGCTCCTGCACAGTAAAACAAATAATCAGCAGAGTAAACAGACAACCCACAGAGTGGGAGAAAAATCTTTGCAAACTATGCATCCAACAAAGGACTAATATCTAAAATCTACAAGGAACTCAAACAAATTAGCAAGAAAAAAAATCCCATCAAAAAGTGGTCAAAGGACATGAATAGACAGTTCTCAAAAGATATACTAGTAGCCAACAAACATATGAAAAAAAAATGCTCAACTTCACTAATTATAAGGGAAATGCAAATTAAAACCACAATGAGATACCACCTTACTCCTGCAACTATCGCCATAATTAAAAAATCAAAATGTAATAGATGTTAGCGTAGATGTGGTGCAAAGAGACCACTTTTACACTGCTGGTGGGAATGTAAACTCGTACAATCACTATGAAGAACAGTACGGAGATTCCCTAAAGAACTAAAAGTAGAACTACCATTCAATCCAGTAATCCCACTACTGGGGTTCTACCCAAAGGAAAAGACATTATATGAAAAAGTCACTTGAACACACGTTTACAACAACACAATTCGTAATTGCAGAGATATGGAACCAACCTAAGTGCCATCAACCAATGAGTGGATAAAGAAAATGCAAGATATATATAAATATATATATCAGCATGGAATAAAATGGAAAGAAATAATGGCCTTTGCAGCAACTTGGATGGAGTTGGAGACTGTTATTCTAAGTGAAGTAACTCAGGAATGGAAAATCAAATATCATATGCTATCATTTGTAAGTGGGAGCTAAGCTATGAGGATGCAAAGACATGAGAATGATATACTGGACTTTGGGGACTTCTGCAGGAAGAGTTGGGGGGTGAGGGATAAAAGACTACATACTGGGTACAATGTACACTGCTCAGGTGATGGGTGCACCAAAATCCCAGAAATTACCACTAAAATAACTTATCCATGTAACCAAAAAAAAAACCTGCTCCCCCAAAACTGTTAAAATACATTACAAAGGACAAAAGACCACAGTGTCACAAAAAGGAGCCTATTAATAAGAATATACCCAGAGAAAATCAGTGAAGATGAGAACATCAGAAAAAAATAACATATACACAAGATTCAGGTGAACTGCGTTAAGGTTGGAGAGAACTTCACATGGGAAAGTTCAGGCATGGATGAGGGGGGTCAGATTTTATCCATGAGATATCCTAAGGGAGGAATGATTAAAATGGGTGAAGCTCACAGGACAAAGATCAAAACACAGTAAAACACAAATCCACCTGATTATACACAACAGAGTGGGCATGCCCTGAAATAAAATGTCAATCACAGAACTAGTTCTAGCAGAAATTAGATAAACCATGTGTTAGGTATGTTCTAAGGAAGGCTCAGGCACTGAGACTTTTAAGCTCCTTTATCATGAGGCATTATTCATTCAGGCAGTCTCAAGTTTTTTCATAATGATGTGCTATGACCTGTGAATTTTTCCTTCAGTAGAATAACACTATGATTTCCAAGTCCCTTTCAGCCAAAATTGTTTGGGTAATCCAAGTGATCTACAAAGTGCCTTGAGCTCCATGAAGAAAGATGCTATATAAATGAAAAGGTAATTTTAGTCATAATAAATAATGGTAATGATGATAAATGCCAGTGTCACTAAGGAGAAGCTGGCCTGCCATTTGGCAACCCAAAGCAACCAGCTGTGAGCTGGAAATAATGTGTGTCCAGGCCAGGAGGATACTCGTGACTGAGATCACATTAACCTTTAAACCAGAGATCTGGATAAAGCCCCTGGTTTGGAGGTGTAAGCATTTAAAATTGAAGAAACTACAATACTTAATCCCTGAGCTTGAATATTGCCTTGGGTTTCTGAGACCTTTTCCAGAATGGTCAACAGGGAGCATGTTGTCTTCCTCTTCCAACAGAAGAGAAAACTGACTAGGGCAGGAGAAAAGCCAGAATTCCCAACGAATCTTATGACTCTAGATCCAGGGCTCTTTTCATTCTCTACTGGACCTCAGACAATTCCAGCAAAGGAGAGATTTCAGAAAAGAGCCAATTTGGATAAGAAAATGTCAAAATGGGATCATGTCCCTCAAGATGCCTTGCATAACTGTTTTCCATCCATTTAGGCTGAGAAAGCTTGCTAGTAAAAACCTTGGCTGCTCAAGCAGGGAGGAGCCATTCACTGATGTCCCAAAGCTGTTCTCTGCCGTTAAAGGAACACATAGCAAGAGCCGGCTGAGTTCTGTTTGACCAGGAGCGAACACTTCTTTGGGGCCTTTCCAGCTTGAGAGCTCAGAAGGCTAATTTCTTTCCAAGGTCTGATCGAGTTTCTTAGTGAAGGACTTGGCCTCCCAGTTTTCACATGTGCTTAAAGGCCAATCAGTCACCACAGAGAAAGAGAAGAAACCCTGCTCTCTGCCCAACATTCTCTGCCCTCAAATAATCTCCATAAAAAAGTAAATAAAATGAAGTCTGGCAACTGCTAAGCTGGGAGGAGCTCACCTGTGAGGAACACATGGGTACATGGGTGTCTTTCCTTTCTGTGTGTGTGTGTGTGTGTGTACTGAAATTTTATTTTTACAGTCTGTAGCTTTTATTTGCTTTCCTTTAACCTGGTTTAACATATTTCATCATTTGGAATTTATGCTTTTCATCTTTTTGTAATTTATCATCTTCATACTTTTAACCTTTTCAACTTATCTATCTTTGGTGCTTATCTTTTGAAGCTAGTCTATTCTTGGCTGTTTAACACTTAAATTTTTTCTTAAAAAATGAATTATTTCATCTTTCTTACATCATTCTTATTTATTTTAAGTCATTTTCATTTTATCTCTTTGAAGTTTTTGTTCTTTTAGTATTTCTTTATAATTCTCATTTTGTCTCTTTCATTTAACGATTTTAATATTGCTCTATTTTATAGTTTTCTAAACTTCTTTTTTGCTTCTTTGATACTAATTTTTATTAAAAATACATTTTCCATTTGTAGATTTTGAATTTTTTTTCCTTCAATATTTTCAGTTTATCTTGTATTCTCTTTTTCTCATAGGATATAATGTCCATTCCTATTCATCTACTACCATGGCAACGGGTGGATTTATCCTTTGCCCACAAAGTTTGAAAGACATCTTTGTGGATGTTAATCCTGTCACCCTCATGCACCACCTGTGTGACTTTGGGTGCCTCATCTGATGTCTGGGCCTCAGCTCACAAACTCTGAGAATGTGGTCCATTTCAACGGAGCTCACCAGGCACAGGAGCCATGTTTCCCATCATATATTTCGAAGAGTTCTGTAAGGGCTAGGTAAAGAGAAGAACGACCTCAACCTTCTGTTTTTCAGCTGACATTTTTTTTAGCTAGAGGGACACCATTCTTATAGCTGTATCCTATTATAGCTAATTGAGAATAAAGATTTCCCTGTAGTAAATATTAATAAGTAAATAAAAGCATTGGTCTTACTCTGAAGAAATCACAGTTTGAGCCCTGACTTTGTCATTAACCCACCATGTGATTTGGACAAGCCATTTGATTACCCTGGACACCAGTTTCCTCCTTTTTAAAAGAAAAATGTTAAACTAGATTTTTCCTCTGCTATTAATTGCCTATGATTTTATAGCTTCCTATTTTTTAATTATTTTGTAGAGACGGGGTCTCACTGTGTTGCCCAGACTGGTCTTGAACTACTGGTCTCAAGCGATCCTCCTGCCTAGGCCTCAGTTCTATACCTTTCTATTCAAAGAAACCATGAGACTGACATCAGTGTGTATGGAAAGTATGCTGTTATTTGTACCAGAAAACAGAAAACCAGGAGTTTATTCTTGACAGAGTACCAAGGCCTCTCCAATCACGCCCACTTGGTGAAATGACAGTGTTACTATGGTAGCTTAAATGCAGGTTTGGCTGAGCCAGGTGCCTGACATACTTGCCGTTGATGACACCATCTGGGTTGAGCATGGGTATGATCTTGAAGATGAAGTTTTCCCTCAAGAGCCTAGCCACAGGATCACTGCTGACCAGGAACTCCAAGGTACCCTTCATCACCCAACTGGCATTGCTCTCTCCTGGATGAACTCGAGCGGTGATCACCTGATATGGACGATGTCCTGTAGAAAAGGGACATAAGAAAATTAAACCCAAATTTGCTTTCCATTTCCATCAAGATGTTCTCCAGGGGACCAGATTTTCCCATGATTGTCATGAGGTTTTAAACAGATTGATTGCTTCTAACACATATCTGGTCTACATTTACCCATTTTCCATCTTCCTCTATGGTCTGCAAGACTCAAGAAAGTATGAAGGTACAGCTCAAGGCTGTCATCAAAAATGTAACTACTTGGTGGTATGAAAAGAACCCAAGAAGCAGATTTTATCAAGATCACAAAAGAAATAACTAATTCTCCAGAGTTCAATAGCATGATGCTAGATGTCACAGATCTGAGATTGATTATCTTCATCTGTCACCACCTCTGGGATCTCAGGCAAATGAATTAATTTCTTTGACACTATCTCCTATCTATAAAATGGGGACAATAATACTGACTTTATGTGGTTGTTATAAAAAACAAAAAGAAGTAAATATAAAGCACTCACTATATTGCTTGCCATTCAGTATGTGTTAGCTCTTTCCCTCCTCATTTGTAAAGTCTGTGGGTGGGATGGTCCCTCTCATTCCTTAGCAGAAATAGAAGGCAAGTAACAGAAGCTGTGTCTTTGGAACTCCATGACTGTAAGACCCTGAACCCAATCCTTGAGAGAGATTTGACAGAAGAGTTAAATACCTGGAAGCTCAATCTTGGAGTCACAATGCTTGCTTCACTTTGCAAAGGGAGTCAGGAAAACACTCTCTGCCCAGTTACAGGTAGTGTATTGACATGAACAGTCTTTATGGAGAATGTGCTGATGAGGGAAAGATAGGAATGTCTTCCCTCCTTTGTTTATAGAAGATAGCTGGAGTATCATAGTGCTGAAATGCATTCTAAAGCCATGTCTGGGCTCAGGTGGAAAATGTGTTTTGATTCATTTACTGACATCTGTGTATATATACACACACACACGTATATGATTTTATATATATACACATATATATGAATATATGATTTTATATATATACACACACACATAGATACAATAGAATACTATTCAACCATAAAAAAATGGAATTCTTTCATTTTCAGCAACATGGATGAGTCTGAAGGACATTGTGTTAAGTGAAATAAGACACACACGGAAAGACAAACATGATACGATCTTACTCATACAGAATCTAAAAAACAGTAGCCTTTTTGAAGATACAAACTGTGTCTCAAATTGTGCACAAAGAAAGAAAAAATTGAATATCTTTTGATAACAGAGCTACAGAATAGGCAATGGAAGATATAAAGAAAACACTTTAAAATTACTGAATGATGTTATTATCATCAACTAAGACCAAAAAAAAAAAAAAAAAAAAAAAACCTCAAGACTATCTGTCTCTTCCGTATTTCTGCTGACAGCCATTAATCCACTGAGGTCTAGATTTAAGGGGTGTAGATCAGTGCATTTTTACTGACTATGGTGAAAACAGGTTACTTCAGCTCCTTGTAGGTCACCTATACACTGGAGGTAACACTCAGCTATATTTTCCCTTAAGCAGGTGTCTTGAGCATATTCCAAGAACTGCAGGAGCACTGGGTAGAAAAAGTTGAATAAATTATAGTCCTTGTTCTCTAAGAGGCCACAGCATTTGTCAGTAGTGACAAATATGAAAGAAAATAATTGCAAGTGAGCTAATGGAGGTGTATACAAAACACCAAAATAGATATGACTGAGAGAGGTAAGGCCATTTCCAGAGATGTGATGGTATTCACACTGGATCTTGCAGAATAAGTATTATTTACCAGATGGAGACGGTGAGGAGGGTCTTCTGAACAAAGAAAGGGACATATGTCAAAACCAGTGGCACAAAAGTCGATGAATTAAAAAATGAAGACAAGTTATGTGTGGCTCAAGCAAAGAGCTAGAGATGGTGGAACATAAATTTTTAAAAGTAGGCTAATATTAAACTGGTAAGATCCTTTCTTACATATTTTGTTCAGGGATTTGGACTTCATCCTATAGATCAGACATTCTCAACCATGGAGTCAGTGTCTCACTGATATCCTGTGATAAGTAACAGAGTATATTGCAGAGTCATCAGTTACCAGTAAAAGTGCAAGCCCTTGCTTATGATATTACATACACGGCACAAACTGCCGCTCACGTGCCCAGTAGCCTTTCTCCCTTTCTTTCTTATTACCAGAGCCCTGATTTTTGAAGGGGAAGGAATTTGCCCATATTAAAATACTAGCTTCATGGATCCTTTTGTAGGTAGGAGTGGCCATGTGACACAGTTGTGTCCAGTGAGATTTAAATGTTACTAGAGTGTGAGTCCTTCTGGAAAACTAATTAAAGGGGACAGTTTCATCTGGCAAATGCCTACTTGGTTTTTGTGTCTTGTCCTTTGCCCTTCTTCTTCCTCCAGTTTTGCACATAGATGTGATACCTTCAGATGAGAAAGCCAACTTGAGAATCAAAGTCACATGCTAAAGATGGTGACTATAAAAGTAGAGGGAGCCAGGGTTTTTGGCAAATTCCTTAAGCAGCTATGCCACATTTTCACCAGCTTCTTCATTACTTCTGGGTGTTTGAGAACAGTAAACCACTATTTGGTTGGGCCACTGTACTCATGTTTTGCTACACCCTGTTAAACTCAATGTAAGATCAGGTTTAAAGTCATCCCTATAATAATATTACCTTGAATGACATGCATTCATGTGTGCTTTCTAGATTGTGGAGAAAAGAGTGAAACAGTTGTAGGGAGAACGATATTTGATACGTGTGTTTTAGAAAAGAACAATTGAGAACCGCTCTCTTAAGAAAAAGGGAGATGATGAATTTTCATCAGAAGAAATATATGCCAAAGGCTGCGCTTTATAAAACGAATTTGGAAATTATTGTAGATGACACGTTTACCCAATCAGGGACAGTACAGCATAGTGAATTAGAGAACAACTTTAGGAGCCATATTTCCAGGGTTCAAATTCCAGCCTCAACATTTTTAACATGAGATGAGTTATGTAAGTTTCTGAAAAAAACAGGCAATGGATTTGTCTTACTTTTTCCAGGCTTCCATAGCAGAATACCATAGACTGGGTGGCTTATAAACAACTGAAATTTCTTTTTTACAGTTCTGGAGGCCAAGAAATCTATGCTTAAGATGCCAGCAAATTCTGTGCCTGGTGAGGCTCCGCCTTCTGTTTCTTAGATGACTCTCTTTTTACTGTGTCTTCACATGTGGAAGGGACAACTGAGTTCCCGCAAGCCTCTTTTCTTAAAGTATTAATCCCATTTATGAGGAAACTACCCTCATGACCTAATCAACTTCCAAAGGTTCCACCTTCTAACACCATCACTTTGGGAATTAGGATTTCAACATATAATTTTGGGAGGACATACATATTCAGTCCATAGCAGATTAGGTGTTCTGCACATAGGACTAATGACTCACTAACTGAAACTTTCTAAAAAAAAGAATGTTGGAAAGAAGGAGATGTACAGTTAGCTAGCTGGGCACAACTGAAATTAACGGGAGGTCAACTTTCCTACTATATCATTTGCTCACAGTTGGTTTCGCTTTTTCCAAAGCAAGCTGTGTTGGCACACCAATAAAAAGCTTGTTTCAAAATAAAGAGGCTTGATGAATTTGTACCCAATCAGTATCCTATTTTCAGTTCTATAATTCCATATCACTCTCTTTGTGATTTTTGAACTATGTTCATTTGCAGCATATTGGACAACAATAGTAAGTGCTTTCAGCCCAGCAAGAAGAAATAAAAAATGGCTTAAGCTCTTGTAAATTTTTGAGACTAACAAAACACTTCCATTGTCTGGGCCAGTTGGCTTCCATTGCCTGACATACCCAGCACAACGCAGTACATTAATCAATAAGCCAAATGCAAGCTCTAACAGAGAGCCATCAACAATGTGTTTCTTTCCATTGGAGAGTCAAGTTGATAATCTGCTGTATTGTAATATACCACAAGACCTTGCAGGCTGTTCTAGTATCCTGAAGAAGCAAATGGGTACAACAATGGAATCTCATGAAGACATAAGCAGTATTTTAACCAGTTCTAGTTGGCTTTCCTCTCTTCCCCTCTGTGATTTAAGACAATTTTGCAGTCATGTTGGTAAGTTAAACTTACAAGACCATTCAGTTGTAGCAGCAAATGGTACTCCAGAGAACTCATAATGGACAACAGCTGTGAATAGTATGCACCACACATACCATGTGGTTTTTTCTTGCAATTGACAATCTCAGTCTTAGTAACTCATGTCTGCTTAGGGTCAGGCAAAAAGTGCCAAATATTTGCATTTATTTTTTTCTGCAATTAATAAAATATGTTTCAGTGACCACCACAGTCTATGGGGGAGTCATGGTTTGGACAGATTTTAATTCTTAAAGCTACATATTGAATTTATAGTGGTAATGACACCTGTAAAGAGAGATTTGGAACAAGTAGGGGACTGAATAATACCTAAGAGATATCAGGCCTTTAGGCCAATGAAAAGTTGAGTAAAAACTGAAGACATGTGTGATGATAAACATGTGTACCCAACTATATAAACATCCATTCATTTATTCCTTCTTTCTTTCAACAATACATGTTAAGCTTCTACTGGCACTCTGCAGGGTCCTGTAGATTACAAGACAAATAATGGTTTTTTGCTCTCAGGAAACTAATAACAGTCTGGTAGGAAAGAAAGGCACACAGATAATTGCAATCCAATGTGATCAGGGACATTCATCAGGATATTTTCAAGCACAGTGGAGTAATCATTGTGACATCATTTATACTAATGCAAACAACTGTAAATGACTTAAATGCACATTCATAGGAAACCAGTTGAGGAGGAGGGGGGAGGAGGGGGGAGGAGGGGGGAGGAGGACATCGAATGAGGAGGGAGAGGAGGGAGGGGGAGGGTGGAGGAGGAGGGAGGAGGGGGAGGGTGGAGGAGGGAAGATAAGGGAGGAAGAGGGAAGAAGGGGGAGGAGGAAGGGGGAGGAGGGGGAGGAGGGAGGAGGAGGGGGAGGGGGAGGAGGAGGAGGAGAATAAAACAAACAAGGTAATTTTTAAAAGTCAGATAGGAAAACCAGTTAGGATCCTAACATATGAAAATAAAACAGTTCTTTGCTTCAAATACCCAAAGGATGCACACATCACTTTAAATTATTTGGACTGGATAGTGGTCGCCCATCAGAACCCTTCACTTTATGTGACCATTGAGAGTCTTCATCCATGAAGTGGCAGACAGGACTATGTGCCCGTTCATGTATTCAACATTTATTGGATATCATCTTCTGTGTGTCAAAGACTATACCAAACCCTGAGGATGTCAAGTAGTGTTAGACAAAGTTTCTGTCCTCAAAGAACTCTCACTTTCCCCATGGGAAACCAATAGGTATTTATGGGAAGTAAAATAATTTAAGACTTTCAGAAATTTTCCTCTACTAGAAAAGTGTTTCTCAAACTTCAAAGTGTGTGTGAATCCTCTGGAGATCTTGCTGAAATGCAGATTCTGTTCCAATGAGTCTGAGGTGATGCCTGAGACTCTGCATTTCTACCAAGCCCCCAGACGGTGCCAAAATTAAAGAATCAGACTTTTGAGGAGCAAAGCTCTCCCTGTTCAAAAGAGATATAGTATGAGGCGCACGAGTAATTTTATTTTTTCTAGTAGCCACATTTTTAAAAAGCAATGTAAGGTGAAATTAATTTTAATAATATATTTTAACTCAATAGATAGTAAAAATGACTATTTCAATATGTTATCATATGAAAAAATGATGAATGAGACATAGATATTGAGTGAGACTTTTTGGTGCTAAGTTATCAGACTTTTGGGGGTATACTTTATACTTGAACCACAGAGCAATCTGGACTAATCACTTTTAATTACTCAATAGCCTCAGGAGGCTCGTGGCTGCTGGATTGAAAGATGCAGCCCTAGACCCTCTGCCAGCTTGCTAACTAAAGCCCCTCACCACGCTGAACAGTAAAAGTTTATTATACCCCAATGGAACAGAGATGAGACATTGAGAAAATGAATAACAGAATAAGGTTTTTTCCCCTCAAAACATTCTGTTTTGCTGCCTTCTTTCTCACAAAACTATCCAATTTCAAAATATTACAAACTCGTATTTCTTTGCAAAGGGTAATCTCGCCTTCTTATTTTGTACCCTCTGTCTCTAAACTATAAGAAAGTGAGCTCACATAATGGGAATAAATGAAAAGAAAATCAGCAAATCTATTCCTGGGCAATTTTCAGATAACCAAGAGGAAATGGTGTAATCGAGGCTGAGATAACAATTCTAGACTCTGAATAAAGATGAGCCAATCCATCTGCATTCCCTCATCTGCATCAAACTGTACAGATTTTTCTGGAAATTTTGTTACATTATAATATGCTGGGAATAAAAAATAATACATCTGTGCTATAATGATACATAATATATACAGTATAATAATAAAGTATTTGGGTTGGGTTTGAGAAATTTACTACACACAGAAACGGCAGTCACTTGGGAGAAGTGTGTAATCGCATCAGGAAAATTGCAGACAGATGCTGTGCACCCGCCCCCATCAATCTATCAGCTGATTTCACTTAAGGATGTTTGCAACTGTGCTGCAGACCTGCCGGCTGGCTCACTTGTATCCCACGCTACTAGCTCCTTTGCCCCCAGATCTCCCTGGTAAAATTAACACTGCCAGGAGGAAGCATTAACTGCTTCCCTCAAGCTTCAGGAGTTCTCATGAAAGCTCCTGACACCTCAAGGCCAGATCACTTCTGTTTGGCTGTTCATGGCCAAGTCTCAAGCAATCCCCTTCCAGAGCTCCTGCCCTGAGCGCTACCTCAATGGAGCCCACGCGGTACAGCAATCTAGACACATAATCAAAATGAGATGGGAAGGGGACCGTGACATGCTCCACGAAGACTCATTCAACACATCCCACCCTGTTATACTTTATTACATTTCACCAGGTTTAGACATATTATAAAGCACTGAGAGATAAAAATCTTGAAGAAAGAGAAAGCTATTGATTTAATTCAGAAAACTTTGAAATACATTCTAGTGAATAATTTTGCTCTCAGGTCAGATAAGTTTCTTGCTCTGCTCTTTCCCACATTATTTGCCTGAAAAAAGGTATTAGAACAGGAGAAAGATCCAAAATCCTTGAGGAAGCAGGCTCTGGGCTCCGGGACAGAGTTTCCTCTAGAAGCAAAGTATCTGCCCCCACAGCATTGCAGCGGGCTGAAGTGGGTCAATTTTGTTGCAGGATGCCATTACACATCAGCGAAGAAGGGCAGGGAAAAGGTGAGAGGAGTGAGAGGAAACAGTGTGAACTCATGTGCAATGAAATGTTTTATTATTTTTATTTTTATTTTTTTTGAGATCGAGTCTCACTCTGTTGCCCAGGCTGGCATACAGTGGTGCAATCCCAGCTCACTGTAACCTCCACCTCCCGGGTTCAAGAGATTCTCCTGCCTCAGCCTCCCGAGTAGCTAGGATTACAGGCACCGCCACCATGCCCGGCTAATTTTTACATTTTTGTGGAGGTGGGGTTTCACCATGTTGGTCAGGCTGGTCTTGAACTCCCGACCTTCAGTAACCCACCTGTCTCAGCCTCCCAAAGTGCTGGGATTCCAGGTGTGAGCCACTGCGCCCGGCCCAATGAAATATTTCAGATAAGCAATTAGAATTTTTTTTTTTTTTTTTTTTCACATACTGAATGCCTACTTTCTTCAGTGCAGCATCTCTCAGGAATCTTGGGCTTCCTCCAAACCCTTTGCAGCTCCAGCTATTTAAGACAGCTGACATTTAGACAGCAGAAAAACCACCACATGAGAACAGCACAATGAAGAAATGACAGTCCTGAGCCATAAGGACCAATAACATAGAAGGTGAAAAATGTAAGAGTCTGAAGCTGAAAAACAGATGTCACCAGCTGACCAGAGCAGAGCTGTTCAAAATGGAAACCGTGTCAGGAAATTTCTATAGCTAGGTTACTTGCTTTGAGAGGTGGATTGTTTTACTCTCACGAAGCTTAGCATAGTTCAGGTCATTTGCGGAGTTCTGGAGGTGTTCAAGGAATGGGGGAAAGTCAGCAACAGGGAAGTGGCCTTGCTGCTTTGTTACTCCACAAACAGAATTAAGAACTGTTATGGGCTCATGTTAATTTAAATAGAGCTATTATATTTTAAAATTAAGGCTGAGCTGCTGGTTTATGGTAAGAAATGGAAGGAGAGAGGAAGGAAAGAAATCGGAGAAAAATAAAAAGAAAGGGAATGATAATTATTATTATTATTATTATTATTATTATATTATTATTGTTACTGCTGCCACTGTTCACTCAAAATGACTACAGCGGTGGCCTGCCAGTTCTCCACTTACATAACCTGATGAGGGTATTTCAGATTTCCAGTTGCTTGGCAACCTGCCTTTTATGTTTAAGCCGTTTAAATGTATTCACCTTTTGAATTAGGTGTATTCACAGATGACTGGGCAACAAGAGCGAGCCCCTGGCAGGCCAAGAGCTCCTAGGATGCGTAGAATCAACACAGTGTGTGGGGAGCAGGTCTGGTCAGAGAGCCTGACGGAGGCTATTAGGACACATTTAGGCCTGAAAATGGGAAATTGAGATCTGCATACAAAGTCTTTTGCTGCTTGCAAACGGTCTCGAAGACTTATTTCTGGCCCCTTGGTTTCAAAGTTTGCTTCTGCCATCCTAAAACCTTCCTGCGGGTCTGTGTGGCATACCAGCAGTGGCCAGAGACAATGGCTTAAAGATGTGTCCCCCTGCACAGGGGCATGTCCCCCCACTCCCCTGACCCCCATCCCCTGGGACTGATATGGGGAAGGTACCCTGCATTGCCACCCTTCTAGTCAACTCTTCTGGAAATGTGGCGGGCGAGGGGGTCCCACAAGACATCTACATCACAGAGGTACCTGGCACCCAGAGCGTTACTAAGTCCCATCATTTCCACCTCCTAAATACCTTTCTGGATAATTTCCATCCTCTCCATTCCTATTTCTTCCAAATACTCAGTGGCTCCCCATTGGCCTCAAGATAAAATCAAGACTTCTTATTGAGGCACAAGGCCCTTCATGATCTGCCTTCCCAATGGGAGATGTTCACCCCATGCCACAGACCCCCACCTGCACCCCCACAGTACAATTTGGTTCAATATGCTCTGTTCTGCTCCTGATCCTTGCACAGGCCCCTCCTTCTGCAGGAAAGCCCTCTCACGCCCTCTCTTCTTGACCAGCTCCCTTGGACTTCCGGTTACCTCGTGTTTCACCCATTCCGGGCGGGATTTCCTTCTTTCCTCCTTTAGAGACTGAATTAAGTACTCCAGTGCCTGTGCTCCTATGCTGTCTGGCCCTAATTTCTACCATGGCATGGGTCATTTCAGTCTATCCTGCCTTTTACTTCTAGATTTCTCTATCTGTCTTGAGCCAGAACAAGCCTCAAGGCAGGGAAGACACACAGGGTCCTTTACCCCTAAGTTTCCAGTCTGCCTGGAGCCAACACACTTTGTAAGATTCAGAAAAATATTTGAGACCTGAAAAAGAAAATGTATCAGCTCCAAAACATGAAAAGAAACTATTAAATTGAAATAAACATTTAATTGTCCAAAAAATAGAATATTACGTCAACTTCATTAATTGTTAAATTTAGTATTCATAAGAATGTCATTGACTTTGAAAGCAATTTATAGGTAAGATTTCCACACTTCAAAAGAATTCCCAATTACAGAAAATGATGGCAAAAGAGTCACTCATAAATTAAATATCATCCATAGCCAAATAGTTGTAAAAGCAAACATGAAATTATTTCAAATTCAGTGACAAAAAGGATATTTAATGTGGGTTGTGATTGCATTTTATTATGTTTAATATGCTGTATGATGGGCCCTCCAATTCTTAAAGTACCTCAGGCCTAAAAAGGATTTTTAAAGGGCCCTGAGTATATGTGTTTAATTCAATTTTGTTTCCCCAGTAATTAGAAACCAGCACAGTGACTGGTACACACACACACACCCCCCCACACATCTTATAAATAATGTGGATTAGAACAACAAAGAGTAGTGAGTAGGATATCACCCTGTCTGAGAATAAGGCAGGCATTAAAGGCAAGAATTTAAAAAGTTCTGCTGTGTAGCCATTAAGAGACGTGGCTCCAGAGAGGATTCATATGAGAATGAGTAGCTTTCAAAGGACACAGTTTGAAAGTTGGAGCCAAATAAAACAGATTTTTAAGCCAAGCATGTGCATAAATGGCCTTGTAAATGAACAGGAAGTTAATGGAAATACTTCTTTTTTCTTGCAGGGTTTAGAGACAGAGAGAAAGAAAAAAACACCAAAGAAACAGAGAGAATGACACAGATATATCCCTATGGATAGGCCATAGGGAGGGAGAGAGGGAGGGGAAAGGGAGGGAGGGAGGAGAAAAGGAAGAAAGAAGTAAGGAAGCAAGGAAGGGAGGGAGGGAGGAGAAAAGAAAGGAAAGAAGAAAAGGAAGGGAACAAGGAAGGGAGGGAGGGAGGAAAAAAGGAAGGAAAGGGCTGGGCCCAGGTGGCTCATGCCTGTAATCTCAGCTATTCAGGAGGCTGAGGCAGGAGAATCACTTGAACCTGGGAGGCAGAGGTTGCAGTGAGCTGAGATCGCACCACTGCCCTCCAGCCTGGGCAACACAGTGAGACTCTGTCTCAAAAAAAAAAAAAAAGGAAGGAAGGAAGAAAGGGAGGGAGGGAGGCAGGCAGGCAGGGGAGGGAATGAGAGAGGGAGGAAGGGAACTCTGGGCCCAAAGTATCTGTCTGTGTGACCAAAGTTGTCTATCATGTGAGAATTTTTTGGTCATCAGTTTTTCCTGAGCAGTATATAGATTTAAAAGTCCCCAGGAAGTCATTTAATACAAGCCTAATGACATCCCTCTAGTGCCTTGGTTTAAAACAATCCCCTAGACCATGCCAAAGGATTGTGCCAGAGATAGGCCTTACAGATTGCATGTAAACGGATATTTTACAAATCAAGTCATCATTTAAATTTACTTTGAGAGCTCTCAATTTTGAAGCACCCTGCTATGAATCTTTCTGAAAAGTTAAAGAGTTCTCACAGTTGTTTTTTAAGTGAGACACAGCTACATGGTTAAGATTGGACTGCTCTGCTGCAAAGCCCTTGAAACCAGCTCTGAAACTCTGTAGAGAAGGGCAAATAAGCTGTGTTGAGATCACTATGTCCTGTGTCAGTGAGCAGGATGGACTTGGGTTAGAACCTCGACTCTGCCCACTCTCCATGGCTAGTCATTGAAGTACCCTGAGCTTCACAGCTTTACTTACAAAACTGGGGAAAATAATGGTCCCTAACTCATGGGATTGTTGTCAAACTTAAATATGATAATGCATGTAAAGCATTTTGCAGAGTACATGGCACACATCAATTGCCCAATCAATGCAATTAGTTAAGTTGTATAATTACTGGCATTATTATTAAGGAAAATTATATTATTATTATTCAAACTGTACTCAGTCAAATGAATGAGTGAATACATTATTGGTGTGGCCATATCTAGTTTGAATGAGAACCACTCAAATTTGACTTTAAAAAGTTTTCTGTAAAACATAAAAATTTAGAAAGATGGAAATAATGAAGAGTGGAAATTATCGTATTAATTTATGTAATAATATTATCATATTCTCTTCCATGTGGTTAAGGCAGTATCCTTCATGGTTAAGAACAAGGGTTTTCAGGTAATCAGAGGGACTGAGATCTAAACTAAAGTGACCGGCCAGGCACGGTGGCTCATGCTGGTAATCCCAGCACTTTGGGAGGCTGAGGCAGGCGGATCATCAGAGGTGAGGAGTTTAAGACCAGCCTGACCAATATGGTGAAACCCCACCTTTACTAAAAATACAAAAATTAGCTGAGCGTGGTTGTGGGTGCCTGTAGTCCCAGCTACTCGGGAAGCTGAGGCAGGAGAATTGCTTGACCTGAGGAGGTGGAGTTTGCACTGAGCCAAGATTGCTCCATTGCACTCCAGCCTGGATGACAAGAGTGAAACTCCATCTCAGGAAAAAAAAAAAAAAAAAAAGAAAGAGAAAAAACCGAAAGTGATCAACTATCCTTCTCTGTTAAGAGCTGTCCAAGTTTTAGCACTGAAAGCAAATGTTCAGGTGAACTCCTCCATCCTGGGAAAACTGGGAGAGTTGGTTGCCCTGAACCCTCTCCCTGCCACTGAATTTGTGGCTTGACTTTGCATATGTTACTTACACACAGCCTCAATTTATTCAGCTGTGAAATGGGTATAATAATAATAATAATCCCATCTCACTGCATTGTAAAAATTAAAGGAGACAGAATAAAGAGCTTAGCCTAAGCCAAATACATAGGAAATGCTCTGTATCACCTATTTGTAAGCCCCTGTGAAATCAGCATAGCTCTTGGAATGGTCCACTTGGAAGCTGAAGCTACTCAGCACTTATGTGAAAAACAGCACTGGATTACCAGGGCTGGCTCAGTGATTGTATTTCCCCTGTTCTGTTGAGGCAAAGGGGTCTCTAGAAGACCGGCCCCTGGAGACAGACCCCCAAAAGAAAGTGGCAAGAAAGGAAGGCTGATGGGAAGGGAAAAAATTTCCACTGACACAGAAATATCTTCTGTGGTAATCAGCATTGACGGGAAAGGGAAATAAAGGGAATTTATGTGACAGTTTAATAGGGTTTTGTGAAATATGATATTATTTTAAAGTTTGCCTGAGTGGGGCAGACAGCACATTAAGGTAACTCCAGCTCTAAAAAGATGACAATACTGCATTTTAAACTCTGAAATTTGCCCCACTCTTTCTTTGCTGTATTATGAAGAGTGTTATATATTTGCGTTATACATACATATGTACACACTGTGGTGTGACTGTTTTGGATGCTAAGTTGGTCCGTAGGCAAAATGAAGCATGAAGCCCAGGTTTGTAATGCCTGGATGTTACACCAGGACTTAAATTCCCATCCAGATATTACAATCTATTTTTTTCCTACCATCGTTATTTGTTTTAATGGTCTCTATTCTACCGTGGGAAAGAGGAGAGGACCACAGCAGGATATGTATCTTATGAGCATGAGTTTTTTTCTTCAGGCAATCATACAAATAATACCTGCTCATGTTATCTCTAGAGGATAAAAACAGAGAAATCAAAGATGACCTCCAAATCACCAGGTCCTTGAACCCCCGGTGCAGGAATGGGCTAGGAATATCTGGCTCCTGGACCTAGTGAGCATGGCAGCCCCCAACTGGACGAGAGCGGCCGTAACCTACTCCACATGGTAACTTAAAGCTGGCTTAGATTAATGTACTAGGAACCACTTACTCTGAGGTGTCACTTATATAAAATAAGCTTGTAAATTATAATATAAAATAATGTAATGAGAGAAGCCTTTGGGACCTGATAAGAAATAATGAAAATGGAGACTTGGAAAAACAGGACTTGTTAGCACTGACCAGCAAAAATTGTGCTCTCATTTTAGGAGTCTGATACTGTTACTTTAGAGCAAAAATGCTGCTAGAGTAGGCAAGGCCAGTCTTCAGGCTGTGAGAACTACCATATCTTCAACAGCCAGCTCCCTCTGCTCTGATTCTGTGCTGAATAAGCTGCCTTCTGCGATGTATTTCAGTGTCCTGAGTGGCTCGCCTCAACAGGACTGAGACACGCCATGTGAGTGACCTCTTCTGGTTCTTAGTAAAGGTATGCACATATGCGAGTATATATTTAATTAAAAATTAATAGATTTGTGATTTTTAAAATCCATCTCTTGGGACATTGGTCCATCTAATCCAATACACCCAGATGAATGGAAGAAATCAAGTATCTGAGACTGCAAAGTGAAGGCTAGGACTGGGTCCGTGGTGGTTCTGCACCATTAGGCCAAGCCAGAAAAACCTCATCAGCATAATCCTGACTTATAAAGACCTGGCCCATCTATCTGGCTTTCCCATATAGACAGGATCATAAATTAATATGGTCTAGCTCAGTAGAGTCCCTATAATCTGTTTTGCCCTGTGCCACCATTTGCAAGGTGATTTTAGAAAAGGGGAATTTAAGAGTTAGTAACTATGCACTGAAGCATCAACTTTACCCAAAGATAAATCTGGCCTTTGCCTTTGGCTACTTAGAGGAGACCCCCTGTGCCCCTAGAATGTCCTAACTGATTTGAGTATATTTGCTTGGGTGCATTGGCACCAGGACTGTCTAACAATGTGACTTAAGATGAGAGCTTGAGCCATGCCCTAGCCCTAGCAGTTCCAAGCTCTGGAGGAACTGGAGACTAAAGGTATTAGCCCAACCTCTGCAAGGAGAGAGACTACAGGTCAGCCACATAGGCAGTATGCAATCAAGCCCCAGTGCAAACTCTAGACAAGGACTGGATGAGCTTCCCTGGTCGGCAATACTTTACACCTGTTATCACACATCATGGCAGTGAGGAAGTAATGCCAACCAGGATTCCACAGGAAGAAAAGGAGCAGAATCTCTGCATTTCAACTCCTCCTGGACTCTGCCCTATGCATCTCTTTCTTTGCCTAGCTCTAATTTGAATTCTTTCCCTGTAATAAATTATCACTGCGTGTAATAACTTTCAGTGAGATGTGCAGTGATCCAGCAAATCATGGAAACTGAGGGTGATTCTGGGAAGTTCCCAAACTTGCAGTTGGTACAGAGTGAGGGCAGTTTTGCAGGAACTGTTCAGACTTTAAAGTTTAGGTAAAAATATATCCCTAACACTGACCTTCTTCTCATCTAGCTGACAATTGTCTCTGATTCTGACATCAGTGACATCCTTCTGACATCTTTCTCCTTTGTCCCATTGAGTCTCTAACTTGGCAGGAAGGCTTAAAACACATACCATATTCTCAACTAAAAGCTTGGCACCTCTCTAGAATAATTCTGCTCTCCATATGCTCACATAGCCATAAGCTATATTAGACAAATGCCTACTCAGATCCAACTTGATTTAAGACCCACCAACTTGTCCGTAGCAGTTTGGCTGCCTGGCTCACCAGACTCTGAGAATGTGAATGCGTCAAGTAGGACTCCACCCTTCCTTTCCCAACATGAGCCCTGCCTAGCCATTGGCAGTGGCCCAAAAGAATGCATTTCTTTATGGTATTCTTTCACTTCTCCTTCACCCACGGCTCCCACACCTAGGTCTTCTACCCTTTGTCAAAACTCAGTAAACTATAAAGTAACTGAACACAGAAGAAGCAGCAGTGCAAAGTACAAATTTTTAGGGCCAGCTAAGGGCTACACAAGAGACTGTGTTTCTTCCCTGTATGTACTTGCTCATGTGGTCAGCACAGCTGAGTACCTTTTTTGCATCAGGTACCATGAAAGACACTAGGGATGGATTAGTGAAAAGGTCAACATGACACGAGAACAAGAGAATTCAAGGAGTTTAATATGATGCTACAAATCAAGATCATGAGTTCTGTACCTGACATGGTTTGGCTCTGTGTCCCCTCCCAAATCTCATCTTGAACTGTAATCCCCATGATCCCCACGTGTTGAGGGAGAGACCTGGTGGGGGGTGACTGGATCATGGGGGCAGTTTCCCCCATGCTGTTCTCATGATAGTGAGTGAGTTCTCACAAGATCTGGTGTTTTTATAAATGTTTGGAAATTCCTCCTTCATGCTTCTCTTTCCTGCTGACTTGTGAAGAAGGTGCCTGCTTTCCCTTCTGCCATGATTATAAGTGTCCTGAGGCATTGCCAGCCAAGTGGAAATGTGAGTCAATTAAACCTCTTTTATTTATGAATTACCTAGTCTTAGGCAGTGTGAGAACGGACTAATATAGCACCTTTCAAGGCAAACCCATGCCCAAATATCATCTTACCAGGGGTCAGATAGGCTGCCTTGGGTCTAACCAAAAGGCAAGGGAAGAGTTGAACCCAAGTGGCTGAGTAGAGAAGGAGTGTGACAGATTCCACAAAGGGAAACCAAGAATCTGTAGCTTTAGGACCAGACAACAAATTAAGACACATTTACTATGTGTCTATCATTGACTAAGCACTGTGGTTGTTTTGACCCAAATTATCCTCAAGACAGCTCATGATGAATGTGCTACTGTAAGCACCATTTCACAAATCAGAATACTGAGGCTGGGAATAGTTAAGTGACTAGCTCAAGATAATACGGAAAAAAAATGTCCTAAAGGCTGGGTTCCAAAGCAGGCAGTCTGGCTCCTGTGTGCCACATTCTTAACTAAGCCCTGCTACATCTCCAAAGAAATAGTTTCATGAGAGATACCCATGGAGCAAATCAGGAGCTAAAAGCAGAGTCAAGAACTCTGAGGTTCTCCTTTTAGCCAGATAGATGCATGAGGCAAGTGTTTGACTGATGATCCTCAATTAATGGGTTTTAGACAGACAACCTAGCTCACTCCATTCCACAGACTGTGCTCTAACTCCAATCATTGTTGTCATGGCCAGAGGGACTGGGATGGGAAACCAGATAAATCAAAATGATCCATCACCACCAGTGTATACACAAGACAAGTCACATGCCCCGAAGAAGGTGCTGCCTGGTTCTCATCATCTCCTTCATATGGTCTTCCTATTACTTTTATGATATTTAGATAAATGCAAGCATTAAAGTCAAACATGCAGACCTGTAGGGCATTCATTAAGATGCATCCATGAAACATAAAATAACATTTATCTTCATAGGCTTTGTAATAAATCCGCAGACGTTTCCTCGCCAAGATACAAATCTTATTTGGCTCAAAATATCAATGGATACCAGTAAGTATTTACACACTTAATTGGAGAGACCTACGGATTAGAATTTAGAAAAGCTGAGTTATATTTCTGGCTTTGTTTCTAACAATTGCTGGGACCTTCACCAAGTCAAATAAGCACTCTAGACTTGAGTTTCTGTCTAAATAGGCAACCAAGTCAGACTTAGGTAAAAAACCCACAGGAATTCCTCACCTGCTAACCTGTGTATGACAGTCGACTTTCATTCATACAGCTCATGCCACAGGACCTTGTCTAGGGCAGGGGATAGTGAATTATCAGTTAGTAACAGCTACTATACAGCAAGCCCTGTATTTAGCATTTTACACACATAATTTTACTTAATCCTCACCATAACAAAGCAAAGGGGTTTTATAGGTTCCACTTTAAGTAAAATATAAATGGCTACAGATACTAATTATGCTCATGGAGAAACTCCTTGTAAATAGCACAAGAACTTGAACCCAGACCTAATGTGAGACTTAACCCCTGGTCTTTCCAGCATGCTGTGCTTTGCCTACAGCTTTTCCTCTGTTACCTTTGTCTTTGTCCAAGGGCTGTTGACCTTGTTATCCCCACAATCTCCACCTGAATCTTCAATTTTCTTTGCCTGGTTCTCTGATCTGGATTCTCACTCTGGTGCCTGCTCTCCCTGGACTCCTGGCCACTGGCCTGCCTAGTGTACCTTCTCCTCAGATCTGCTAAAAGACTTAGATTTCATCTCTGACATATAGTACTTTCTAAAACCCTCATCCGGTACAGCCAAGCTCCCAGTCCTGGCCTTTAGAGCAAGCCTTCTATGATTCCCATGCCCTCCACCACACTGAGCCATCCCTGTTCTGTCCCTGCTCATGCCCCAGTGTGTCAAGGTGATTTCTTTGCCCATGAGAGCAGAGCTTCTAAGTGTTGAAAGGGTGCCAAGACCTCTTCCGGGGGAAAGTAATTAATCACATTATAAGATGCACACACTCTAGAAGAAAATTGCACATAAAAAGTCAGACTAGAGAATTTCAAGCAAAATATCACCAACCTTTTCCTAAGGATATGTTGATTAAACCACAAGGAGTTAATTAGGTGAGGGTCAATGAAGTATATTTGTAAAGGTAATGACCCATTAGGCTGCATGCTATTTGAAGGGGATGTGGGACTAGTTTCAAAAGTTCCTATTGCTTTGACCATTTAGTTACGTGCCAGAAACTATAAACAAAAAGAAAGAAAAGAAAAGAAGAAAAGAAGGGGTTACAGGGTTAGGTCAGTTCTTCCCAGCACTTTAAAATTTACTCTTCTGGAATTCAAATTTCATCCTTAGCACCCAGTAACAGCTGGATTCCCTGGTCTGTAGGGGCAGCAAGGGCGGGAGGGACCTCTTCCTCACTATAGCTACCTTGATACCTTCTGCTCAGAGCCCTATAGGCCCTACCCCTTGTCTTCTTAATTTTTCCAGAGAAGCCTTTGTAGCATCTAGAATCTAGCCAACCAGGCTGGCGTGAGACAGAGAGCAACCTCCCCGATGGAAACAGTTTCTCAGGTGTTGGTCCCAGGTGATATTGTAGAGGTAGCCAGGAAAACTACAACCATAAGAGAAAAAAACCAAAAGTCTGTATTCCAAATCGGAATGAACTATATAAGCATATATTTGCATTTATGCAAACATGTGCATTGGAGAGAAATAGAGAATGAATGAGAGAGAAAAAGTGGCAGGTAAAAGGACAGAAAGGAAGACAGATGAGACACTCAAATAAAAGACACCAAGGGAGGAAATGATGGGTAGAATGAATGGGAAGAGGGAAGGAGGGAAAGAAGGGAAAACAATCTACATTTGACCTTACCTTATGTTACATTTGAGGCCAAGACTAAGCCAATCAAATGGGTGCTACTCTTGGCTGAATTGGGACATTCTCATTCCAAACACTGGGAAAGCACAACATGGAGTCTGCACAGAACTCATATGCACATCATGCCCAGGCATGCTGATGAAGGCAAGGGTCTGTCCTATCCACCATCTCTGCCTGGCCCCAGGCCACATTATACCAGGATGAAAAGCCCAGTAGCTATGGGTCCATTAGCATTGCACTTTTGGGGAAATGATGGGAGGGTGGGGAGGCAGAGGAGCATAAGAAATGTCTGAAGGATGCCAGGTACCCCCACCCCAGATGGAAGTGGCCACTGCTGGGAGTGCAGGCAGATGCTGCTCTGACAGTGGCTCTGCACACCTCACCTCCCTCCTACAAGCAGCTGCTCTCTACTACGTTACCACAGCCAACCAAAGTTGTGCCAAAACACATTAGGAAGGGTGGAAAGAGGCAGCATTGTTGCCTTAGCCTCTCCCCTCACCACACCACCCGCTTTGTACGTCTCCCATCCGCATAAAAATATTTTCCATTAAGGGAAAGATAACACACTTCTGCACATGGTGTTGGAAACTGGGACACACACATAAATGGTCTTGACCCCAAAACCTCAGATTCTCAGCCAGGATGAGGTATGGGAGTCCACACACAAATAATAATGATGTATTGTGATGTGTTGTAGTAAAAATTTATGTATATGTGTGTATGTTATTTATATCTTATATATGCAATGTGATATATGTATAACTGTCTATAATAAAAACATATGATATATATGAAGTACATGCAGAGGACAGGCTGTGAGCCAAGACTTGAGGGGTGGAAGAAAAGACACTCCACGCAGAGCTCTTCATGCACAAAATTATGCAGGCAACTCACTCCAATCTCATGTCCAACTCCACCATTTCCTTAAAACTGACTTTGCTCCAGGCCCCAATGACTGTCATTGTTTTTATTCTTGTGAACTCCTTTCAAACCTCTTTGTTCTTTGCCTACCAGCTGCACAAAGCACAACTTAATTTTTTTAAAAACACCCTTTTCTCCAGATTTGCAGGTACTTACACCTGTCATTTTCCTGCTACCTCTTCAGCTAGCCCCTTCAAATCTGTACTGGACTGTGCTGCCATTCCTTTCTTCTTGAATCTGGGCTTTCTTTGCTCACACCGGTCAATGCCTAAGTGATCTTATCCATTTCCAGGCTTTATATATCATCTGAATGCTGATGATTCTCAAAGTCAGGTCTACAGCCTTGAGCACTGCTCTGAACCCCAGACCCATAGACCCAAGAGCCTTCACATGCTTCACATGCAGAGGCACAATGTGTAGGTGCCTTCTGTGATCACTTTGGCACTCAAGTCTGTGAACACTTACTGCACACCTACTATGCACAAGTCTCTTACATGGAACAGGGCATATACAGATCCCTTGCCTCAAATAGTTTACTGCTAGTGGAAAGAGGAGAAAGGATTAAACAAGGTCACGGATAATGCTACAGTAAGAAAGATGGAGATGTGCCATGAGAGCAGATAAGTAGAGGCAAAGTAGTATAGATCAGCTCACGTTAGGTATCACAGGCTGTGCTCTGGGCAGGTATTACTTGTCCTGGTGTTGAAGAATAGAAACAGGCCAGGCACGGTGGCTCACGCCTATAATCCCAGAACTTTGGGGGGCCAAGGTGGGCGGATCCACTGAGGTCAGGAGTTCAAGACCAGCCTGGCCACATGGTGAAACCCCGTCTCTATCAACATTAGCCGGTCATGATGGTGGGTGCCTGTAATCCTGGCTACTTGGGAGGCTGAGGCAGAAGAATCGCTTGAACCCGGGAGGTGGAGGTTGCAGTGAGCCGAGATCATGCCATTGCACTCCAGCCTGGGCGACAGAGTGAGATTCTGTCTAAAGAAAAAAAAAAGGAATAGAGACAGTGGGAACGAGGCTTACTAAGTAGCTGCAGATGTGAATCCTCACTCCAAGACACATGATTCACCCAGAGTGGCTAACACTGGTTTAATGGGCAGAAAATTTTTTCTAATTACTGATTTAGCTGCACCTCATAAGTTTTTATATGTAATGTTTTCATTGTCCTTCAGTTCAAGACATTTTTAAATTCTAGGGTGATTTCTTAATGAAAAATTAAGTTTCTAAATATTTTTTATGATAGAGATTGAAGTAAATTGCTCTCTGTTCATAAAACCGGTGACTGATTTTTTAAATTGCTGATAATTTTTCTTCTGTGACCCAGAATACGGTTAGATTTTGTAAATCCATTTGTTGGGTGTGAAATTCTATATATGCCAATGAGACATATTTGTTTAAATCGTCCATTTTATAGGTTTGTTCCTATCTCCTTGTAATTCTGTTTTTGTTCTGTTGGTAGGGGCTTGATAGACCACATGATTGTGTTTTTTATTATGTAGTAGCCCTTGTTATCCCTATCATTAGATTTTCCATAATTTTTCTCATTTAATATTAATATTACTGCACAAGCTTGTTTGGTGTTTATATCTGCAAACCTTCTCTGAGGGTCATCTTAAGTATGTCTCTTGTTAGCAGAGATGGAGATCGATTTCATTTTTCTCAAACTGTTAATTTTAGCCAAAATTAATTTACTTTAACCCAGTTATTTTTATTGGTATTACTGGTTATGTACATACACTCATTTTAACCAACTGATTTTGTGTTTATCAGTCTATTTTTGTTCCTTTTTCCCCCTACTTTCCAGTCATGCTTAAGTTGATAGGGTTTAATATATTCTACTCTTTATCTATTAGTGTCAAAATTATAGATTTTATGTTCTGACTTTAGTGGTTTTCTTTAGCCTATAACCATTCTGAACAAAATTTATGTATTTACAACGCATCTGCACCCCCCAAAATATGACAAAAATTTTAACATATTTTAAGTATCCATTAAACTTAGTCTTCCATATTGGCATTGCTGTCTTGAGTTTGCTTTATCAAATTAAACAATAAATTAGTTTTTGTAGCCAGTCCTTTCTGTAATTTCTCATAAAATGTAACAATTTCTATATTCATCATCATTCCTTATATAACATGCCTGTCATGTCTTGTTTATTATTCTTCCTGATGAAGTGCATCCACTAATTGTTCCCTTATTGAGGGTCTCGTTGGTAGACTTTCTTCATCTTTGATGAAAACTTCCACTCTTAACTTCATTCTTTTAAAAGACATTGTGCCTTGTTGCTCATCCCTTTCTTTCAGTCTAACTGTTGTCTCTTTGAAAGTCATCTGTTTTTTCCCCTTGCGCAGATTCTCAAATTTTCTTTTTATCCTGTTGTTCTGCTGATTCAATATGATGTTTCTAAGTGTGGGTTAATCTTTATTTCTTCTGTTTGATATTCAGAATACACTTTTGAAAGACAAATCTTTCCTCTATTTTACAAAAATTTCAGCTATTACATCTTATAATACTGTTTCTCCACCATTCCCTTCACTCTCTTCTGGAAGTTTTATCAGATAAATGTGCGAGCCTCTCAGTATATCCTCATGTCTACTAATTGTGCTTACAGAAATATTTTATCCCATTCCTCTTGTGCTGCCTCTGAGCAGATTTATTTCACTTCATTAATTCCTTCTTTAACTGTGTCTAGGATTAAATTTATCCCATTTACTTTTTTGAATAAACTATACTTTTTTCATTTACAAGATTTCAAACTAGTTAATTCTCGCACTTCTTAGTTGACATTATTTCTTCATTTATCACTTTGAGCATCCTAAATGTAGTAACTTTAAAATCTTCATGTAAAATTTTTATATACTTGATATCACATAGAGTGAATTTGTGGTTTTCTTACTGGCTTTGTTGGCTGTCTTTCTCATCACATATTTTGGAAGTTTTATTTGTTATAAGGTCATGTTGAAAGTGGGTTTTCCTTGGTTGTTTACGTTTATCTCTCTCTCTCTCTCCCTCTGTGAATATCGTACCTATCTAGTGGTGCTGTTTTTGTTTTCCCTCACCTTCAGATCCCCAGTCCAGAAATATTAGGGAGCTCTTTACCCATAGTGATATTAGGACTATGGCATCTTGGAGCTATTCCTGGATGCATCTTTATCCTCCTGACTTTGTAGGTCCATTGATTCTGAAAAAACAAATCCCCAAGTCCTGAATCAGCACTTATTTATTTTTTTCAGTGTACTTTTCTTTGCGGGAGGGGAACCAAACCCAGCTCCAGACTCCGACATCAAATAGTGAGCCTGACTCTAGAACCCTAACCCATGTTTATTAGTTTTAGCAGAAATAGCTTAGGAGTAAAATGCTAGCTACTAAGTCTCCTTCTAGTCTTAGAGTCCAGCAAGCCACTGACTTAAGTCTTCCTCAACACTTCAAATTTCTGGTCTATTTGTGGTCCATGATAACTTATTTCTGGACTTACGTTCTTTTCATGTGTTTAAATTATTATATTTCATCTACCAATGTCATATGTTTGGACGACAAGGAAAGTATCCTAAAAGCCTCTTTTTCTGAGATCACAATTGTAAATATGGGATGAGGCGGCTGAGCTTCATATTCTATGGATTACATATCTTAGTTTTTCCTGCCTTCTTCCCTACCATCCATCTCTTTTCTTCTGGTAAAAGAAGCTTTTTTTTTTTTTTAGTTAACAATTGTTTCCCTACTTTCAGCCCACGTGGTTCAGGCAAGTATGATCCCTAGGTTTTGGGCACAGGAAACTTGCATATTATATCATCATTCCTCCCACCACCACCACACCCTGCCCCCAGACTGACTGGTAAAAACTGGCACCAAAATCAGTCTCCTAAGAGGTAGCTCTAGGACTTGTATTTGACCTAACAGGAAAGATCCTTCAAGCAATTCCCTTCATACTAGAATTGCTAATTAGTAACATATAAACTTGTATCTCTAGGAGTAAACTAGGCTATTAGAATTCCCTGACAAAATACTTCCAGACAGAGGGGAGCACGGCAAAAGACTAAATTCTGAGGGCATTGTTTAGTTTTTCGATAAAACTGCTTAAAGATTCCATTCTCCCAAACTTTTGATTTACATGAGCCCATAGATTTTTCTGCTTTGCTGAAACCATTTTAAATTGGGTCTTGTCACTTGGTTCTAAACAGTTCTTAACTAATGGTCAGGCTTCCATGAAATTAAAAGACACATATTCACACGTACAGACACATTATTTCAGATTTGGTGAAAAGTTTTAGCTGACCCAAGTCGGCCTGCCCCCCAGAAGATAGACTGAATATGAGACATATTTCTAAGCATGGTCCACAAGCCCGGGTGTCGCAGAGTATGGGGTCAAGGCTAACACCTTATTGCTGGAACAAAAGCAATCACTTAGCCGAGCCTCATCTTATTTTACACATGGACAAGAAAGACAGTAAAGGAACTTTTTTTCCCCCAAGATCATATAGTTTGTTTAGACAGAGCTGAGACTGCACCTCTGAGGCAGAAGTAATTCTAGGATTTGGGAGTCCGGACATCTGCCGAATGCTTCTGGCATAACTTGTTTGGGGAATGTAAAGAAATATGACGGGCAACAGCCTTCCAAAGAGTAGTTCAGAGACTGAACAAATAAGAATGGGCAAAATGTCTGGGAGAGACGGGTGATGCCAGGGTAGATGCACACCTAACTGAACAATTTAATATGGATGCAGCAGAGTAGGTGATTAAGAGCATTGATCCTGGCTGCATTTGAATCCTGGCTTTACCACTTGCTGGTAACTTGAGTCATTGACAATTAACCTCTATTTGCCTCAGTTTCCTCAACCATAAAATGGGGATTAAAAATAGGATCAGCATCATATAGGATATGATGATCATTAAATGAATTAATATGTAAAGATCTCTGAAATGTTGCCTGACTCGAAGTAAGCCCTTTATGGGTCTTCGTTAAATAAGTACTACTTTGTTCCTCTCTAGCTTTACCCAAATTCTAGTGTGTTAACTTAAAAGGTCAGTTTTCAGCCATTGTCTCAGACTCCTCAAGTCTTCCTTAATTTAAGAAATGGAGCTGAATGAAGAATGTAGGGGAGGATTGTGTCACAGCCTTTTCTAGATAAATTTCTTGGCAACAACCAGAGATTAAACCAGAAAGCAACACATTTAATCAAGAACCTGAGCAACTTTATGAAAATATTTGCTGCCAGGTCTGGGGACACAAAGGGCTAAAGGAATATCAGGTGCCTTTCTTCACTATGTGCACATAAATCCACTCTGCTTTGATTCAAGTTTCTCAGGGGGAAAAGAAGATTTTTTTTCCAACAAATTATGAAAAGGCACTACAATCAGAGTCTTCCATTATCACAGGGATAAAATATCAATTTTTGTCAGGATAAAACGAAGCACAGATTGGCCTTTATAGGGAAAATTAAATTCCTAGCCTCCACTTGATTTGATATTTATCACTCCCTTACCCCAGAAATGTTCTGTCACAAAACATTTTAAAAAATGTATTCATCACACACCAAACAAGCTTAAAGGCTCTTAGAAAGCAGAACTGAAAAATAATGGGTGTGATTGAGAAAAAAATCAAAGGTTTGAGTGAGAAAAAGGGATAAAAAATCAAAAATATGAATAATTTCAGGCAGCTCTGTAAAGAGATAAATGGGTATAGAGAGAGAATGTAAGAATAGTTTTCACAGAAGAGGCAAAAATTCAATTACCCACTCTATGAGACAGGGCTAGCAAATGGTAAATTTCAATTTATTTTTCCAAACAGTTGTTGAGATAGTCGCACCCCTCCATCTTGGGTAACAAAGACATGGAGATCTACAGCAAGCAGTCAAGTGCCCACCACATCCTCATTGTCAGTTTCTCCCAACCAAAATGTTAGGATCAGAAGAATTCAGATAACTCAAAATTAGTTCTTCCAGATGAACTTCTACATAGAAAAATTTCAGACTACTACACATTGATTTGAATAGCTTAGATGCATCTTTTCTGACTAATGTAGGAGATCGAAACTAGGCTATTAATTCTAATTAATCCAATTTTAAAATTTTTTCCTTCTGTCTGGACATTGCTGTGACACTTTTTCAGTTACTACTGCTTGTCTCTTGTGGAAATAGACTTTTCTTTCCCTCAGTTAGCAGGGCAGTTCTTGAGATGTAAATAAATCAATGAGATATATATATATATATATATATATGTGACATATAAATCAATGCGGCTCCTGCAGGCTGTCTAAACACTAATGCAAGAAGTAATAACCATAAAAGCATGAAAGGTGCATCATAAGGAATTAGGACAAGTTCTGATATTTAGTTAATGTGCTACCAGCCAATTTAATTCAAATGAAGACCCTACCATGTTGTAGGTAAGGTGCTTTTCTAAGTAACTTAAAGAATAAAAAAAGGGATTGAAACACAGTTTCTGTCTCTATGGAGATAACAAATATTAAAACTGAGATGCTAAGGGCACACATTGTTATAGGAAATAAATACAGTTGTATATAAATGTACAAAGTAAATAATGTAGGATTTCAAATATGTGGCAGGGGTCAGTAAAGAGTCTGTAGGAAAGAAAATATTTTCTAACACAACATGTGTAGAAAAACATTCCAATCAGTGGGAGGTGGGGCAGCAGTCAATGGTGGATGCATTAAAATTCCAGATTAAAGCTTCATGTGGCACAAGTAGGTGATAAGCCAATAAAACACCAAAATGGTAGCAGGATCTGGAATCACCTCACGTAGGTTCAAATGCTTACTAACTCTCTGACTATAGCACATAATTAATGTAATTATGAAATTATAATAACAGTACCTACTTCACTGGGTTATTAAAATCACTTAGCACAATGCCTGGCCCACAGTGAGTTCTCATTCATGTTTACTATTATTAATGGCTGTTATTCGTGGTGGTTAAAGTATGTAGACAGCTGGGTCCTACATTGTGGAGGATCCTGAATTTCACACTGTATTTAATTTTTTCAGTGAGGGAAGCTAAGTGATGGTGTCTGAAGAATGATTATTCCAGAGTATGGAAGTTATGACGGAAAAGAACAGAGACTTTGTGTAAAGAGATTATGGGTGAGAAAGGGTCAGACGAGAGATAATAGGCATCACACTAAAATAGAGATGGGGGAATAGAAAAGCAGGATGCTCACCTGAAAGAAATGATAGGTAGAATATAAAAGCTGGGCACTGATTATGGAGTGAGAGAAAGAATCAACTCTGATTACCAAATTTTGAGCCTGAATAGTGTGGATAATGGTGATGTAAGGAAGAGCAAATCAAGAGCGAGCAGGAAGAGCTGAGTGGGGCAGGGGGAGGGTTATCAATTGGGTTTTCACCATGCTGGCTCTGAGGTATTTGGGGGAACCAAGGCGAGCTCTCGAGCAGGCATTTGGAAACATGAATCAGGGATTTGGCAGATAAGTCAGGCCTAAATTAATGAATTTGGGAGCCATTTGCATACAGGTTTATAGCTAAAACAGAGTAATCATAAACATTTCTGAAATACAGAGAAAGAAGAAAAATAGGTGAAGATTGTTCCCTGGGGAAACTACTGTTAGAAATATGAGGGGGAATAGAAAGGAAATCAGTATGATCCTGCTATGGAGGTCAAGGGAAGAGAGGGCTTCCAGAAGGTGAGGAAATGTATCATCCATACAAAAGGGTCATGAATAATTCAAGTGGGGACAAAGACTGAGAAAATGATGCCTGATTTGACAAGGAAGAGATCCTAGAGAGGCTTATAATCATGAGAATTTTTCTAAACCAGAAAGTTACAAAGAATATGAGAACAAACCTCTAAGTACCCACCACTCAGTAAAATGATGATGAAAGAGTAGTATGTCTAAATGACACCAGTAAGACAGCAGAACAGGAGGTGCCCAGTTTGCATCTGCCCACACAAAAATTGATCTGGCAATCATCCACAGAAAAAAGTGCCTTTGTAGGAGCTTTAGGATCCAGATAGGAGATTAAAAAGCCCTGGCAATGCTCATAACCAAGGAGATCCCCTTGGAGAAAGCAGGCCCCTGCCCCAGTGGCAGTCTTACCAAGCCTGGCCACAGCTGCAGACCAAAGAAGCCCCATTCCCCTGTAGACTCAGCTCTAGCCCCACTTGGCCACCAACCTGCAACCAGCCTGATGTGCCAAGAAACTCCGGAGAAGCCACACCTGTCCATGCCCAAGGTATTAAGCCCTTGGTTAAAACTGCAAATCCTGAGGCAGTCCTGTGACTCATTTCTAGCTCCAAGCTTCATCCTGCCAGTCCAGGAGCAGTCCTGCCCACCCAGGGAACTGGGTGAAGGCAGGAAACACATCCACCTCAACTCTTGGTAGCAATCCAGCTGACTTTGGTCCCTACTGCAGATCCTGAAGTAGCTCGGTGACTCAGCTCTAGCCCTGCCCTACCATAGTCCAGAGTCGGCCCGGCCTGCCTGGGAACCCAGTGACTCACATCCATGCTTGTTGTGGCAGGCCCTCCCACCTCAGTCTCAGCTATGGAGCCTTAAGCAGCACTGAGATTCTGTTTCAGTCCTGCTCTGCCGCAGTCCAGGGCCAGTGCTATCTGTCCAGGCATCCAGGAAACATGCCTATCCCTGTCCCCTATAGCAGGCCCTCTGAACTTAGCCAAATTATGGATCCTCAAGCAAACCTATGACTAGGTTTAAAAAATATATATCCTAAGTGAGTCCTTTGAGTTGAAACAAAAGAACATTAATTAGTAACATGAAAATATATGCAAGTATAAAACTCACTTGTAAAAGGTAAGTATGTAGTCAAATTCAGAATACTCTAAAATTGCCATGGTAGAATGTAAACCAGTTTAACTCTATTATCAAAGTTAAAATACAAAACTATTAAAAATAACTAGATACAATAATTTGTTAATGGATAAAAATATTAAAAGATGTAAACTGGAACTTCAATAACATAAAATGTGTGAGAGAGTAAAAGTATAGTTTTTGTGTGACTGAAGTTATTAGCAGCTAAAAATACTGTTATAACTGTAAGATAATTTACATACATTTCATGGCAGCCCCTAGTTTATATACAAAAGAGAAAAAGAAAGGAATCAAAGCATACTGTCCCAAAAAATCATCAAATACAAAGGAAGACAGAAGCAAAGAAGAAACCACAAAACAGTTGGAAAACAATTAACAAAATGGCAAGACTAAGTCCTTACCTATCAAAAAATGTAAATAGATTAAATTCTCCAATCAAAAGACACAGAATGGCTGAATGGATTTTTTTAAAAAGATGCAACAATATGCTGCCTATAAGAAACTCACTTTAGCTTTAAGGACATACATAGGCTAAAAGTTAAGGGGTAGAAAAAGATATTCCATGTGAAAGTAACCCAAACAGATTAGGGATAGCTATACTTATATCAAACAAAGTAGACTAATACAAAAAATATTGTCACAAAACACAAATAAAGTTATTATATACAAAAAGATCCATTCAATAGAAAGATAAAACAATTAAAATTACATATCAAAGAACCTAAATATATAAAGCCTCCAACATCAAAGAACCTAAATATATAAAGCGAACATTGACAGATCTAAATAAGAAAATAGACATCAACACAATAATAGTAGGAGGCTTCAATACTCCACTCTCTATAAAGGATATATCATCTAAACAGAATATCAGTAAGGAAAAAGCAGAACTGAACAGCTCTACAGACCAAATGAACCTAACAGAAATATACAGAACATTCCGCCCAACAGCAGAATAGAAGACTTTCTTCTCAATTGCACATAGAACATTTTCCAGGATAGATCACAAGTTAAATCACTAAACAATTCTAACAAATTCAAGAAGACTGTAATTATTCCAAGTATCTTTTCTGAACACAATGGAATAAAAATAGAAATCAGTAACAGTAAGAAAATGAGAAAATATATGGAAATTAAACAACATACTCTAACAACCTTTGGGCCAAAAAAATTTTTTAAATGTTAAAAATATTTTGAAATGAACAAAAACAAAAATGCTACATAAGAAAATTTAATGGGATGCAGGAAAAGCAATACCAAGATATAATTTTGTAGCTATAAATGTCTACATTATAAAAGAAGAAAGATCTCAAATAAATTTTATACCTTTAAGAAATTAGTAAAAAAAAAAAAGATCAAAATGAGCAGAGGAAAGAAAATAAATACTAGAGCAGAAATAAATCAAATAGAAAATAGAAAAACAATTACAAAATTAACAAAAGTGAAAGTTTGTTTTTTGAAAAAATATGCAAAATCCATAAACCTTTAGATAGGTTAAGAGAAAGGTGACATTACAATAGATGTCTCAGAAATAAAAAGGATTACAAGGGACTATTATGGGCAATTGTATACCAACAAAATTGATAAATTCCTAGAAACATACAACCTACCAAAACTAAATTAATAAGAAACAGAAATCCTGAACATACCAATAACAAATAAGGAGATTGAATCAGTAATCAAAAACCTCACCAAAAAGGAAAGAACTGGAGCAGAAGCCTTCAGAGTTGAATTCTACCAAATATTCAAAGAATTAAAACCAGTCTTTCTTAAACTCTTCCAAAAAAGATAAAAAGAGAGCACACATCCAAACTCATTTTATGAGGCTACCATCACTCTGATACCAAAGAGACAAAAAGGAAAGAAAACTATAAGCAAATATCCCTGATGAACATAGATTTTTAAATCCTCAATACTAGCAAACTAAATTAAAAGGCATATTAAAGGGATCATGCACCATGACCAAGTGGGATTTATCCCTGGGATGCAAGGATGGTTCAACATACACAACTCAATCAATGTGATACACCACATTAACAAAAAAAAAAAAAAAAAGGAAAAAACTCTACATTATTATATCAGTAGATGCCAAAAAGCATTTGACAAAGTTCAATATCCATTCATGATTGAAACTCTCAACAAAATAGACATACAAGGGGCTTACTTCAACACACTAAAGCCATATATTAAATGCCCACAGATCACATGATAATCAATAGGGAAAGCCAAAGGTGTTCCCTCAAAGATCTGGTACAAGGCAAGGATGTCCACTCTTACCACCTCTATTCAGCATAGTACTGGAAGTCCTATCCAGAGCAAATTAGACAAGAAAAATAAATAAATAAATCACATCCAAATCAGAAAGGAAGAAGTAAAATTATGTCTGTTTGCAGATGATATATATGTAGAAAACCCTAAACATTCAGCAAAAAACCTTTTAGTACCAATAGATAAATTCAGTAAAGTTGCATAAAAATATTAGTCACACTTCTCTACACAAACAACAAAGTATCTGAAAAGAAAATTAAGGAAGAACCCCACTCATAATAACAACAAACAGAATAAAATGTTTAGCAATAAATTTAACCAAAGACTTAAAAGACTTGTATACTTATTTTATAATTACATATAATTATGAAATATTGATGAAGGAAATTAAGGAAGACAGAGATTAATAGAAAGACATTTCTTGTTCAAGGATTGTAAGAATTAATACTGCTAAAATGTTCATACTATCCCAGTGATCTGATTCAATGAAATCCTTGTCAAAACCCCAATGACATTTTTTACAAAAATAGAAAAAAAAATAGTCCTAAAACTGATATGGAACACAAAAGACTTTGAATAGACAAATCAATCTTAAACAAACAAACAAATGAAAAGTTGGAGGCACTACACTTCTAGGTTTCAAAATATATTACAAAATTACAGTAACAAAAACCACGATAGTGGAATTCAAAAAAAAAAAAAAAAACCCATACTGATAAATAGAATACAACAGAGAGCCCAGAAATAAAACTGAGGAAGTACAGTCAACTGAATTTCAAAAAATGTGCTAAGGACACTAAATGAAGAAAGAACAGTCTCGTCAGAAAATGGTATTGGAAAAACTGGATACCCACATGCTGAAGAATAAAATTGGACACTTATCTAAACCACACGTAAAAATCAACTCAAAACGGTTTAAAGACTTAGATATAAGGCATGAATCTAGAAAATACTAGAAGAAACTAAGAGGAAAAGCTTGTTAATATTGGCCTGGGTGATGACTTTTGGATATGACTCTTAAAGCACAGTCAACAAAAGCGAAAATAGACAGGTAGGATTACACCAAACGAAAAATTTTCTAAAATAGCAAAGAAAACAATCAATGGAGTAAGCAACCTACAAAATGGAAAAAAAAAACTTGCAAATCATACATCTGATAAATGGTTAATATTCAAAATATATAAGGAACTCAAACAACTCAAAAGAAAAATTAAAACACAACCTAATTTAAAAATAAGCTAAGGACCTGAATAAACATTTCTCAAGAAAAACCATACAAACAGCCAACAGGTGTAGGAAAAGATGCTCAGCGTCAATAATCATCAGAAAAATGCAAATTAAAACCACAATGAGATATAACATCATACCTATTAGAATGGCTATTATTTAAAAAAAGATAAATATTGGCAAGGATGTGGAGTAAAGGGACCCCTTGCACACTGCTAGTGGATATGTAAATTGGTAAAGCCATTATGGAAAACAGTATAGAGGTTCCTCAAAAAATTAAAAATAAAACTACCACATAATTCAGCAATCCCACTTCTAGATATATACTCACAGGAAAGGAAATCAGGATCTCAAAGAGATATCTGCACCCCCATGTTTATTGCAAGATAATTCACAACCGCCAAGATATTGAAACAACCTGAGTGTTCATCTACAGATAAATGGAAAAAGAAAATGTGTACATATATAAAAGAGAATATTATTCAGCCTTAAAATGAGGGAAATCTGCCATTCATGACAATATGGATGAACTTGAAGGAGATTATGTTAAGTAAAATAAGCCAGAGTCAGAATGACAAATACTGCATGATCTTACTTTTACGTGGACTGTAAAAATGTCTAACTCATAAAAACCAAAAGTAACATGGTGGTTTTCAGGGGGTAGAGTTTGGGGGAAATGGGGAGATATTGATTAAAGGATACAAAGGTTCAATTAAGAGAGATGAATAAATTCTGAATACCTACTGTACACCATGCTGACCATAGTTAATAATACTGAGTTATTAATATATACTTGAAATTTGCCAAAAGAGTTTATCTTAATTATTCTCACCACAAAAAAATTATAACTATGTGAGGTGATAGATATATTAATTAGCTTAATTGTGGAAATCATTTCACAATGTATCTGCACATCAAAACATCATGTTGTATACCTCTTAAATATATAGAATTTTTATTTGTCAAGTATTCCTCAATAAACGTGAGGGGCAAAAAGAGTCATATGTTAAGAGTTTAAGGCCTGTGCATGAATTGGGGAAGCAGAAATGCTAACTTTTTAATTTTAAAATTGTTAACAAATTATTGCTTCATGGAAAGATTCAGATTGGAAATATAAGGAGTGGCAGAGTTAAGGGAACATTGTTTTAGTAAAGAAGCATGCTATGTGAAAGCAAAGAAAGTGCCTTGAAGAAGACATTAGAAAGGTAAAGGAGGGAAGTAAATAACTTTATGAGTAAATCAGACAGGAAATGAAAAGGAGAGGACTGAATCCAGGAAGGTAAGTTAGACTTTGCTAACCACAAGGCCCTTTTTTACCCTACATAGAAACAAAAGCTTAGATGGAGAGTAGAAATCAAAGGCAAATAGGAAAGAATAAAATAAAGAAGTTCAGGTGGAGTCATCTTAATTTTGATAGAAACAGTGAATTTTAATATTTGGGTTATCAAGCACAAGCCCACTCCAATGTTGTGCCAATTCTATAATTCTCTGTACAGTATCCTGGCAAACGATCATTCAGTTTTGACTTAATTACCTCAGAAGACATAGAATTCATTATTACACAAATTACCTAATTCCATTTTAGACTCTTCTAACTGGAAGAAAATTCTTTCTTATCCTAGGTTGAAATCTGTTTTCCTGTTGCTACTACTCTTTAATCCTGCATCAGCCCTCTGGGACCATAGGGATTTAAGTAAATCTCTCTTTTACGTACATGACTCCCTGTTAGGTGAAGATAACAATCATGTTCCAACTGAGTTACTTAGTCCATGTTAAAATATTCTGGGTCCTCAAATGTTCTTTCATTCACAAATAAGCTCTACGCTGGTAGTGCCAATGTTTGCCCAACAAAAACAACAAAACAGGAAACAAGGTTATTCTCAGGCAATATGGGAATAGAATTGTTTTAGAACTTGAGAAAAATGGAGAGTATTTGCATCAATTAGTAGGTATGTTGCTAACTGTGTAATGCTGGACAATTCTGATACCCTTGTGGGACTCAGCTGACTCAAATGTAAAATGAGAATCTGCATCGCCTTGCTTCTCCAGCATCCTCCACAGAAGAGCTACAGAGCAAATGGCCAGGGATATCACCAAAAGGAATACCTCCTCATTTGCCCATGGTAAAGACAGCCTTAACTCTTGCTCTAACTCAGAAAACTTGTCTCAGGAACTGTAGCTCTGCTTCTCACTTCCTTCCAGTACAATTCTCAGGGTAAAAAGACTCAGAAGATTATCAAACACATGGGATCTGTGCTGAGTCCATCTGATCCACTCTAAGACATCTGCTTAGATTCTAGCCTAAGACCAGCAAGCTAGCCTCTCATTTCCTCTCAGCTTCAGAAAAAAACAAGGCCACCCTTATTATTTCTCAGCATATAAACTCAAGGTCTGGACATTAGTTGATCTTCCAAGAAGGTATTTAACTCCCTTAGCTATTTTTTTTTCATTTTCCCTATTCTCTGACACATGCGCGTGCATGCAGGCGCACACACACACACACGTCTATCTTCCTAGATATAAATCCAAATAGCTTTTTCTAAGTTATTCTACTAAGCCTTGGGTTAACTCTAAACTATTCTATTTTTAACCTCTTTGATTTTATTCCGATCAGTCTCTATTTCTCACTTCCATTTCCATTACCCCTTCCCAGCCTCAACAAATGGCCTCTCCCTCTGCTATGTGCTTCCTGTCAATCCAATTCTTGCTTACCATAAATTAGCATTTTCCAGTATCCACACTCAGATTTAAAATGCAGAAGATAGCTCTGTTGACTACATAAGGAGTGCACACATACTGCCCAACTGCCTAGGGGGACTGTCCATCCCAGTCTGGTGCTGAAAAGAAGACAGGCAAGCAGAGCGGTGGCTCCCATGAGTGCATCATTAAATTCTTATAATCAGGATGTTTGCAAAGAATGAAGCAGGAGCTGTTTTCTCTGGGTAAACTCATGAGTGAGCTTTCAAAACACGGGGAAGCACAAATAAGAAAAACCTCCAAGAGATGTCACTGTGAGAAAAGGACAGGCCCAGTGTTGATAGAAACCAAAGCCTCATGCCCCCCTTCACCTGCTGTTCCCCAATCCATAGAAAGTGGGCATCTCAGTGTTTCAGCAGGACCAATTCTGTTGTATTCTTAACACATTAGAAAACTGCTTTGAAAACGGCAACTATATATCTGCATGTATATACACTATAGACACATAAACACAGATACATACATATATATTGGCTGGAAGATTTGTCAAGTTTGGCAAAAGCTTGGGTGAAGGCTGAAGATGGGTTTGAATTTCTGACAAAATTTAGGAGCCAGCAGCCCTCAAAAGTGGATAGTATGATAATTTCACACATGGAATCTCTTTTTTAATTTATCATGGAAGAAGTTTAAAATGATCAAAATGCATCATGCTTCCAGACCAATCTTTGATGGTGTGTGCCAGAAGCAATTGACCATAAAGCTATGTATATCTGACCCATGAACCATTTATTTACTCTAATATGTTACATAGTGTATGATACTTTTCCTGAAATATCTGTGTATGTTCCCACACTAAAGAAGAACATATATACCTTTATGTAAACATAAATATGTGAATATGTTAGTTTTCTATTGCTGCCATAACAAATTATGACAAATCTAAAGACTTAAAACAATACCCATGTATCTCACAGGTCTGTAGAATAGAAGCCAAACATAGGTTTTACCAAGCAAAAAGTCACCTGGCCTGGGCTCTTATTTGGAGGCTAGGTGGAGAATCTTCTTTGAGCTTATTCAGATTTCTTTTTGCTGTAGGGCTGAAGTCCCCATTCTCTTGCTGGCTGTCAACTAGGAGTCTCTCTCAGCTTCCTGCCTCCATCTTCAAAGTCCACAACAGCACATCGAGTTTGTTTCATGCTTTCAGCCTTTCTGGCTTCCACATCTCTTCTGCCTCCTTTCTACCACATCTGATTCTAGCCACAAAATGATCTCTGTTTTCAATGACTTATACGATTACATTGGGCTTGCTTTAATAATCCACAATAATCTCCCTATTTTAAGATTTGTAACCTTAATTATACCTACAAAGTTCCTTTGCTATGTAAAGTAACCCATTCACAGAATCAAGGGATTAGGGCAAGGACATCTTTGAGAGACCATGATCTGACCTCCACAATGGATATATCATACAAATTCCTTGATATACTAAACTTCAACTGTCATTTCAAAACTATTGGCTGATTATGCAGATCTATGCACATCATGCTAATATGTCTCTCCTCTGTTTTCATATTTCATATGTTTGTAAATCCGCTTAACCTTATTTTATTGTTGGTTATCATTCCTACTGATGTCTTCTACCTCAGCTCCATTCAATCCCTGGTTCTTTTCTGACAATGGCAAAGATTACAGGTTTGTGTTACAATCTAACCAACATAAGTAGGCCATGCCTATTGGTCTGCCTCTTATCCAAGATGTTAACGACTTGTCTTTGATTTTCATCTACTCTCAACAATCCTACCATGAACCATCGAATGCCTTAGTAGCTGACTGCACTGGCCCTCCACTTATATTTGCCTAAATAATCAAATGAATTTCTGCTTACCTATGCCTACCTGAACCATACCTTGGAGCAATTTTACCTTTACAGCCTATGCAGATGCCCCTCAGGGACCAGCTTCTGGGAGAAAGTATCTGTTTTTCCATGTACAAGGTGTGGGAATACCCCTGCTCAAGTATATGGAAGTCATGACAGCCATGCCATTTAGCAGCTGCATCTATGCAGAAGTGTAAATCACTTGCCTCATTAGTGTCCTTCACAGAGCTACACTCTCTGAAATTAAAGTATTGTTCTGTAATATATCAGCACACTGTGTCTTGAGCCATGCATGAAAGAAAAAAGCACCTGCTTTTTCAAGGATATATCAAGTTTGTTATAACCATACCACTGCTCTAGTTTCTTATCGTCCAACATAAGTAAATGATTGGGTTCTCATACGACTCTCATCTCTTGGGTGTTTTTTAAGATGTCTGCTCCCTTGTTTCTAATTTTACTCCCATTCTTCCCTAAAAGTCTAGACTCCATTTTTGGGCATTCTCTCTATCAAGTCTGTCTGTCCGAAATTGAATTCCAGTAACTCATCCAGATGATAGGTCTTGTGGTTTCCAAGATAAACCTCTTTCATACCTGCATTTCTCTGCTACTTTCATTATTTCTCTTATTCTTCAAGTGATTTTATCATAAAATCACACACACTGCAAAATAATTAGAAAATCTTTCTAAATGTGAAGAAATTGGAATGGCATGTATTTCATTCTCCTGGAAAGGCAGGATCTTCCACTTTGGAATCATGATGGGTTTCATTAATGTTCTCCACAGTCCTCTCTTTTCCTTTCATTAGGAAATGAAACTTGACCTAGAGCTGACCTCAGTGGCAGCCCATTAGATACATCCTCGCTATTAAGAACATTGCTTTGTATTGATGGTCCTTGTTTATAGGCATGCAACCAAATTGAAGCTGCAAGACTATCTTGATCCTGGCCAATTTAATTTTGCAAATAGAGTTTTGTGAAACTCTGTCTTACTCTTTTCCTGGCAACAGCCTGAATATTTTCTGATAGCCCAATGCCAATCCAACTGACTTCCCTCACTCAGCTTTTCTGCAAAGCATGGTATAAAAGCTACAATGGATATATGAATTGTTGGACCAAGGAAAACTAATTGGAAATCACATCTAAACTTTTTGGTCAGCCATCTTTGCATCCTCCTGAGTTTCATATATACTGCAACAGATGCTTTACAAAAATAACAACATACTCCGCAAGAAAAGAGATTTTTAATACCATTTTATATCATTGAAACAAAAACTTTTTATTTTTTCTGACACATAGAACACAATCCAAAGCATGATCCTCTTAAGACTATTAAGCTACTTTCCAACTTAAGAGGTTGTCATAACCTGAGGTCTCTAGAAAATAGAGACACAGGCAAGAAATAAAGTGCTAATCCTTTCTCTGAGAGGCCCAAACCATGGGCCTAAAGAGTAAAGAAAAAGTGGCCGGGCAAGGTGGCTCAAGCGTGTAATCCCAGCAGTTTGGGAGGCTGAGGCAGGTGAATCACTTGAGGTCAGGAGTTCGAGACCAGCCTGGCCAACATAGTGAAACCCCATCTCTACTAAAAATACAAAAATTAGTCAGGTGTAGTGGTGCACACTTGTAATCCCAGCCACTCGGGAGGCTGAAGCAGGAGAATTGCTTGAACCCGGGACGCAGAGGTTGCAGTGAGCTGAGATGGCGCCAATGCAATGCACTCCAGCCTGGGCAACAGAGCAAGACTCCATTCCAAAAAAACAAAAAGTAAAGAAAAAGTAACAGGAGACAAGGAAAGATACAAAACCATGACAGTATTACCACGTTGATTCACAACATTCCATGAGTAGATAGAACAGATCACTCGGCACGTGAGTTGTCTACTGACATGTTGCAAAGATCAACCATGCTTCCAAGAGGTCAATAAAAGGAAGAAATGGGGAATAATTTCTAACTGTATCTTTCCTATCTTCTGTTTCTAGTTGGTCAGAGTTCATCTCCCAGGATATTAAGCCCTTCTCTATATCATAGTTGCTTTAATGACTCACGATGCCACAATCCAAACCTTCATTGTGAGGTTCCATTCAAGTCTAGAAATGGCTGTTAAGAACTAGGAACTCCAGTTTTGCTACTGGTCAGCCTGGCTACTCAGAAACAGCACTAGAGTGGGAGTCTGGCCTTTCCAGAACAAGTGATTGGTCAGCCCCCAGTGTCCGCAATGTTGTTCAGGCATTGGGCAGCACTTCTCACAGGAGGGAGGTAGAATATCTGAGGAGTCCTATAAATCATGTGCCTGCTACACTAGATGTCACTTTTAATGTAAGTTAAAGGCTCAAAGAACACCCTTGGTCTACGTTTTGTCAAAACTAGGTAAACTGGAAAGGAAGGATACGTGAAAATATTTCTAATGTCATATTTATACAGAAATAAATGGCCTCAGCTTGTAGAGAAGGCAGAAGGTGAACAGAAGGACAGAGAAGAATCCTGAAGTTACTTGTCTCTCGTAGAAATAGATGTAGAAATATATTTTATATTTGATCTTCTGGATGTAAACTTATAAAAAAAAATCCAGAAATGCGAAACCTATGAAGTGAGTCGTTAGTGGCTGAATTATTATTAATTTGATTAAAGGGTAGTAGGAAGCTAACCTTTCTTCCTCTAATGATCAATATCTTCTCTTGTAGTACCTTGACAAAAGAAAAATACTTTAAAACACTTTCAGTGATGATTACCATAAGTTCATTCCCCATCAGCCTTTTAAAAAGTGTACAAGTGTTACCCTGAATATCTACACGTGATCAGATTTACAGATGCCACATTACCTAAGTAATGAAAGCTGGGTCTTCCAAAGGCAAGACTTATAGCATCATGTGTGCAAAGGAATGGCCTTCAACCTTCAATGAAATTTGTTAATTTCAAGAGTTAACAAATTAGTTGACATACCAACACACAATGGTAGAGGAACACCATGCTTTCTCTTCATGTGGGCTTCGGACATAAATTCTTTGGATAGCAGGTACTATCATTTGGATATCTGTCCCCTCCAAACCCATATTTACGTTTAATTGCTATGGTAACAGTATTAAGGGGGGGACATTCAAGAAGTGATAAGGCCATAAGGACTTTGCCCTCATTAATGGATTAATGCTGTTATCATAGGAGTGGGTTTGTTATAAAAGGACAAATTCAGCCCCCTTTTGCCACTCTCTTACCTACTCTTTGTCCTTCCACCATGGGATAATGCAAGAAGAAGACCCTTCTGAGATACTGGTTTCTCTATTTTGGACTTCCCAGCCTCCAGAACTAGGAGCCAATAAATTTCTGTTTATTATAAATTACCTAGCCTAGCAGCACAAAACAGACTAAGACAGCAGGTCTGGCATAACTATGCACAAAGTGCTTACCTCAGACCAGCGAAATTTAAGACAGGCTTTTCCTGATTCTGGTCTCTGATGAGGAGGAAATTTAAGACAGGCTTTCCCTGATTCTGGTCTCTGATACAAAAAGTATTCTCTTGGGTATCACTTAAATGCACTTATTTTTTAATTTACTTTTTCTTTGAATTGTTCATTGAAAACTCTCCAATGGATTAACATATTTTCCATTAGGGCACAGGCCACCAGGGCATAAATAGTTTCACAGAGAAGCTGCCAGAGTATAAATTCCTAACAGGAGCATAACAAGAGGCTTTGGAATATTCCTCTGGATTACCATGTAATATCCTGATATGTTTTCCAGATCTTTAGCCTTGTCATTCTCTAGCTCTGATAGCCAAACTTCTGAAACTAGCTAACTCAACAGAGTGCCTTGTAGGACTCCTGAGACCATAGCCCATCATCTTCTCTCTAGCCCGTGTCCGTAGATACCACTATTAATGCATTACAGGCAAATCCTGGAGACCAAGCACATGTATAACTTACTACTACTACTAGAGAAAAACAGCCTATATATATGGCACAGCAAAGGCGGGTCAGAAACATTGTCTTACACAGAGATGACACCCTACCAGCACATGCTTACTTCATATTATCTTCATATATCTTCTGTTCCAATACAACATGGGCTCATCACCTTTCTTTGATTTGTCAAACAACCACTCAAGACTTCACATCAGCTTGAAAAGCAGCATGTTCAGTTGATATATTTTGGGCTTTAATATTAAATCAGAGTCTGTCAATACTGACTGCAGCTCTTTGTGAGATTCTTTTTGTGAGTTTCACCTCCCTCATATTTCCAAATTGAGAATAGCAATTGCCACCTCATAAGGTTGTCCTAAAAATTAAAGAGAAAATGTGAAAACATCCCTGGCACACAGGAGGTGCACAATGTTAAGCATTACTCCCTCATCCATGATCTGTATTTCCCAGGCAAAACTCATAGCTCCCTCATACACACATTTATGTCTCCTGGTATGCGACACTTTTATGAACCAGGAGAAGATGCTTGTTCCAGTTTTTGCATGGCCAAAAATTAAAAGTTTTGCTTAGTACTTTTGTCAAGCTCTTTATGTTATAAGCTGCTTGATCTTCACAACAGCTCTATAAACTAGGTTCACTATTTGCATTTCATTGAAAGGAAAACTGAAGTTCAGAGAGAACATGTGAGTTGCCCAAAGATATATAAATTGAACCCTTCTCTTTCCTTCCAGAGCTCTTTCCAATAGGCCATGCTTCTATGTCTTTTTCACATCAGAACTTCCTTGCTGAGTTGACAGGATTTACACAGACATCTCAAACTTAAGGAACATCAATCGCAACTTGGGAAAGTACAACCTCAAGACCTCAGAATATGCTCCACTGACAGAAGTGAAGACAGGTTCACTGCAACTGGCTTGTGTGCTAACAGTCTTTGTTCATTTACTTAGGAAGCATTTATTGAGTTCCTACTATGTACATATCAATTAACATTAAAGGAATCAAAGAGGCAAACACATGCCTTTCAAGAGTTAACAAATTAGTTGACATACCAACACACAAAGGCCCAAAAACTTAAATAACATATAGGAATCAGGTGAGAAACTGCAAACATAGAAACACCTCAAAGCATGTATAATAAAATATTAAGGAGACCCACAGACTTAAGATCTATAGCAGGGTTTTTCAATCTCATCATTCTTAATGTTATGGATCATATAATTCCTTGTTATGGTGGTTGTCTTGTGCATTGTAGACTGTCTAGCAGCATTCCTAGTGTATCAGTTTCCTAGGAATTTGTTTCCACATGCACCAAGTGTCTTAAAACAATGGCTTTATATTCTAAGAGTTGTGGAGGCTGGAAGTCCAAAATCAAGATGTTACCAGGCCATATTTCCTCCAAAGTCTCTAAGGAAGAATACTTTCTCGTTTCTTTTAGTCTTTGGTGGTTCTTGGTAACCTTTGGCATGCTTTGGCTTGTAGCAGCACAATCCCAATCTCTTTATCTGTCTTCACATTGCCATCTTTTCTCTATGTCTGTGTCTCCATGTCCAAAGTTTCCTTGTCTTAAAAGGACAACAGTCTTTGGATTTGGGCCCACCCTGATCCAGTATAACCTCATCTTATCTTGATTACATCTACAGAGACCTCTTCCTCAACATGGTCACATTCATAGTTTTCTGAATGGACATGAATTTGGGTGGGAGGGGCACTATTCAATTCAAGATACCTGGCCTCAACCCACTGCAGCATCCTCCCCTCTGCTCTTTTTTTTTTTTTTTTTCTTTTGAGAAAGTCGCGCTCTGTCACCCAGGCTGAAGTGCAGTGGCTCAATCTCAGCTCTCTGCAACCTCTGCCTCCCAGGTTCAAGTGATTCTCCTGCCTCAGCCTCCTGAGTAGCTGGGATTACAGGCGTGCACCATCATACCCGGCTAATTGTTGCATTTTTAGTAGAGACGGGGTTTCACCATGTTGGTTAGGCTGGTCTCAAACTCCTGACCTCATGATCCGCCCGCCTCAGCCTCCCAAAGTGCTGGAATTACAGGCGTGAGCCATTGCGCCCGGCCCACCTCCCTATTCTTACCACCAGTGGTGATCATCAAAAGTGTCTCCAGACATTGCCAAATGTCTCCTGGAGGAAAAATCACCAGTAATTGCGAAGCAGTGCCCTGCAGAGCTCAGAAGAGGGAGATATTTTTGTGAGCTGCATATTCAGTAAGGTGAAAACACAGTAGGTAGGGGTCAAGGCAGGGCTGGTTTCTTTGACTTTTCACAATCGCTCCTCCCTTTCATTTTTCTTTCCCCTTTCTTGCTATTTATTTCTTCTGTTTTTTATTTCCTCCTTTTATTTTCTTATTCTCGCTGCCTCTTCTTCTCTCTGTTTTTCTTTCTCTCCCACTTCTCGGCAAGTCCCTTCATTTCCCCTTTCTTAAGAAGATGCTGTGGACTAGCGACAGGAGGAAAGCCAGCATGGAAAGCATCAGATTCCAGCTGGGAGGTGAAAGAAAGGTAGGGGTGAACTGGAAAGGCATGGGGACACAACAGGCTCACTCCTTCCCTGTCACCTTGTGAAGAATGACTCTTACCCAGCCTTTTCTCATTCAATAGTTTATTAAATTAAAGCAATGAGAAAAAAAGAAGAAATATAAAAGGAATTATGAAATCTTGAGGAAAATTACATTTTTTAAGGTTAAGTAGCATGACAATGGCAGCTGATAGAGCAAATTAAATTCTAACTGCACCAGTGATTTGATAGATATCATTTTGCTAAGTGTTACTAAGAAAATGCCTTCTTGGGGATATGAAGCTCAAATTCAGAATGAACTCTTGTCAGTTGTGGCATTTGATTCAATTAGGTGAAATTCATTAATATAAAGAGGAAAAGGGTCAGATGGAAAATTGAAATTTGTAAAACATATTCAGAGCATTTTATAGAAAATATACATGCAACATCTTCAGGAAGGCATGTATTTACTTAATTCAGAACCAAAAAGAAAGGAAAATATTTCACCTTTGTATCAGTGAGCAATTATAGCTGTGGCTAGAAAAAGTTCATTTCTTGAGACATTTGAAATGCTTGCATAAAATAGGCTTTGTCTCTGTGAACCCAAAACAAAGCTTGCCAATGACTCACCCATTGCAGGAAAACATGCTCAGTCTACTAGGACGTAACCCTGTTGTTACAGGTAGCAAGATAAATCTAGCAATGACTATAATTACTTTGGGCCAATCCTGCACATCATGAATTTTGAACACCAAAGACAACTGCCAACTGGGACTTTCCAGTAACCATCTAGTTATCCTTTAAAAAGTTAGTAAGATGGGTATTGTAAAATGCTCTTCACGAAATATTTATCATCCATTTAGTAGATCACTTCTCCGAAGGCATTCATGCAGGGCTAGCTAAAAGAGTTACAAAATCTTACTTTGCCTAGATGAAAGCAAGTCTGCCTCATTAGTAATCAATTACCAGCCAGGTCAGCCCTAAAAAGTCATTAGTATATACCTTTTACTGTCAAATCCAGTAATTGGGTACCACATATTCAATAAACCATCAGATGCTATTATTAATAAAGCCCTCAAAGCTCCACCAGGATCCATATTGTGTAAACAAAGCATAAGATGGGGTAATTTTTCATTGCCTTCCAAGTTGACCTACAACAGATCAACACAAAACAGCCAGTGCTTGGACCCAAAGGCAGAGTCTTGCTGTATGGCACATTGTGAGCATGGATTCTCAAAGCTTCCAACAGAGGTATACAAGCACAAGCTTCTTCCTGTGGATGTTAAGCTATGACTAATTATAAAAGGTCCATTTTTCAGAAGTTCCTGATTCCTCCTCTTCAATGTGTAAGATTTCCAGGTCAGCAGTGCTGCTATTCACTTGACCATAAAGAATGAGCTTGGCCGGGCATGGTGGCTCACGCCTGTAATCCCAGCACTTTGGGAGGCCAAGGTGGTAGGATCATGAGGTCAGGAGATCAAGACCATCCTGGCTAACACGGTGAAACCCCATCTCTACTAAAAAACACAAAAAAATTAGCCAGGCATGGTGGCGGGCGCCTGTAGTCCCAGTTACTCGGGAGGCTGAGGCAGGAGAATGCCGTGAACCCAGGAGGCACAGCTTGCAGTGAGCTGAGATCATGCCACTGCACCCCAGCCTGGGCAACAGAGCAAGACTCCATCTCAAAAAAAAAAAAAAAAAAGAGCTTATATCCTATATCAACTAAGTACTTTTTAAAAGGAGGAGCTATGGGCCGGGCACAGTGGCTTGCGCCTTATAATCCCAGCACTTTGGGAGGCTGAGACGGGCAGATCACAAGGTCAGGAGTTCAAGATCAGCCTGGCCAACGTGATGAAACCCCGTCTCTACTAAAAATACAAAAATTAGCTGGGTATGGTGGCACACGCCTGTAATCCCAGCTATTCGGGAGGCTGAAGCAGGAGAATCATTTGAATCCAGGAGGCAGAGGTTGCAGTGAGCCGAGATCACGCCATTGCACTCCAGCCTGGGCAACAAGAGCGAAACTCCATCTCAAAAAAAAAAGAGGAGCCATGTATGTCTAGTGAAAAGAAAAGAGAGAATTGATGAAAGAAATTATAGCAGCCAAAAATCGGCAAGAAGAAGGCCAAGGAGTAAGGATGGTAAATAACTCTCTCTCTTCAACCTATTAAAATGCCAATGACCCTGATCCAGAGAATCTTCAGGATTTTTCCTAATGCAAGATTTTATGTATTCATGCATTCACTCATTGAAGTTGGATGATCTATCCATCTATTCATTCTGTCACTTAACAAATATTTATTGACCAATCAATTGTCAAGCCCTAAATGGGGAAAAATCTTACTAGAAAAATGGCCCAACATCTTCATCTTTTAGAAAAAGTTAGAGATTTCAGAAGCTGCTCTCCCTCTACCTACCTTTCCCCAGCAACTCCTGGTCATCCTTCAAGTCTCAGTGTAAATGTCACTTCCACAGAATAAGCCTCCCTTGACTGCTTCCTCACAGTTAGAGGTGCTTCTTTGAACATTTACTATTAGTTAAGTAATTACTTTCAAACTTTCTTTAATGTCTATGTTCATACGAGACTAAATTTCTGTTGTGTTCACGACAGTATTCTTTGTGCCTAGTACAGTGCCTGGAACATAGTAGGTGCATAATTAATGTTGCTCACTGATGGACTATTGGTGCCACAAACTGTGGGAGGTTAAACACCAGGGGGATGGCTTAGCAGCAGCAGAGTCTCCTGAAAAAGAGCACAGAGCCAAGTCCTTTGAATAATAATTATAGCTTTACTTTCCATTAAAAAAAAAGTCGTCTTTTTTTAATTATACTTTAAGTTTTAGGGTACATGTGCACAATGTGCAGGTTAGTTACATATGTATACATGTGCCATGCTGGTGTGCTGCACCCATTAACTCGTCATTTAGCTTTAGATATATCTCCTAATGCTATCCCTCCCTCCTCCCCCACTCCACAACAATCCCCAGAGTGTGATGTTCCCCTTCCTGTGTCCATGTGTTCTCATTGTTCAATTCCCATCTATGAGTGAGAACATGCAGTGTTTGGTTTTTTGTCCTTGTAATAGTTTACTGAGAATGATGATTTCCAATTTCATCCATGTCCCTACAAAGGACATGAACTCATCATTTTTTATGGCTGCATAGTATTCCATGGTGTATATGTGCCACATTTTCTTAATCCAGTCTATCATTGTTGACCATTTGGGTTGGTTCCAAGTCTTTGCTATTGTGAATAATGCCGCAATAAACATACGTGTGCATGTGTCTTTATAGCAGCATGATTTATAGTCCTTTGGGTATATACCCAGTAATGGGATGGCTGGGTCGAATGGAATTTCTAGTTCTAGATCCCTGAGGAATCGCCACACTGACTTCCACAAGGTTTGAACTAGTTTACAGTCACACCAACAGTGTAAAAGTGTTCCTATTTCTCCACATCCTCTCCAGCACCTGTTGTTTCCTGACTTTTTAATGATTGCCCTTCTAACTGGTGTGAGATGGTATCTCACTGTGGTTTTGATTTGCATTTCTCTGATGGCCAGTGATGATGAGCATTTTTTCATGTGTCTTTTGGCTTCATAAATGTCTTCTTTTGAGAAGTGTCTGTTCATATCCTTTGCCCACTTTTTGATGGGGTTGTTTGTTTTTTTCTTCTAAATTTGTTTGAGTTCATAGTAGATTCTGGATATTAGCCCTTTGTCAGATGAGAAGGTTGCAAAAATTTTCTCCCATTTTGTAGGTTGCCTGTTCACTCTGATGGTAGTTTCTTTTGCTGTGCAGAAGCTCTTTAGTTTAATTAGATCCCATTTGTCAATTTTGGCTTTTGTTGCCATTGCTTTTGGTGTTTTAGACATGAAGTCCTTGCCCATGCCTATGTCCTGAATGGTATTGCCTAGGTTTTCTTCTAGGGTTTTTATGGTTTTAGGTCTAACGTTTAAGTCTTTAATCCATCTTGAATTAATTTTTGTATAAGATGTAAGGAAGGGATCCAGTTTCAGCTTTCTACATATGGCTAGCCAGTTTTCCCAACACCATTTATTAAATAGGGAATCCTTTCCCCATTGCTTGTTTTTCTCAGGTTTGTCAAAGATCAGATAGTTGTAGATATGCAGCGTTATTTCTGCAGGCTCTGTTCTGTTCCATTGATCTATATCTCTATTTTGGTATCAGTACCATGCTGTTTATTCTACCAGAGGCACAAGGAGGAACTGGTACCATTCCTTCTGAAACTATTCCAATCAATAGAAAAAGAGGGAATCCTCCCTAACTCATTTTATGAGGCCAGCATCATCCTGATACCAAAGCCGGGCAGAGACACAACCAAAAAAGAGAATTTTAGACCAATATCCTTGATGAACATTGATGCAAAAATCCTCAATAAAATACCGGCAAACCGAATACAGCAGCACATCAAAAAGCTTATCCACCATGATCAAGTGGGCTTCATCCCTGGGATGCAAGGCTGGTTCAATATATGCAAATCAATAAATGTAATCCAGCATATAAACAGAACCAAAGACAAAATCCACATGATTATCTCAATAGATGCAGAAAAGGCCTTTGACAAAATTCAACAACCTTCATGCTAAAAACTCTCAATAAGTTAGGTATTGATGGGACGTATCTCAAAATAATAAGAGCTATCTATGACAAACCCACAGCCAATATCATACTGAATGGGCAAAAACTGGAAGCATTCCCTTTGAAAACTGGCACAAGACAGGGATGCCCTCTCTCACCACTCCTATTCAACATAGTGTTGGAAGTTCTGGCCAGGGCAATCAGTCAGAAGGAAATAAAGGGTATTCAATTAGGAAAAGAGGAAGTCAAATTGTCCCTGTCTGCAGACGACATGATTGTATATCTAGAAAACCCCATTGTCTCAGCCCAAAATCTCCTTAAGCTGATAAGCAACTTCAGCAAAGTCTCAGGATACAAAATCAATGTGCAAAAATCACAAGCATTCTTATACAACAACAACAGACAAACAGAGAGCCAAATCATGAGTGAACTCCCATTCACAATTGCTTCAAAGAGAATAAAATACTTAGGAATTCAACTTACAAGGGACGTGAAAGACCTCTTCAAGGAGAACTATAAACCACTGCTCAATGAAATATAAGAGGATACAAACAAATGGAAGAACATTCCATGCTCATGGGTAGGAAGAATCAATATCGTGAAAATGGCCATACTGCCCAAGGTAATTTATAGATTCAATGCCATCCCCATCAAGCTACCAATGACTTTCTTCACAGAATTGGAAAAAACTACTTTAAAGTTCATATGGAACCAAAAAAGAGCCCGCATTGTCAAGTCAATCCTAAGCCAAAAGAACAAAGCTGGAGGCATCACGCTACCTGACTTCAAAAAAAAGTCTTCTCTAAATGTTCTCTCTCTCCTAAACACATGTTTCCTGCAGGTGAAATAAGATGGTTAATATAAAGCTCAAGCAGACCAGTAGAGGCTGTGTAAAGAACTTCTGACATGATTTGTTTATTGTCTTCTTTGTTCCCTGCTGCTCCCCAGAGTCTAAAACGGTTCCTGAAAAAGAAGAGGTGCTCAATTAATATGCTTTAAACAAATGAATAGATTGATTAAATAATTAATTGAAGGAAAATTATGCTCCTCTGTTCACTGATGACATTATATGACTCTGAAAAGGAAAGGAGTCAAGTACAAACAAAGGGCTCTGAACAGGGCATGGCAAATCAAGTTCCCTTCCATGTTTTTCCATTAATTATTATCATTTTTGACAACACTGGGTTCTGGGGCTCCAGGAAGAGCCTACATTTTAAGTAATAAGAACATTAATAGTTAACATTGTGAAATTGCTTATCATGCTGAGCAAGGTGCCTTATTTGCATTATCTGATTTTATAATCAAAATCACATATAGAGGTGTTATTACTATCACTACTTTTAAAATGGGTACCCAGAGATGCTCAGAAAATTTGAAAGATATGCTTTAGGTCATACAGCTAACAAGCACAAGACCTGTGATCCAACCCAGGACCATCAGCCTCAGAGCCCTCACTCTTAACTCCTGGACTATGCTGCCTCCTCCTAAAGCTGTGGTGTTGTGAACTCAAGGCTATCCTACATGGCTGCACAGCCAGTACACTGCACAACTCTAGGGGGCTCCATTCACATAGATGTTGACAGGAATGGTGTCCTCTGGATCTTGCCAATGCATAGCACTGGCTCAGACTTGAGGGGATAAGACCTCATGACACCAAGCTATTGGCTTCATCCTTGGCAGAACTTCAATACTCACCTCCCAAAGGAAGCTTTGGAAAAGAATGCTGCTGCCATTCATTGTCTCATCACACTATTACAGTGATCACTCAGTGTGACAATAACAGTGGTTCTAAGGCCCATGGTACAATTCTGCTTTTTTGTCCAAATCACCCTGGCACAAGAGCCATGCCCCTCCAGCCCATGCTATGCCCATCAACACACATTTACAATAGACTTCATTTAACTCAAATGGCCCTCCAGTTAATTTACACAGTGCCAAACTGACCTTTCCAAATGTGTCCCACAGCACAGGGAGAGTGAGGGAAATTTACTGCCAGGAACCAAAAATATGCTACCTTGTGAAATATAGGTTTTTTCACGGCTTGATTTGAACTTCATATCAGAAACTGTGGAGTGGTTCAATGATTATTCACCATTTGAGGAAGGGGAAAGGTAGTCCAGAGGCCTTCAGGGGCCATATTTCATAGTCCTATCAGACGTTCATACAGGTGTTGCGAGCAGCGGCAACAGCAGGGCCTGCTGGTCACATTCTAGAGAAAGAGATGGATTTCTCTAAAAGGGAAGAAACTTAAGAACCCACAGGCACTGGAAAAGTTGGTACAAATTTCCCCAGTGAATTCATTTAAGAAGAAAAATTTCCGAAGCCTTCCCCTCCTCTCCCAATCTTTTGTTCTTCCATGAAAATCTATCACAGCCCATTTAATCCATGCTTTTCTGAGCACAAACATGATTTCAGTGCTATTTGGATTGAATCCACTCTACCATGAGGCATCTTCCCTGTGAGGAGATGCAGAAGCAAGAATAATTTCCAACCCGACTGGGGCATCATTTCAAGCATTGGCAGGAAACAGCACATGAAACTGGAGAGCAAGGGATAGTACAGGATCCTGGGGCTAGCTGGAACACCCCTAGCCTCAAGACACAAGGGGAGGGAGCCATTATAAGTACTTAGAAATGATGATGGGATGGAGGGGACCCCACCAAAAGCTGGACTCTTAAGAGGAGGGATTCATAGCCAAGGAGGAAGCTGGGAGAATAAAAACCATGCTGTCACTCTCCCTCCCTTCATCTAATCTTTTGTATTATCTTCCATTGGCCAAACCCAATCAAAGCCAGCCCAGCAAAGATGTAGTTCATAAAGATTAGCCTCTCAATTCATAAAGTCAATCTCCAGGGCTAGAGAATAGATATGGGATACTGGGGAGGTGGGTAACACGAAAATGTCCAGCACATCAAGAAAAATGTAAAAACCCACCTTTATCCTTGACCCCCAAGCCTATCTCTACGTTAGTGAAGATCATTCATCTGTATATGCCAATCTGAATGGTGTGCAGCAATACAACTACATTTAAGTTATACAACCCATTGCCAGTTTGATGTGAGCTTTCTCCTTCGAATTTACAAAATGCTGCTCTCATAGGAAAATCTAAAAATGTTCTAATTACTTTGAACATATTCTTCCTTCTCTAATATACTATAAACTCCTTTAAGGCAGAAAAACATATTTTCTTAATAACTAACATAAATCTAGTACTTACTTACATCAGGTATTCTATATGTTTGTTATTTCATTTAATCATCGTAAACATACAGAGGAGGAAATCAAAGCTCTGAGAAGCTTTGTTTCACAGCGACAGTTAGTATTGGGGCAGATCAGAGATCTAAAGTCAGGTCTTTCTGACCCTGAAGTCCAAGGTATTCATCATCCTGTCCCTCTGTTTCTTTTCATTTTTGAAATCTGTGCAATGCTTAGTAAGGTACCTAATAAACAGCAGGCATCCACGTGAGAGTTTGTTGGATGGATGAATGGGTGAATAATATAATCTAAGAAAAAAATACAATACTCAATCTCTATTACTACCCTCTAAGCCAGATTCTCTTTACCTCCTTCATTAATTCATTTCACCATCAGTTATTAGGCCAGCATTTTCTTCATCATCCCAAAAGATAAGAAAGAAGTAGGAAATATAGCCTTGGGTCTCACACAGTGTACAAGATTTCTGAGAAAAGCTAGTCCAACATACACAAGTCAAGGAACATAATTGAGCTCATAACCAAATTATATAGGGAAGACCAGAATTTGGCTATTTCCCGAATGTTCATCCTGTGAAAAGCTTAGACAGTGCTCATGAACACAGTGAGTACTGGGCAGGCAGAGAAGTAGCAGTAAAAAAAGGATGTTAGATAACAAGGAGAGAAACATACAGAGCTGAAAACAAAATTGAGAAAGGGTTCATTTTCAGAAAGTAGCCTTGATTAGCATGAGAAAACCCTGGGGGAGGAGAACACTAGCCCATTGCCTTTCACAAACCAGTATTTCAGAAAGTAATTACTTATTTTAACATCTGGGTTCACGGAATATTCATATAGCCTGAATAATATCTTATTCACTCTGGAAGGACTAGCCTTTTTTGATAAATTTTACAGTAAATTCTAAAATGAAGCCTGTCTTAAAAAAAAAAAAAAAGTTACTATTAATGTTCCTTCCTCCTTAAAGCAATGATTCAAGTGAATCATTACTCAAAAGTAAGTGAATCATTACTCACAAGTAACGAGGAAGGACAAAGGACATTTCTGACCAAAACCTCATCAAGGTTTGAGGCCCTCCTGAGTTTGGGGAATTCGATTGGTCTCTAGCTCACAGTTACATTTCTAATCTAACAGGATTGCCTAGATCTTTGTAGTGCCCGAGAATGATACGCATGAGGAAAGGGCATAAAATGATAAGTTCTACAATCTGGCAAGAATGAAGACACGAGGAATCTTTAAAAGGCACCTGAGGACTGCCATTTCTGGGAATATATAGTAGATGTACCCTTCCTGATTCCTCCCACTAAGTACAACTAAAATCTCTGGTCATTACATAGAAAACAAATATAAAAAGTATCTGAAAAGTGAAGAGAAGAAGGTGGACCAGCTCAGAGACTCAGGACCCAAGAATGACCTCAGGGTAGGTTGATTGTTGTTCTTGTTTTGCCTCCTACATCCTAAACTTGGAGCTCAACAAGTCAGCAACCCAGAAATGCCAATTGTCACAAACAAAAAGGCCCCCACAAAAGCCTGCTCTGTGTAGTCCGGAAAAGGGCAGCCTAGCAAGTCAGAATACTTTTATATAATAACATTCCAGCCAAACACTACACAAAAAACCCAGGGAGACTAGACTTCCACTCTGGACAGGTCCCAATGAGACACCCTAAGTGGGCCACTTCCCAGCGCAGAGGTGTGTCGGAAAAGGCCAGGTAGGGAACCTACAGTGTCAGGCGGAGACCTAGACTTTGCATGTGAGAAGCCTGGACTCCCACTTCCTACCCCAGCAGTAATGAGGAGCCTAGCCCTGCTCCCCACTGGGGTGGTGTCAGAGGAGCCCTAGTGAAAATAGGGACTTTCACCACCTACCAGTAATAATGAGGTGTCAGAAGACACCACTTGAGGAATAGTGGTGTGCACCTCGCCCTCCCAAGCCAGAGTGGTACCAGTGCAGGCTTAGAGTGGAGCCAGAATCCTCACCCCCAACCAGAAGCAAGGTAGAGGCCACCTCCTTTGGGGATCATCAGAGGATTAGTGGAAAACCTGGATATGCAATTCTGGCAGTAACCATGGCATCCCCACCCTTCCTCTGCCAGAGAGGTATAGAGGAAGCCACTTTGTTTCCTAAGACTACCATAACCAATTACCACCAATTAGTTGGCTTACCTCAACATTAAGTTATTCAGTCACAATTCTGGAGGCCAGAAATCGGAATCAACGTGCTTTCAGGGCCACACTCATTCTGAAGTTTCTAGAGGAAATTTTTCCTCACCTCTTCCAGCTTCTGGAGCCTCCAGATGATCTTTGGCTTGTGACAGCATAGCCCTAATCTTGGGCTCTGCGTTCACATGTCCTTCCCTGTGTCTTTTTGTATCCTCTCCTCCATGTTCAAGGACACAAGTCGTGGATTTAAGGCCCACACTAAACCTAGGATGACTTCATCTCAAGACCCTTAATTAATTTCATCTGCAAAGCCCCTATTTTCAAATAAGATCATATTCTGAGGTTCCGAATAGACATGAATGGGGGGGCAGTGGAGGCAATATTCAACTCACTACACTAGCTAAAACAGAAGGTTTAAATAAGATCCAAAGTCTCATGATATCATAGCTCAAAATGTCCAGGTTTCCATCAAAAAATCACTCATCATAAAAAAATAAAAATAAAAAACAGGAAAATTTTCCTGAAAGAGAGCAATCAATAGAAGCTAACACTGAGCAGACAGAGATGTCAGAATTAGCTGACAAAGATTTTAAGCAGTTATCATAAAAATGCTTCAGGAGAAATGAAAATTAAAAAGGTCCTCAGCAAACAAGTAGAATATATAAGGAACGATGAAATAAAAACTTTAGAACTGAAAAATACAATTACTGTAATAAAAAATAATTAACGAATAGGCTAAACAGCAGAATGGAGGGAAAGAAGAATCTGTTAACTTGATGATAGAGCAATAAAAATTACCTAATCTGAACAACAGAAAAAAATTCACTGAAATAAAAGTAGAAATCTCAATGACCTGTGAGACAAAATAGAAGATCAAACATTCATATAATTGGAGTCCCCAAATTAGAGGAGAAAGATGGTGGAGCTAAAAAGGGAACTAAAAGAAATAATTGTTTAAAACTTGCCAAATTTAGCAATAAACAACCTACAGATTCAAGAAGCTGGGCAAACACCAAATAGGATAAGCTCAAAGAAAACTAGAGCAAGACATATTATAATTACATTTTGAAAAATAAAGAAAAAAGTTCTTGAAGACAACAAGAAATGGGTAACCCCTTACCTATCAGGGAAAAAACTGAATGGTAGTGTATCTCTCATCAAAAACTAGAGGCCAAATGAAGTGGCACAATATTCTTCAAGTGCTGAAAGAAAAGGACTTTCAACCCAGAATTCCATATCTAGTGAAAATTTCCTTCAAGGATGAAGGATCATAAAGCAATGTATTATCTACCATATTAACAAACTAAAGAAAAATCACACAATCACATTAATGCATAAAAAGCACTGACAAAATTCAACACTCACTTATGATAAAAATTCTCAGAAAAATAGGAACACTTATAACCCTCTAGTAGAGGGTTACATCCTCAACTTGATAATAATCATCCACAACAAATCTACAGTTAACATGACATATAATGGTGAAAGACTGAGTGCTGTCCTCCTAGCATTGAGAGTGGAGTAAGGAGATCCACCCTCACGACTCTTTTTCAATGGTCCAGGAAGCTCTAGCTTTACCTGGATGACTGAGAACAGTCTCTACACCAGTTTTCCTGGCTCCAGTTTGGGCAGCCCATTCAAACCATTTATCCTGGGAGTCATCCTTGATGACTTTCTTTCTTGCACATCCTTTGTCCAATCCAATAGCAAAATCTGTTGTTCTGCCTTCAAAATGGGTCCAAAATACAGCCACCCCTCTACCTTTGTGGTTCTGTTCAAAGTTACCACTATGCTTTCCTGGATCAGAGCAAAGGATTCTTTGGGGGTCAGCTTTATCCCTTCACAGTGCCCTCATAACAGCCAGAGTAATTCCTTTAATAAATAAAACATACCGTATCACTCTTCTACCTCAAGCCACCAATGGTGCCAAGTCACTCAAAGAAAAAGCCAGCATCCCTATAACTGCTACCAGTGTCTGCAGAAACTGCCCTCGTCACCTCTCAGAACTTACCTCTGCCTCTCCACCTTGTTCTCCCCATTCAGCCACCTGACCTCCCTGATTAGGACCCACCAAGCACATTCCTGTCTTGGGGATTTAAAACATGTTGTTTTCAAATGCACTTTTGCAATTGCTATTTTCTTTGCCAGGAAGAGTTCTCCAAGTCTCTCTCCTCCAACTGTTACCTTTCACAGAGACTTCCTGACCTTTTCTCATAATTCAGAGCCCATGTCCCCTTGGCACACCTTATCCTCCATTTTGCTATTCTTTCTTCCATTTCCTTTAGAACCATTTCAATTAATCAGTTTATGTGTCCCTTCACTAGAATGCAAACTCAAAGGGCAAGACCTTATCCTTTTTGCTTCCTACTCACAGCTGTCTCTCCTGACTAGAAGTGTCTGGCTTATACCAGACACTTGACAAATATTTGGTAAATAAATGAATTAAAATAACACCCTACATGCATCTTTCTTTTTTATTTTTAAATGCATTTTTTGTTTAAGTTCCAGGGTACATGTGCAGGATGTGCAGGTTTGTTACATAGGTAAACATGTGCCATGGTGATTTGCTGCACCTATCAATCCATCACTTATGTATTAAACCCAGCACGCCTCAGCTTTTTTCCCTAATGCTCTCCCCACCCTCCACCCTCCCTTGACAGGCCCCAGTAAGTGTTGTTCCCCTCCCTGTGTCCATGTGTTCTCATTGTCCAGCTCCCACTTATAAGTGGGAACCTGTGGTGTTTGGTTTTCTGTTCCTGTGTTAGTTTGCTGAGGATAATGGCTTCCAGCTTCATCCATGTCCCTGAAAAGGATATGATCTCATTCCTTTTTAATAGCTGCATAGTATTCCATGGTGTATATGTACCACGTTTTCTTTATCCAGTCTATCACTGATGGGCATTTGAGTTGATTCCATGCCTTTGCTATTGTGAATAGTGCTGCAATGGACATACACATTCTGCATGCATCTTTCTACCTCATTCCTTCCTTCCTTCTTTTCCTTCTTACTTTTTTTTTTTTCTAGAATATAAAAAAGCCTACTGGTAATACAAGACAGTGCACTGAATTCTTGCAAAACATGAGTGACTAGGTTTGTCTGTTTTCTGCATAAATATGTGTATGTAAACAAAATATCACATGAGAATCAAATAGCAACTCAGTTTACAAAAAGTGTATTAGCATAATTCTGTATTATTAGATAAAAATAGGAAAGAAAGAGAGAGGCACTGGGAATACAAATGCTCCCAGGATTTCTAAATTGTTTTGTGTGTCCATCTAATGCTTCACCATAGAGAGTGATGCTAATTCTTGTCCCCATTCCCTGACAACCAGAGTCCTTAAGAGTGCTTCCTAACATTCTAGAAATACAGAGTCTTGTGGCCCCTTCACTCACTCAGACAATCTTCCTGTGCTAGAAGACTATCAATACATGAAGAAGTAGATGGCAAGGTAATTTTTACTTAGGTTGGGTATGCAAAGATCATGTGTCAACATAGGAGCTTGCCTCTAGCACCTTTCATTTGTCTCTTTCTTAAGGCAGCAGCCAGTCTGGAACTAACTGTCAGAGCTATGAAAAGCCCCCATTAAGTCTCCTAAGGGATTTAGTGGGATAGGTTTGTGTCCCTAAGCAAAAGCCCTGAAAATGGGCAGTGTCTTGCTTGCTGTTCCCATCTTGGTATACATTATGGATCAGAGCTGGAAAGTGTCCAGCCAATCCAGCAACTCTACACTGATGAAACACCCCTCACCCCTCCTCATGCTGATGCCAGCCCTCTGGATAATAAAAGGCAATCAAATGCCAACTCGCACGCAACAGTTGTTATTCCAGACAAGTGCCTTATTCCAGTCTGCCCAAGAAGTAGGGAAGACTATTCACTTAGCTCCAAATGCAATTTATTTTCTGAACTTGTTTGATTCTCTCATGCTTTATGCTTCATAATAAGTTTATATTCTGCTATACTTGAATCAGTGAAACCTCAGGGGCGTCTCTTGCAAGTTACAGAGAGTGATGATTAGCAACTCAAAACTGAAGCATGTTCAAGACTTCCAGAAACAGAACCCAACCCCGTGAGTGAAATGTAAGTCACAGCCTGGAGCAGATGTAGCAAGAATCTGTGGTTTGAGACATCAAATGGGCACCTCTGCTCTGTGCAAACCACTTCCTTGCTGGCCTCAAAGCCTCAGTTAGTCCTAAATGCCTAGGGCACTCTATCACAGATAGAGGCTGAGTTTTGGCTGCTTCTTCGAATTCTGGATTTCCCCACCCTTTCTTTCTGCCAGACAGGAAGCTAACTTCATGCTTTCTCTCATCTTTGTGTCTAACACCTTCACAATACAGCACATTGGGCTCTTTCAGTGGAAAATAAAAATCACTGTGCAAGAGGGGCTGATTGCTGATGATTGAAGCTTATCAAAACAAAACCAGAACACATGCATGTTCTTATTCAGAGAAGGTAGGTAACTTAGCCAAATTCTCACAGGTAGTAAGTGACAAACCAGGAGTAGAGTGTCTTGAATTTAAGTGCTGTGATCTCCCCTATTTAACACTCTTGAAACTGTTCCCTTCTTTCATTTCTTACAGTTTCCTGTTTTTCAACATTTTCCTCTCATAGTTTTCTCCACCTTTCTTATAACAACACCTTATTTAACTCTTGAGTTTTTAGAAAACAATAATCAAGCACTATGTCGTTTTATGTATTTTATCTTTGGTTTCTTCCAAGAATTTCCCTCAATATTTGGTGTTCTGCAACTTCACTTTGGTGTGTTCAAGTGCAGTTAATCCTATCCTCAACTTAAGGATTCATTTCTTTTGTACTTCTGGAAAATTATTAGCCAATATATTTAAGACAGTGCCCTCTTCTTCCTACTCTCTATGCTCTTTCTGAAGCTTCTTCGAACTTCTCAATCTAGGCCAGGCATGGTGGCTCACGCCTGTAATCCCAGCACTTTAGGAGGCCAAGGTGGGCGGATCACGAGGTCAAGAGATCGAGACCATCCTGGCCAACACGGTGAAACCCCATCTCTACTAAAAATACAAAAAATTAGCTGGGCGTGGTGGCACATGCCTGTAGTCCCAGCTACTCGGGAGGCTGAGGCAGGAGAATCGCTTGAAACTGGAAGGCAGAGGTTGCAGTGAGCCGAGATCGTGCCACTACACTCCAGCCTGGGCAACAAGAGCGAAACTCCATCTCAAAAAAAAAAAGAACTTCTCAATCTACCTTCCATGTCTCTCAGTCGTTCTTCTGTGGTATCCATTTCTTTCTCTAGGTCATAAATTATAGGCTATGGCCCCAAATATGTCCTTCATTTTCTTAAGTTCTTCAACTGTGTCTAAACTGCTGCCTAATTTGTCTACCATGATTTTAATTTCAATGGATATATCTTTCATTTCTAAAAAATGCCTTTATTTTTCTTAAATATGCCTGTTGATTTTCATAGTTTCTTATTCTGTTTTCATAATTTTTATTCCTTCTTTCATCGTCTTGGTCAATGGCATTATTTCTGGGCTTTCTGTTGTGTTCCATTGGTCTATGTGTCTGTTTTTGTAGTGTACCATGCTATTTTGGTTACTGTAGCCTTATAGTATAGTTAGAAGTTGGGTAATGTGATACCTCCAGCTTTGTTCTTTCTGCTTATGATTGCTTTGGCTATTCGGGCTCTTTTTTGGTTCTATATGAATTTTAGAATAGTTTTTTTTCCAGTTATGTGAAAAGTGACATTAGTAGTTTGATAGGAATAGCCTAGAAAATATAGATTGCTTTAGGCAGTATGGCCATTTTGAAATTGATTCTTCCAATCCATGACCATGGAATATTCATCCATTTGTTTCTGTCATCTATGATTTCTTTTAGCAGTGCTTTGCATTTCTCTTGTAGGGATCTTTCACCTCCTTGGTTAGATGTATTCCTAGGTAGTTTTTTGTGGCTAATTTAAATTGGACTGTGTTCTTGATTGGGTTCTCAGTTTGAATGTTATTGATGTATAGAAATGCTACTGATTTTTGTACATTGATTTTGTATCCTGAAACTTTACTGAAGTCCTTTATCAGTTCTAGGAGCCTTGTGGTGGAGTCTTTAGGGTTCTCTAGGTATAGAATCAAAAGTGAAGAGAGATAGTTTGACTTCTTTTTTTTCCTATTTAGATGTCTTCTATTTCTTTTTCTTGCCTGAATGCTCTGGCTGGGACTTCCAGTAGTATGTTGAATGGGAGTGGTGAGAGCAGGCATCCTGATCTTGTTCCAGTTCTCAGAAAGAATGCTTTAAGTTTTTGCATGTTTATTATGATGTTGGTTGTGAGTTTGTCATAGATGGCTCTTACTATTTTGAGATATGTTCCTTCAATGACTAATTTCTTTAGAGTTTTCATTACGAAAGGATGTTAGATTTTACTGAAAGCTTTTTCTGCATCTGTTTAGATGATCATATGGTTTTTGTTTTAAATTGTTTATGCAGTGAATCACATTTATTGATTTGCATATGTTGAACCAACCTTGTTTCTCAGGAATGAAGCCTACTTGATCATGGAGAACTAACTTTTGGATGTGCTTCTGGATTCAGCTTGCTAGCATTTTGTTGAGAATTTTTGTGTCTATGTTTATCAGAGGTATTGACCTGTAGTTTCCTTTTCTCATTGTGTCTTTGCCAGGTTTTGGTATCAAGGTGATGCTGGTTTCATAGAATAAGTTAGGAAGGAGTCCCTCTTCTTTGATTTTTTTGGAATAGTTTCAATAGAATTGAGACCAGCTCTTCTTTGTATGTCTAGTAGAATTCTGCTGTGAATCCATCTGGCTCAGGGATTTTTTTGGTTGATAAGTTTTTCATTACTGATTAATTTTTGGAACTTGTTATCAGTCTTTTCAGGGTTTCAATTTCTTCCTTATACAATCTTGGGAGATAGTGTGTTTCCAGGAATTTATCCATTTTTTTCTAGATTTTCTACTTTGCACAAAGACGTTTATAATCATCTCAGGATCTTTTGTATTTCTGAGGGATTACTTGTGATGTCACCTTTGTTAGTTCTGATTGTGCTTATTTGGATCTTACCTCTTTTTCTTTCTTAACCTAGCTAGCAGTCTATCAATCTTGTTTATCCTTTCAAAAAACCAACTTTGGGTTTCATCAATTCTTTGTATGGATTTTGGGGTCTCAATTTTGTTCAGTTCTTTTCTGATTTATTTATTTTCTTCAGCTAGCTTTGGGATTAGATTGTTCTTGTTTTTCTAGTTCCTCTAGGTGTGATATTAGATCATTAATAGGGGATATTTCTAACTTTTTGAGGTAGGTATTTAGCACTATAAACTTTCTTCTTAATCCTTCTTTTGCTATATACCAAAGATTTTGGTATGTGGTATCTCTGTTCATTTATTTCAAAGAACATCTTGATTTCTGCCTTAATTTCATTGTTTACTCAAAACTCATTCATGAGCAAGTTGTTCAGTTTCCGTGTAATTGTGTGCTTTTTGAGAGATCAGAGGATTTTTATTCCACTGTGGTCTGACAGTATGATTGGTATAATTTCTATTGTTTTTAATTTATTGAGACTTGCTTTATGGCTGAGCATGTGGTTGATCTTGGAGTATACCCTGTGTGCAGATGAGAATAATGTATATTTTGCAGTTGATGGGTGGAGTATTCTGTAGACATCTATGAGGTCCAATTGGTAATGTGTCAAATTTGAGTCCAGAATTTCTTTTTTTTTTTTTTTGAGACGGAGTCTCACTCTGTTGCCCAGGCTGGAGTGCAGTGGCGCGATCTTGGCTCACTGCAAGCTCCGCCTCCTGGGTTCACGCCATTCTCCGGCCTCAGTCTCCCGAGTAGCTGGGACTACAGGCACCTGTTGCCACGCCCAGCTAATTTTTCGTATTTTTAGTAGAGACAGGGTTTCACCGTGTTAGCCAGGATGGTCTCGATCTCCTGACCTCACGATCCACCCACCTCAGCCTCCCAAAGTGCTGGGATTACAGGCGTGAGCCACTGCGCCTGGCCCAGAATTTCTTTGTTAGTTTTCTGCATCAATGATCTAACACTGTCAGTGGGGTGTCAAAGTTCCCTCACTATTATTGTGTAGACATCTAAGTCTTTTCATAGGTTCAGAAGTACTTATTTTATAAATCTAGATGTTCCAATTTGAGTATTTAAGATAAGTCTTCTTGCTGAATTGAACCCTTTATCATCACATAATGCCCTTTTTTGTCCTTCTTTACTGTTGTTAAAGTGTTTTATTTAATAAAAGAATAGCAATCCCTGCTTTTTTTTTTCCCCATTTGCATGACAGATTTTTCTCCAATCCTTTACTTTGAGGCTATGGATGTCATTATGTGTGAGATGAGTCTCTTGAAAACAGCAGATGGATGGGTCTTGGTTTTTTATCCAACTTGCCACACTATGCCTTTTAAGTGGGGCACTTAGACCATTAATGGTTACTATTCATCCTACTGTGAAGTCGTTAGCCTGTTGCTTTGTAGTTTCTATTGTGTGATTGCTTTATAGGGTCTTTGGGCTATGTGCTTAAGTGTGTTTCTGTATAGCAGATATAGTTATGTTGTTCCATGTTTAGAACTCACTTAAGGAGCTCTTGTAAGTCTGGTCTGGTGATAACAAATTCCCATAGCATTTGCTATTCTGAAAAACATTTTATTTTTCCTTCGCTTATGAAGTTTAGTTTGGCCAGATATAAAATTCTAGGTTGGCATTTCTTTAACAATGTTGTAAATAGGCCCCCAGTCTCTGCTGGCTTGTAAAGTTTCTGCTGTGAAGTTTGCTGTTAGCTTGATAGGGTTCCCTATGTATGCAATCTGATCTTTTTCCCTAGCTGACTTTAAGGTTTTTTCTTCAGTGTTGACCTTAGACAGTCTAGTGATTATACGCCTTGGTGATTTTCATCAATGCAGCATCTTGCAGGTCTTCTCTGGATTTCTTGTATCTGGAGGCTTACCTCTCTAGTAAGATTAGGGAAATTTTCTTGAATTATTCCCTCAAGAATGTTTTCCAGGTTGTTGCTTTTTTCTTCTTCTCTCTCAGGAATGCCAATAATTCATAGATTTGGTCACTTTACATAATTCCATATTTCTCAGACTTTGTTCTTTTTTTTTTTTTTTGAGATGGAGTCTCACTCTGTCACCCAGGCTGGAGTGCAATGGCACAATCTTGGCTCACTGCAACCTCTGCCTCCTGGGTTCAAGTGATTCTCCTGCCTCAGCCTCCCGAGTAGCTGGGATTATAGGTGCACACCACCATGCCTGGCTAATTTTTGTATTTTCAGTAGAGACAGGGTTTCACCATGTTGGTCAGCCTGGTCTCGAACTCCTGACGTCATGATCCACCTGCCTTGGCCTCCCAAAGTGCCAGGATTACAGGCATGAGCTACCGCATCTTGCCTGTTCATTTTTTAAAATTCTTTTTTCTTTATTTTTGTCTGACTGGGTTAGTTTGAAAGGCTAATCTTTGAGCTCTGAAATTCTTCTGATTGGTCCAGTTATTATAAAGCTTTCAATTGTATTTCGAAATATTTCAAGTTTTTTTTTCCCAATTCCAGAAACTCTGATTGATTTCTTTAAAGATATTTATCTCGTCCTTCATTTCCTGGATTGCTTTAGAAGTTTCTTTGATTTTCATCCTTGCCTTGGATCTCATTGAGCTTCTTTGCAATCCATATTTTGAATTCTTTATCTGTCATTCCTGAGTGTCCATTTTGGTTAGAGACCATTGCTGGAGAGCTAGCGAGATCCTTTGGTGGTGTCACTACATTCAGATTTTTCATGGTGTCGGAATTATTGCACTGGTTCCTTCTCATCTGGGAATGCCGGCACTTCTAATTTGTGTAATTATTTTCATATAAGTAGAATTTTTTCTTTATCTTTCCTTACAGTTTTTTTCTTTCCCTTTCCCCTCTTCCCTACGGAATGTGACTGTAGAAAATGCTAGGCAGAGTTTTTGAGTTTGCCAAAAATAGCCCTATTTATTTGCCAAAAATAGCCCTATTATGCACATCTGTCGGCAGATTTTATATTGGGCCATGCAGTTTCACCTAGAAGCCAGTAGACGTCCCTTATGGGTTAGAGCCAGCTGTGGCCAGTGCAGCTTGGTATATGCTTGATCCTTGTTTACTGGCAAAAGCTCTCTGTTGCCTCAGGAAATGTGCTGACTTGTAGAGTACACAGTGATCTGAACTCCCTGTTCAGCTCCCAGGGAGGCAGCAGCCACAGTGGGCAGGGCCAAGCTGAGCCGGCTCACCTAAAGGTCTCTTGATGGTAGGCACAAGCATCAGTGCTGAGGGAGAATCCAATGAGCAGCCACCAAGCACCCAGATGTGTGCCTAAGTCTGAATCTGGAAAACCTCCTAAGCTCCAAGTCCTCTGCACAGTGATGTAGGGGGAAGCCTAAATTCCTAATCCAGGAGTGTAGATGCTCTGGATGCCTGGAGATCTGCCTGGGCATGGAGCAAAGAAGGCTCCTCTCCACTTGGATCTCTGTACAGGAAAAGTGGGGCAGCTCGGGCTGCTAAACCAGGCAAACAGGTGCTCTGAATGCCTAGAGATCTGCCTGGGCATGAAGCATAGAGGGCCCGCATTTACCCAAATCTCTTCACAGAAAGGGTTTGGCAGCTAAGGCTGCCAATCTGTGTAATAAGGTGCTTTGAGTGCCTGGAGATCTGCCTTGGCTTGGAATGTAGAGGATCCCACTGCACCATGATCTATGTCCAGGAATAGTGTGGCGGCTCAGGCTGCTTGACCAGGGAGCAGGCACTCCAAATACCTGGAGATCTGCCTGGGCATGAAGTGGAGAGGGCCTTCCTACACTAGGATCTCTGCACAGGAAGGGTGAGGTGACTCAGATGAGCGGGTGCTCCAAATACCTGGAGATTTGTCTATATGTGGAACAGAGAGGGCCTGACTGCCCCACAATCTATGCACAGGAAGGGTGAGACAGCTCAGGCTTCTGATCTTGGTGAGGAAGTACTCCAAATACTTGGAGATCTACCTGGACTTGGGGCAGAGAGGGCCCCACTGCACTATGATCTATGTCCATGAGGGTGGGGTGGCTCAGGCTGTGGGTCCAGGCAAGTGGGTGCTCTGAATACCTGGATTTCTGCCTGGGAATGAAGTGGAGAGGGATCTGCTGGACCATGAACTCAGGGGAGCAGGCTGGGGTAGGCACCCAGCAATGATACACGCAGACTGGTTCCAGTCTGCCAAGACAGCCCTGGCTACAAGTCTCGTCACACAGGAGAAACCACAGCTGTAGCAGCTCTCCTTCCACCCCAGGCCTGCGATGGGGAAGGGCACAATTCTAGCACCTACTGCTAAAGCACTTTCTACAGTTCTGGCTGTGGATGTCCCTAACTCCTCCAGAGCAGGTGCTCTAATCTCTGGCCCAAGACTAAAATGCTTGCACAGCTATGCAAATTGCCAAAGAATGACTGACTTTGTATGAGCCCAAATTAAAAACGGTGTCCTGTACTTAGTCCTGAATCTGGGAAAATGCCTGCAGCGTTTCCCAGTGTCTTTCCCTCATAGTGTCTTCAAGCCTCATTCCAAGTTAGCTCTAGGGCTTGGGAGAAACAAAATGCTCTCTCTTGGCCTCAGTTGCTTAGGTCCCTAGTGGAAAGGTGAGTCACAGAGGGAGGCTATCTGTCTGTCTCATGTACTGGGGCTTCACTCAAATTTTATGAGATAGACACTGTCACAGGGGCTGTTTACCCACATTCTCCTCCTCGGGATTTGGGGTGCTCTTCATGATTCTGGTGGATTCCTGTTTTTCCTCTTGAGTTAAGGCTCACAGAGTTTATCTTTGTGCACTATCATGCTATTTCCAAGTGGCTGAGGCATGCTATAAGCCTCTAATCTGCCATCTTGGAAAAAAAATTAAAAACCGTTTTCTTTATAAATTGTAATTTTTTTAAGTTTTATTTGAAATAAAAAGTTGCAAAAATAGTTAAAGGGATGTCTTTGTAATTTCATCTAAAATCTTTCAAATACTTTTTACAGTACTTTCTGTATCATTCTCTCTCCATTTCTCTCACTTGTTCACTTTGTCTCAATTTATTTATAATTGTTAAGTTAGGTTATTTTGATCCTGTAGTTTTTGCTCTTGTTGTGGGAGAAGAATCACAATAAGCATTAACTTGATCTCCCATATTTAGGAGCTGGAAATTTTATAGTTTGGGGAAGCAGGTAGGAAATGAGAAAAACAAATATCCATAGGACCAGGAACTAAGCTCTCTGCTTTAAGTATTTGTTGACTCATCTTGTTTTCAGAATAACAGAAAATTATGTATTATGAGCTTCATTTTTAAGAAAGAGGAAAACAGAGACTTAAAAACAAAGCTTGCTCATATAGGTATGGGGTCCACATAACTATGAAGCCAGGATCCTAAACCATATTCTTCTTCTTTCCTTTAAAACACACTGCCTGGAGCAACTCAGGAGGACATACCCCAGCACACCCCATCTGGCAATTGCTGAGCCTCCTCATATCATTAGAGTGGGATTCAAATAAATCAGAATAGCTGTGCTTTTTCCATCAGCAAGTAATTAGGCAAGTCACACCTGCCTAAGGTGTAAATACATTTGTAAATACATTCTGATTCCTTTCTGAGTTTTATACCTGTCTCTTTGGGCAATTAACAAACTCAGCTGAATTTCCTATGACTCATCTCAAAATGCCATATGCTCACAATGGTTCGTGTATAGAAAAAGCAGCTGACACCTCCAGGAAAACATAAGCAAACACTGCATATACAAACACTTCTACTGGGCACATACGCCTAAGATTTATTGTCTCTTAGGTAGCTTTCATTGCTTCTTAAAATAAATAAGCTAAACTAAACTAATTTCTGGAGACATTTACATTCAGACCAAAATTTCTACATCCGAAGAATACATTTTACTTTCAGAGAATGAGCCAGAGATGTTGGAACCTTCAGCATCCTAAGTAAAGGACAACATATCTAGCTAACATGTGTCAAGAAAAAAATCATTACCTAGTGTTTGGAATGCCACCAATTTATCAGATAAGAACTTAGCTGGGGCTCTAACTCCATAAAACAAAGAATTTATGACCCTAAGCCTCCTTGATTCCCCAATTTTGCCACTCCCTTCTCACGCACACCCTCCACATTGGGTCAGTCCGCACATTGACTATCTCTGTTCCATCAGACCCATTGATCACTGCTGGGGAAAAGTACCCATCCACATAGGTTGAAGCCACAGAAATCCATAGTGTTCCCACTGATCCTTTACCTCTGTCACTCTTTGCTCTATCACTGGTCAGTTTTTTCTTCCATTCCCTTTAATGACTTTTCCTCCTTTATTATTTCCCTCAAATCCTTCTCCTACTCTATTTCATCAGCAGATGACCTCATAATGCTCTGTGCAAAATTTAAAAAAAAAAAAAAATTCAAGGATATGGGGGATAACATCATTCTACCTGCTGGTCATGGTTAGAAGTTCATGACTAATCTATTCTGACCCCCTTCTAGCTTCTTTCAGATACTTCATCAGCTGTTACCAGTCTTGGATGCACTTCTGATCTTTTCTATCTCAAGACTGGCTTCTGCTCCAGACAGACATTTAAGAAGCTTGCTCAAATGCTGTTGTCTGTAAACAAAACAAACAAGTAAAAAATCAACAACAACAAGCAACATATACCTCCCTCAATCCTGAATACTCTAATTATTGCCCAAATGGTCTCTTTCCCTTAACAATCAAGTATCCCTAAAAAAAAAAAAAAAAAAGAAAGAAAAGAAAAGCTATACACATTTTCTTGTTTCCCACCAGCCAAACTCCTCTAGCCAAAGGAATGAATCACTTCTTCTTCTGCATCCTCACCTTGGTTGGCCTTGTTATAATATTTGATAATTTTATTTACATTGTAGAATAAACTGAAAATCATTCTCTATACTCTTCTCCTATGTATACTTATATTTAGAAGTATATAAGTAAAAAAGGAATTTAATGAAACTGTTTTTCCCCCACCCCAGATGGCTAAGAGAGAGACACTCATGGCTAGTGTAGACTGATAAATCTGCATTTCTTGTTTCACAAGGAGGCAGGAAAATATCTTCTAGACTGAAAGGGTATACATTATGTCTATGAGACTGAACTGTGCTGTCCTGTACAAAATGGAAAAAAAAAAGCTCACCGTAATAAAGTGTGCTGGCTTCCTAATAGTGAAAAAATCAACTACTTGTTGATGGAGAGAATGAATGAGAATTGGAGCATCGATCTGCCTTCACACATGGGACCAGAGCTGCACTCTTCTCATTTGAATCTTTAAAAAAGTTATTTAGTGTCTATTAAAGACTTACATGATCATATCTGGAAGATATAGGAGGGGGTAAGGGAACAGAACTTCCTGCTCATGTAGGAAGGGTTGGAATTTTCTGAAGAAGAGAGCAGCTACTGGATATGAGGGCTTGCGTGTAGGAGGTCTGAGAGAAAATTGAAAAAATTAAGAAGTGATCATGTGCCCCCTTCCCACCACCCCCCACGTGCACAGACTGAATCACTCTGAGATCTATGCGACCCTTTGGAAAAATAGCAACCTATATTTCCAGTATAGTCCAATGCCTTGTCTGGTGAAAACAAACCAGGAGTTACTAAGAACCGGAAAAAGGGAGATTAACTGTTCGATGCTCACCTTGCCAGGGGGTTGGAAGATGGCTGTGCCAGCAGATATTGATTGGGCTGTGGAGCTGGCCCACTCGGTGATATAACAATGCCAGACTGGCAGCAGAGGCGAAGACTTCCCGTGTGTGAAACCTGATTCCCTATCATGTATGTTAGCAAGTTACAGAAAAGGAGAGGCCCTGCCAAACCTGCATTCATCTCTAATTCAAGTCCTGATTGCTCCATAAGCTCCAAATAGAACTGCATTCCCCAACTCCAGGCTGTTCTCTTCTCTCATGCTCTTAAAACCTCAAAAGTTACCCATTTAAGAAACTTGCCTTCCCACTACAACTAGTTGCTCCTGCTTAATTTAGAGATTTGGAAAATGACACCATCATCTACTCATCACCCATGGATATTATCTGCCATTCTTCCTCTATTCTTGCCCAAATATTTTTCATACATTTCTTCCTAGAATTTCCAATTACACTCATTATTTTTTGTCCACACTATTACAAAAATCACTTCATGTTTTCCTTGCCTCTCTCTGTAGTCTTCTAGGCCTCCATCCTATCCTGCCTACTGATGGAAGAGACACATTTCTAAAACCCAAAACCCTTTAAACATTCTCCACTGACTATAGGATGAAACAAAACTCCTCCTCAGCCTGGTCTATAATGCACTCCAAGATCTGTCCCCTGTCTACCTCTCCAATGTCACTTACTTTGACTGTCTCCCTTGCCCAGTCACCCTCGCCTCCTTTCCAATCCTGAAACATACCAAACTCATTCCTGCTACATGGTCTCCTCACATGCTAGTGAGCTAGGGAGATATTGGCTCACTTCCTCTAACCCTCTTCCCCAAACTCCACCCCACTTCACCCACCTTCTCAAATGGCAAATTCTTGTGGTTGGGGTATTGGCTTAAACGTCTTTTCAAAGAGGCCATCCTGTTCTAAATGATTTACCACTACGACTCTACCTTATTCTTTATTACTACAACCCACTTTTTTTGTTATGGTTACTACCACATTATGTGAATACTCACTTAATTGTTAACTGGACAGTTTATTGACTGTCTCCCATTAGTGTGAAAGCGTCAAAAAACCAGAAATTCTCTCTATAAATATTTTAGTCCCTGGTACCTAGTAGATGCCAATACAAATTGGTTGAATGAATGCCGTATAAACTAATGAATGAATGCAGGCTATGAGATGTTCACAGCTGCCTTACATCAGTGGATCTTTACTCACTAGGATTCCTAAGCCTAGCGAAGGCCCTTTGTCTACTCTACCATACTGGGAAACACCTACCCATACAGCTTCCATCCCTTAGTGCTGGCATCATTTGCTCTTTTAAGTCTTATCTGACTTCCTCCCTTCATTCCCAGGTATAGTTTTAAGCTCCTTTCTTTATACTTCATCTCTAACTTGCTTCCATCATAGTGCTTACAACACTTACACATTCTATTTGTTTGTATATTTCCTCCTAAGAAAATCATTAATTCTTTAAGGATGAGGACTATCTTAGATGTCATCACTTTACCCCTAGTATCTAGCCCAGTGCCTGACACTAGATTAAAGTTATTTTTAAATTAGCAAATAAATGGCTGAATGAGACATGCTTATCGCTCTATTTTTTCTTACAGCACATGAAGCATTTCACTGTAGAAATTATTGACAATCTTCTCTGTGCACATCACCATCCATTAACTGGGGTTCTGGGATATACAGCAGTGCAACATACAGGTTAATACTTAGTAAATTACATCCTTTCCAAAAAGCAAGACATGACAGACTGCACAGAGAAAAGGAAAGACACCATGAAGAGAGGTCAGTAGTGGTAAGTCCATTAAGTTTGCAAAATACTGTGCAAAACTGAGCACCAATGGTCCATGACCTTAGTAGGGTAAAAGGATAGTTTCAGAAGTCACACTGACAGTGTTGAGTATACAGATGGTCAAGCAAGGTAGAGTCAGAGGAATTATTCTTTTTAGATTGTCTGTACCTGAATATGAGGAGCATCACATTTAAACCCTAAGACCATTTAAACCACATTTAGCACCAAAGGGCAAGCAGGATTTTGCGCTGGCAGTTATTTAACTTTCAATGCCCTTGTCTCTAGTCAAACTGCCCTTAACATAATCTATCAATGAAATGATTATTTCTCCTGATAGTGGATGGACCATTTGTATTTAGTTATTTAACATGACAATGCACAATATTGAGGCTTACACAGCCACCTTAGAATGAAGTTAGCTGATTTTTTTTTCAAAGTATGACTCTCCCTGACATGTTTTGCCTCAATTGGTAATGTTATTTGGTTATTTACATAATTATGGAAAAGCCAAGCACTTTGTCATATATTATTTTCCTGATCCCCAAAGCCACCCTAAGAATAAGATATGAAACATATTCATTAAATAGACCCTTCCACTTCTAGCAACATGGTGGATGAGATGCCCTCATTCAACCTTCCCACAGAACCAACTGAAATGTTCAATAAAATACAAAAAAAAAAAAAATCACTATGCTGGCCTAAGAAAGAAAACGTGCGATGCTCCAAAGTAAAGTAAAACCAAAAATTTGGGGAGTAAGTGACTATTGAAGTCATCTTTGAACTTGAGAGTTTCCTGCCAACCCCTAGAGAATTTGAGTTTTGGTTTGACAACTCCACAGGTCCCAGGAAATAGGAGAAACAGCCCAAAGCTTGGCCACAGTGGAAAATTTAATAGACCACTGCAGAAAGCTGGTACTCAAAAAAGCCGCACACATAATACAAAAGTGAATCAGAAACAAAACACTTTTGCAAAGGGAGTGGCAAGAAAAATTACTGGACTTGACTCCAGTGCTACTCTGGGAAAGTATCCATGTATATGCCCAAGCTGGTTTTCAGTACAAATGCACACTACTAATGTAGTTTGATAGTCATGAAGTAAATAATTTAACTTCAGCTGGACTTGTGTTGAGTATGCTGCTGGGTGACTAGCAGAAGAAATTCTCTCAGGAATATAACTTAACCCATTATAAAGTGTTCCCCCAGATGCAGTTCCAAATAAATAGTCACCTTACAATCAATATTCATAAAGCATACTAGTAATGCGATATTACAAATAAAAACTAGCTGAAACAACTGACATTAAAAATAAACCTCCAAAGACATACTCCAATTGGAAATAGATTTACCAGGTCCCCTCAAATTTCATGTACTGGTCCCCTCAAAATTTAAAGCATAAATATTAATATCAAAGTGCCCTTTAAGGCATTTAAGGTAAAGAAAATCACTACATAATGATCAATGTTACAATTAATTAGAAAAATACAGTATAATAATTCTAAATTTATATGCACCTAACATCATAGTCTCAAAATAGGTAAAGAAAAACTGTTAACAAGGAAAAAATATCAAATCTATTGTTGAAGTGGAAGATTTAACACAACTCTCTCAAACAGACAGATTAAGCAGTCAAAAAAAGAAGTCAATAAAGATATATAAGATTCAAATAGCACAGACTAACATGTTTCACCTAAATCAGCTATACAGAACAATGCACCCAATAGTTGGAAAGTACACATTCCTTTCATGCACACGAGATATTTACAAAAATTAGCTATACACTAAGCCATAAAGATAGCCTTAACAATTATCAAAGGATGGGTAACAGGCAGATAACATTCTCTGTATACAATAAAATTAATTTACAATCAACATTAAATAGATAACCAGAACATACTTGAAAAACTTCACATACTTGAAAATTTTGAAGAAAGTATTGAATAATTCATGGGTTAAAAAAATTAGTACTGACAGAAAATGAAAATATCACATAGAAAAGCCAGTGGTATAGAGGTAAAGTGGCATTTAAAGGGAAATAAATTCTCTGTTTTTTTTTTTTTTTTTTTTTGAGACAGAGTCTCGCTTCATTGCCCAGGCTGGAGTGCAGTGGTGCACTTTTAGCTCACTGCAGGCTTCACCTCCTAAGTTCAAGCAATTCTCCTGACTCAGCCTCCCACGTATCTGGGATTACAGGCATCTGCCACCATGCTCAACTAATTTTTTTTTTGTATTTTTAATACAGACGGGTTTTTGCCATGTTGGTCAGCCTGGTCTCGAACCCCTGACCTCTGGTGATCCACCTGCCTCAGCCTCCCAAAGTGCTGGGATTACAGGCATGAGCCACTGCACCTGGCCTCTCTGAAATTTTTATATCAGAAAAGAATAAGGTATGAATAAGCAACATTAAGAAAGAAAATAAAGACATAATTACACAAGTTGAAGAACTTGAACAGCTTACAGTCAAGGTTAAAACTTAGATTAAATAGAAACATTACAGAAAAAATAAGGACAACTTGTCAAACTTGTTTCAAAAATAAATGAGAAAACCAGAAAATATTATTTAATCAATCATGAATTTGAATTAACAGGTTAAAAAGTTCTCACAAGAAAGCACCAGAACTATAGAGGCAAATTCTCCCAAACATACAAGGAAGAGCTCATTCTAATGTTATTAATATTACACACACTCTTCAGAGAATTTAAAAATAAAAGAGTATTATATCACTTAATTTTAAGGGATAAGCACAACCTTGATACCAAAAGCAAAGACAGCAAAACAAAGAAAATTACAAGCCTCTCAAAACCTTGAATATATATGCAAATCCTAAACAAAGTAAAAGCAAATTTAATCAAGCAATGTATAAAAAAGATAATATATGATGACAAATGGATTTATTCCAGAACTGCATGCACAGTTTAACATTATAAAATCAATTAATGTGATTATCTCAATAGCAGATTAAAGGAGAAAAACTATCTGATAATTATAATAGATGTGGGAAGAAGCATCTAATAAAATTCAACATCCATTCATATTAAAAATCTTATAGGAAATGGGGAATAGAAAGACACATCCTTAACCTCATAAATGAATACACACACACACACACACACAACCTTCAGTAAATGTCATACTTAATAGTAAGATGTTAAGAGCATTTCTTTGAAGATCAGAAACAATACAAAAATACTATCACCACTTCTAATAAGCACTGTTCTGAATCATAAAAAAGAGAAAATAAAGAATATAACAGAAGCAAAGGGGAAAAAAGAACTTGTCAGTTTCAAATGATATATCGGCATAAAAAAATTCTAAAGTTTTGCAAAAATTCTTTAAATTTTAAAAGTATTCCATTTTAAAATACAAAATAAATATAGAAAAATCCATCACATTTTTCTATACCAGTAGGAATCATTTTTGAAAGAAATTATTAAAGAATATATTATTTGTAATAGCCACAAGTATATAAATTATCCAATAAAAATATGACATGAAAGCAAGCTCTTTATACAAAAAAAAATAAAACTTTATGAAACCAATTGTAGAATCTTACCTAAATGGGGAAATATAACATGTTCTCAAAACCTTGGAGAGGAGCATTAGATATCATAGGAAGGTCCTTTTTTCCCTGATAGGAATATCATTTCAATAAAATCTCAATGAAAAATCTCAACAGACATTTTATATTTTTGTTTTAAAAGTAGACAAGCTGATACCAAAATTTATTTAGAAGTGAAAGAGGCCAAGAATAGTTAAAATACTACCAAAAAGGCCTGGTGCAGTGGCTCATGCCTGCAATCCCAGCACTTTGGGAGGCCAAGGCAGGCGGATCACCTGAGGTCAAGAGTTTGAGACTAGCCTGGCCAACGTGGTGAAACCCTGTCTCTACTAAAAACACAAAAATTAGCCTGGCATGGTGGGGGGTGCCTGTAATCCCAGCTACTTGGGAGGCTGAGGCAGGAGAATCACTTGAACCCAGGAGGCGAAGGTTGCAGTGAACCAAGATCATGCCATTGCATTCAGCCTGGGTGGCAAAGAGTCTGTCTCAAAAAAAAAAAGAAATTACCAAAGAGGCAAAACAAAGTACAAGACTACAAGACTTCCCCACAGGGTATCAGAATTTATTTAAAGTGACAGACATCAAGCTAGTAAGATATGAGTGCTGAGATGGGCAAATAAAACACGAATCAGAACTAAGATAACAGAAACAGACCCACGTCTATAAAAACATGATTTATGTCAGAACTGGTATTACACCTCAGTGGCCAGAAGGATTCCCTATATAATGTGAGAGAAAGACAAACCAATAGCAAAATGTGGGGGGAGGGAGGAGGGGATGAACAGAAACATCACAAAAGAGGAAATCCAAAGGGCTAAAGAAATATTGGAGAAAATGTTCAACCTTATTTATTATCAAAAAAATGCCAATTAAAACTACAATGAGATACCACCACATACTCATTGGACTGGCTAAAATCAGAAAGTTAGCCAGGATGTAGAGCAACTCTCATTCACAACTGGCAGGAGGTTAACTTTGTATAATGACTTCAGAAACCAGTGCAGTATTCCCTAGTAAAGTTAAACATCTGCCTACTTCTAGATACTACGATTCCCTTCTAAGTAATACTCGGTTAGGAGAGACTTTGAACCACATCATAGCAGCATCCCTTGTAACAGCAAATATTCAGGAACAACTCGGACGTTATCAAAAGTAGACTGGATAAGTAAATGTCAGTCTGTTCATATAATGGAATATTATATAGCAATGAAGAAAAACTATAGTGGCAAAGTTAAATTGTTTCTTTGTTGTTTGTTTTAATGTCCTGGCTGGTAGCAAGACTGTAAGGGGAAAACTGATCATTTAATCAACATATATAAAATTCACCCAGACTCACAAGAAAAATAAACTATGATCAACTCAGCTACAATGTACATCACAGACCATATAATAATACCACTTCATTCAGATCCATATATCCTAACAGAAAACCACAAACAGACCTTTACATGGACTCATGCATTCTAAAGATAAACCCATTGACAACTCCAGCAACTCCCGGGCTTACAAATCCTGACCAATCCCTGCCCCCCCAAAAAAAAAAAATCTATGACCAACTCTACCCTTCAAATCTTATAAATACCCTCCCATAACTCCCCTTTGAAAGGCTCAGTGATTCTCCATTCTCTATTGCTGCAGCCAGTTAATAACTCTAACATTGTTTGACTACACATCTGGCTCTAGTGGTCTTTGGGCCACTAGCTACACACATCTGTGTGGATGAATGGGAAAAAAAAAAACATTGAGTAAAAGATATTTGTCAAAGGATAGTACTACATTATGGCTCAAATAATTTAAAACATCAGAGGCAAAATTAAGTTTTTTTTTATGAAATATTTATATGATTAAATCAAAAAACAGACAAAAAAGGAAACAACAAAATATTCTGAAGAGAAGAGAAGGATAATGAGACCTGGGAGAGACACACTAGTGGCAATGTTCTACTTTTTGTTAACATGGATAGCGGGCAAATAGGTATTTATTTTATGTTTATGTTCTACATAAATTGTTTTATATATGTAATATGACTCATGATTTTAAAAAATTACATCCCCACAAGAGAAAGCTGGGGCTGACTTTGGGTAAATGGTTTGCCCAAGCTATACAGCTAATTAGGACATAAAACTTTTGATGACAGACATTCATGCACTGCTGTATTCCCAATGCCCAGAATATTTCATGAAGCAGATTCGCAATCAAGTTTGTTGAATAAATGAAGAAGCTTGGACTCAGTACCCATCTATTCTTTTTACTCATGACACTATAATACTTGCTCCAGAAGTCTCAGGAGTGCATCTGGTGTCCATACAACTATCAAGGACCTTTCCATTTAAATATGAAACTTATATTCTATAGTCTTCCACTTCAAGAATTTCATGGGCCACATCTGGCCCATTCCTATTTTATAAATAAATCTTTATTGGAACACAACTATACCCATTTGTTTATTTATTGTCTATGTCTGCTTTTGTGTGACAAAGTCAGAGCTGAGTAGTTGAAAAAGAGATCATCTGGCACATAAAGTCTAAAATATTTGCTATCTGGCCCTTTACAGAAAAAGTTTGTCAATCCCTGCTCTATTTCATCATTAATATCAGCTCAATCCTCCTCCCAAAGCTAGTCTGTGACTTGCTTCACAGCCCTGGCAAATTCTTTCGCCTCTCAAAGTTTTATTTCCTCATTGTGCATGTTGTTCATCACCCCAAGGGAGTGGTGCAGATTCATCATTCATACTGCCTGAAAGGAAACAAACATTGCTCGCAAGTGTTGCTAATTTTCACTCCTAATTTCTCCAGTGCTGTTTGGAAAGGATTCTTCCTTTCTCTCATTGCTTCTTTATTTATCTCTCCCCTGCTCTTTATTACCAAGGAAATCTCTGTACGGATAGGATATTGTTTTCCTTTTCTTTCTTTACAAAAGCCCATCTGCTCTCTTGCCACCTAATTCCCACCTCAAGTCATCCCCCTCTGTTTGTGACATCATGATTGGTTGCTATGGAAACAGATGAGCTAGAAACTAGGTTGATTCAAAGTGTTTTGTGGACACTTCCTTTAAGAACAGTATTGATAGACTGCCTTTATGCAAATCCCTTTGGAAGAAAGGATGGAGAGGAAGAAGCTGGAAACAGATGAGAGGCAGGAAATACCAAATTGCATGTTTATAAATGCTGTGAAGGAATATGGCAAGAGAGGATGATGCTAGACTGGCAGCCATGGAAACTGAAGTCTTCTGTTTGTTCACAGGACAGCTCATAACCCTGAAAGTCCCAGTTCAAGCTTCCACAATCATCCTACACAAGAGCACTGCTTCTCACAGGACTGCCTCAGCCTGGCAGGATTCAGTCTCCTGCTCTGAGGGAAAAAGAGGAAGTCAAGGATCAAGACCGAGTGCTCAACTGAGATCAGAAAGGAGGACACACAGTGACTTTGCCAAATGGAGATTCACACAGTAGAGCTCAGACGAGTGCTATCAGCACAGCTGAGGAAGACAAGAGTTAGGGTATGATGGAAAATGTGGTCTTGTCATCTTCAGACCCTCTGACCCATTTTCCCCTTACCATGAATTTGCTCCTCCACCTCACAGATAAAATCTAGTCAGACAGGAAGAGCATTATTTTGGTGGCCTGCAGAAAGTCAAGGGACCCACTGATTGCTGAATCCTCTGAAGTAGGGTCACCTCCACTATGACTGACCTCTGGGTTTCTCAGAGGAGGAGACAGACGTTCAAATTACTGAATGGCAAAGCAGGCATGACAGCCAGGGCCGTCAGGCTTCCAAACCCACTCCGTTCACTCCTGTGTTTGATGGCTTGTTCCTGCCCACCTACGGCATGAGTGGGTGTGGTTCTTTAGTATAAGCCGTATATGACAGAAAGAGGAGGAATACAACAAAAAATGAATCAAGCACAGCTCAAAGTTCTAAGGAATCATTTGGGGCCTCTGGAAGAGCCTTTCACTCCAAGATGAGTTGGGATTTATTTCAACTAGGAAACAGAGTTTCAGTCGTTAAGACAGGACACTTCTCCCCTGTAACTTCCTCTAAACCTTTTACACTACTGTAATGGGACCCTGTTAGGCATCCTTCATGGGTCTATCTTTAGTAGACAAGCTAGGAATAAAGAAATAGGTAAGGAATAGAAGGAAATTCATTTGCCAAAGCAAAAATTAGATACATTTGGATTCATTTGAATAAAATGAGATAGTGCTTTAGTCTTGCTGAAAGCTGTCTTTAACTTGGTGTGCTAAATATAGATAAGGTTTTTTCCTGAGAGCTTTAGGCTGAAGCAGGATGTTTTGTAATGCTTGCTATTTCCTCCCCTCTGGTATTTTCTGAAACTACAAATGGGAAAGGCTATATCCTTCTCTTTGACCAGTGCTACTTTGGAGGTAAATGCTAGCTAGAGTATTCCCATGTGAAATAAAAGGAATGTAGAGTACTAATATTTTATTGAGCATCTACTGTGTGCCTAGCACTGTGTTTTTTATATACTTTTTTTTTTTTTGAGAAAAAGTCTCACTCTGTCACCCAGGCTGGAGTGCAGTGGTATGATCTCAGCTCACTGCAACCTCTACCTCTCAGGTTCAAGCAATTCTTCTGCCTCAGCCTCCCAAGTAGCTGGGACTACAGGCGTGCACCACCACACTCAGCTAGCTTTTTTTTTGTATTATTAGTAGAGACGGGGTTTCACCATGTTGGTCAAGCTGGTCTCCAACTCCTAACCTCGTGATCCACCTGCCTTGGCCTCCAAAATGCTGGGATTAGCAGCGTGAGCCACCGCGCCCGGCCACACCAATGTTTTAAGCTTTACCATAGCCATATATGAAAATACTACAGGTATTTCATTTTACAGATGATGAAACTGAGGCTTAAAGAGGTTGCCCAACAGTCAATACCTTTAGAAGTCTACCTAGCTACTCTGAGACAAAGCCCAAACGTGAGTGCAGATAAGAGTGACTCCAAAACCTATACCTGAGCTATAACTCTTGACATTACATTTCAGTAGCTTGCCTATCCATTTGAGTTTCACCATTTGAAAGGCTTTTGGGTTATCTTGGGTGTTAAAATGGCATTGTATAAAATGGGCAATTACATTTCAGCTTGCAATAAACAAGGAGGATGGAGTGAAAGATTATGGGTATGAGTATTTAACAAGCACCCTCTCTTACGCTGTGTTAGGAAAATATACCTTACCTCATTAATCCTCACCACAACCTTATGAAGGTGGGAATATTATCCCTATTTACAGATAAGGAACCTGAAGCTTAGACAGTTTAAGCCACTTTCCAAAATTCAGAAAATCCAGATTTCCAATCCAAGTCTGATGACAAGCCCATGTTTTACAACACTATCAAAATGCCTTATTTCCTGGAAAACATGCCCTTGAAACCATGGCTTTTCATGGAATTCATGAGAAAAGATGGAGCCTGAAGATTAAATCTCACTTCCTACACGGCTGGTTTCTGAGTGAGGTGCTCAGGATTAAAGGGACTTCCTACTGGGGAAGCAATGTCTCAGGAAAGCCAGTCACTGTTACAAGTGGGAGCTCCAATTCATTCCTGAGTGAAGGGTTCCTCTTGAGTGAAGGGTTCCTCCTGAGTGAAGGGTTCCTCTTAAGAACCAGAGGTGGTGATAATGATGCCTCCCAGGGTGTCTTCAATAAAATTAAGCCCAGGTCCTACAGAAATGTCTGTGCAAAGAGACCCACCATAGAGGAAGGGGCCATGGAATTTTTCCAATTGGCTCCTGCTCCTTAAATTTCATCCTTCTTTTGGATATCAAGCAAGAATTCACTGTGCTGCCATAACCAGGCTGGCCGTGGGGATACCATACCCTTTTTTAGTGTGGATTCATTCCCAGCTCCTGTCTTGACTCCCCCGGCATAGACCAGGCTGGAACTCTAAAGCAAGATCTTACGAGCCAGAAAAAATAACTAAACAGAACTAGGCAAATGAAGTAGCATGCAACAGGCTATCCTGGTTTAGGTGTGGTAACTTCTCTTGCTTGGCCAAAGGCCTCTCTCAGAGAGGGGAGGCCATTTCCATGAATAGCTCCTACCCATCCTACCTATATCCAGGAGAGGTCAGATCCTTCTCCTAGAATCCCCAAATACCCTTGGGCATATCCAAACCTCAAAAATAGACTATAAGCACCAGGAGGGAGAGCAGGAATGATACCTATTTAATATATATTCAGATAGCCTCAATAAGCAGAATCCACTGGCAGTAAGGATCTAGGTGTTTATGATTCTGATATCACCCATCTCATTTAGTAGGGCTCATCATCTAAATTGTGTATGGGTGTCTTCCAACCCTGTCTCTAATTCTTTGAGCCTCAGCTCTAAAAATGCTAAATGCCTGCTCCCACTTAATGAACAATACAGGGTTGAAAAAGCCTAGCTCTTCTGACCAGCTCTGAACTAAAGATAATCTTGCTTCATTAAAAACCCCATCAGCTTTATCTCTAAAGTTATTCCAAGACAGTGCTTGAGCATTTCATAATTAACATGTGGCAGCAGGTGCTATGAACAAAGCAAGACAATTATAATAACTTGAAGTCAATAATTCATAAATGATAATGTATTATTAATCAATTATTGGGGTCTGAACAACAGTTAATGAGATTAAGCTGATTGCCAGGCTGAACTGTTGGATACATATTGATTTAATCAGAGTGCTTAATTAAACCATGTAAGTTGCCCAGCAAATCATTACATCACAGCTTCCTTCAAAGGAAGACAGTTTCTATTTTGCTTTTCTTTTCCTTGTGAATTAGAAATTGTTATTGATTGAAAAGAAATTAAGATAAGGATTCTTGCTTTTCATAACAACTTAAGAAACTGCCATACCATCTGGCTACATTTCTTTTTAATCATAAGGAATAAATGCTGTTTGCGTAAGTGTGCTTAGACTGCAATTTGGTATGTGGGAATTCTTTGTTTTTTTCTAAAGAGTTCAGAATCTGAATAAACAAGACTACATTATATACCTAAACAAAGAAGATAGTCACTTACAACCCTCCATTTTAAAGACCAAGAAAATCGACCTCAAAGAAATAAGTCCTGCAAAATATTGAGATAATCCATGATTCAAATTCAGGTGTACCCCACTTCTTTCCATGACTAAAGTGTTCCCACAACCTCAAATTAAGCTTCCATCTGCTGAAAACCAGAGAAGCATACCCATTTTACTGTATGGGTTTCCAATAGCACCTTCCAGAAGCTGAAAGCTGCTTCCCCAGCAGCTTAAAGTTTTTAGAATCACTCATTATTTACAACAATGCATAAATCCTTTTCTTTTGACATACAGGTCCTCCTTTCACTTGTCATGTTGCTAATGGTGGGAGTTATTTTTGTTGAACATTGAACAAAATGTTTTTTGCTCAGTGTTTCAGCCCAATGATCCTGCCTGAGGGAAGACAGTGACAGCTCTGTTGAAGCATCCTGGGGTACAGAGAGCCCTGCTGGTCTTTCTAATTAGGGCTTTACCCTGTCAGTTTCATGAATAGCCACTTCCTAACGGGATGTGCATCACTACATGTTGAGAATGCCCTTGCCCTATAAAATTCTGGGATGTCAAAATCCACAGCTGCCACCTGGACTCGTTGCTCAATGAGCCACAGAAAATCAGCTGCAGGGAAGATACACATAGGACACTGGGGTAACACCAATTCCCTCTGAGTTGCAGCATGCAAGCTCTTAATGCAATCATCTGTTACCGAGAAAGGCAACAATGCGCACAGTTGCTTAAGGGGAGAACTTGATCACTTGATCATTACCAAGGTGGTTCATGGACATACATTTTAATTATCACATTTGGGGCAGTTAATTTGCCCAATGACTCAGCTCATAACCTGTGTTCCCAAATCTCTCCTGTGAGGGGAATCAGTGAAGTTAGCTCCCAGCTACCGCCTCGAGAGGCTCCTATTGACAATCGCCTGTCTGGCCAAACAACTTCCTTTCTACAACTTTGCTTGGGGGAATGGCAGTAGGAAAACACCACCAACAAATTGGAAATTGCCACATCATTCACATCGGTTTTCCTCTACTAAATCCCATCCCTACTTTCAAGAAGAAAGAAGTGGTAGTACAATACAATCTCAGCATTCTGTAATCTGGCTTGAATGTGACTGTAAGTTTTGTTTTGGGGTGAGGGGATGTCCCGGTGGCCATAATCACTCATCACTTACTCTAACTGAGAAATGAAGACTCCCACTAGGTCATGAACATTCATTGTGGAAAAATAGCTAGGATTCATATCTGGGTTCTACTACCTCACTCTATCCTGATTTTTGAGAGCATGGGAACATCGATCAGCTATGCTGAGAATTATTCACTGTCCCAATTACTGTAATTACACCCGCCTTGTAAGTTACAATTTAGAAGTTCCATCTTGGGACTGAGAGAATTTCCACCAGCTGCAAGGGAACAAGCTCCTTCTGCAGCTGAAGGTACCTCAAGCAAGCCTCACAGATCAGAACAGCTGGGTGCGGTGTATTGAATAACTTGTCTTTTCGAGCTTTCTGGTGTTGATGTTGGGTACAGGTGACTAAAAACACACATGAGGTGCCTCTGGGTAAATTAGTTATCTTACAAGTGAAAAAATAAAAATCACACTCTTCTGTTAATATGCATGATGTCAAAAAAAAAAAAAAAATAGGAAGCCCCGGAGAAAATCCGGGTTTTGGTTGGAATCTTAATTCAGAAACTCCAAAATATTTCTTCACTAAAATTCTTACTATCTGCTAAGGAAAAAAAATATTCCAAGAACCATAAAAGAAAGTGTATTCTTTTCAGCAGGAATAATGTCAATTCTAAACATAGAATAGCAGATATGCTATTTCAAATTACAAACAGACCTTCAAATTCATATTATCCATTATAGCAAACAAAAAATAGACTTTCATTTTTCTTTCTAATGGAAAAAAGTAGCATGTAAAGTGGAAAGATCAAGGGGGTAAGAACTTCCATTTTTTGCAGAATAATAGACTAACTATTCTGAACAACCTGCCAAAGGAAACAACAAAAATGTTGAATTTTTTTTCAAAAGTCATTTTTGATGCATTGCTGAATTGGTCTGAAAGAATAAATCTGTAAGTGCCAAGAACAAAGTGAAGCCAAAAAAAAAAACTTGGAAAATAAGCAAGCATCGAAGCATGTTTCTCCCCCTGAAGGTTTCCAACTGAGCCTTGGAGACCTTGAGCTTCTGTTTTGAGGGCTGCAAGGGACACAAGGAACCAGGAGTGAAGCATGGGGCCCACTCATGGCAGGGCATCCAATAGGAAATCCCTGCATAAAGCTAAGTGTCCAAAGGTCTTTACTCTTAATTCACAGAAGGGGAGAGCAGGAACAGCTTTTTATGTCAAATTTTCCCTAGGAATTTATAATGATAAGCAAATCCTCAATACGTTTGAATTTATGATCCATATGTGATCCCAAAAATCCATAGTAGAGAATATGGTCATCCCAGTTTGCTAGCACTCTCCATTGACTAACAGAGGCAAATACAAATGCTTTTGCCAGGCCAGCTTCTGTGGCCCCAGGCTCTAGGCTGGGCCCCATGGCTCCATGCCTTAGTGGACCCACGGTCCAACCCTGCCTCAGTAGAGGGGCTCATTCAGCCCCTGAGAACACAGGCTCCAAGCCAGTCCCCTGAGATCCAGTGAACAGGTCCACCCCAGGGGCCCCCTGCACCAGGCTGACCCTTGGAGACCTAAGATTCAGGGCCACCCCCAGCAGATCCTAGCTTCAGGCTCCCCTCAGTGAATCCAGACACAGACCCACCCACCTGCTGACTCTGGAACTAGCCACCTGCCCAAGGACTCCAACAGGAAGCCTGCCTGTGGATCATGCCAAACGCCCACCAAGAATCTTTGGATCAATGAAATTAAGAGTTGCTTTTTCAAAAAGATAAACAAAATTGACAAACCTTTAGCTAAACTGAGTAAGAGAAAAAGAGAGGAGGTTTAAATAAAATTATAAACAAGAGGCATTACAACTGATACCACATAAATACAAAGGATCATAAGTGCCTACTATGAACAATTCTGTGGCAACATATTAGACAACCCAAAGAAATGAATAAATTCCTAGAAACATAAACCTACCAAGATTGAATAATGAAGAAACAGAAAATATTAACAAAAGACCAATAACAAGTAAGGAGATTGAATCTGTAATCAAAAAACTCCCAACAAAGAAAAGCTCAGGATCTGATGGCTTCGCTGGTAAATTCTACCAAATATTTAAAGAATTAACTCCAGTCCTTATCTAACTCTCCCAAAAAATTGAAGACAAGGGAACATTTACAAGCTAATTTTTCAAGGCCAGCTTTACTCTAAGACTGAAGCTAGACAGGGATATTATAAGAAAAGAAAATTATAGGCCAATATATTTGATAAACTTAGATACAAAAATTCCCAATGGAATACTAGCAAACAAAATTTGAGAGCACATTAAAACATCATACACCATGATCAAGTGGGATTTATCCCTAGGCTGCAAGGATGTTCAACATATACAAACGTGTTACAAAATATGAACAATAAATGTTATTATTGTGATACACAACATTAACAAAATGAAGGATAAAAATCATATGGTCATTACAACAGATGCATAAAATGCCATAAAATTCAACATCCTTTCATGATAAAAACAACTCTCAATAAATTAGTTATAGAAGAAACTTACTGCAACATGATAAAGGCCAAATATGACAAGCCCACAGCTAAATACATACTCAAAGACAAAAAGCTGAAAGCTTTTCCTCTAAGATCAGGAGCAAGACAAGGATGCCTACTCTCACCACTTCTATTCAATATAGTACTAGTGGTCCTAGCCAGACCAATTAGGCAAGAAAAAGAAATAAAAGGCATCCTAATTGGAAAGGAAGAAGTAAAAATTTTTCTGTTTGTAGATGATGTGATCTTGTATATAGAAAACTCTAAAGACTTTCACACACAAACTGTTACAACTAATAAATTTGGTAAAGTTGCAGAATGCAAACTTAACATACAAAAATCAGCAGTGTTTCTATACACTGACAACAAACTATTTGAAAGGAAATTTTAAAAATCTCATTTGCAATAACATAAAAATAAAACTTAGGAATAAATTTAACCAAGGAGGTGAAAGAGCTCTACACTAAAAACTATAAAACATTGAAAAATAAATTGAAGAAGACACAAATAAATGGAAAGATATCCCATGTTCATGGGTTAAAATAATATTGTTAAAATTGCCATACTATCCAAAGCAATCTACAGACCCAATTCAATCTCTATCAAAATTCCAATGATACTTTTCACAGAAATAGATAAAACAATTCTAAAATTCATATGAAACCACCAAAGATCCCAAATAGCCAAAGCAATCTTGAGAAAAATAAAGAACGAAGCTGGAGACATCACAATACCTGATTTTAAAATATACTACAAAGCTGTAGTAACCAACTCCGCATGGTACTATCATAAAAACGGACTTACAGACCAATGGAACAGAATAAGGAGCCAGAAATAAATCCATGCATATGTGGTCAATTGATCTTTGACACAGGCATCAAGAGTACACAATGGGGAAAGGACAGTCTCTTATATATGTTGTTGAGAAAACTAAATATACAGATGCAGAAGAATGAAATCAATCCCTTATCTTACATCATATACAAAAATCAACTCAAAGTGAATTTAAAACATAAATGTAAGACCTAAAACCATAAAATACCTAGGAGAAATATTATAGACTGGGTGGCTTAAACACCAGAAATTTATTTTATCAGTTTTGGAGGCTGAAAGTCTGATAGCAGAGTGCCAGCAAGGTCGGGTTCTAAAGAGGGCTCTCTTCCTGGCTTGTAGATGGCCACACCTTCTCTCAGTGTCCTCACATGGCAGAGAGAAAGGGAGTAATCTCTCTTGTGTCTCTTCTTATAAGAACACGAATATCATCAGGGCCCCACCCATATGATCTTGTTTAACCTTAATTACTTCCTTACTTCAAATACAATCACATTGGGGGTTAGGGTTTCAACTCATGAATTCCAGGGGAGAAACTGACCTAAATTCATACATAAGAATTCATTATACAGCAATGAAAAATGAGTAATTCAGATGCCAACTCAAACATGTTAACATAGTTTAATCTTTAAAATATGTTTAATAAGATAAGCAATTATAAATAGAATTATATAATGTTTCTCTTTATGTAAAGTCCCAAACAGGCAAACTCAATAGTAGATTGTCAGAGATATATAAATATGTGATTTAAAAGTATAAAGAATAGCAAAAGACCATTTAGCACAGAATTCAGGATGGTAGTTACTCTGAGGTAGTAAGAGTGGAAGCCATTGAGCAAATTGTTATGGGGACTAAAATATAGGTAAATGTCATATTTCTTAAATTGGATTGTGTATACATAGATGTCCATTTTATTATTGTTCTTTAATCTAGGTCTACATGTTATATAAATTATTTTATAAGATACTAAAAACAAAACTGTTTGTCTGATGAGAGAAGACCTAATTTTTTTTTTTAAGACAGGGTCTCACTATACTGTCCAGACTAGACTCAAACTCCTAGGCCCAAGTGATTCTCCCACCTCAGCCTCTCAAATGGTTGAGACTACAGGCACACACCACCCTATGCTGCTGAGAGAAGACCTAAATTCTGATTTCTCACTCCATATTTAATAGCTATGCAACCAGGCACATCACTTTTATTCCCTAGGTCTTACTTCCATCATCTGTAAAATGGGAAACTTTTTCCTAACACATTATGCTCACAAGTGTAAAAAATAGACTACTATATAAGATTCCATGAAAATTAAGCAAAAAAACCTAACATTTAAAAAGAGGTGACAGGGAGAAAATGTTCCCATACTTAGTAAAATGATCAATGATCAATAAATCTTTGCTAAATGAATGAATCCATGTTTAACAAAGAGGAATATTCCTAATATTCAAAGACTTCCTCATAAATCGTTTATAGAACAAATCATCTAACATAATAGACAAACCAGACAAATGATTTTAAAAATAAACAATTTAAAAGGAAGAAATGAAAATCACAAACATTTTAAAATATGGACCACCTGAGTCATGCCCCCAAAAATACAAATTAGAATAACACTAAAATGGTGGGTTCTTTTTGGAGGGGGGCAAGAGAGTTAAGATTTTTTAAAACTCCCCTCTGACAAAGAATTCATAGCCAGAAGATATAAAGAGCTTAAACAACTCTATAGGAAAAAATCGAATAATCCAATCAAAAAATGGGCAAAAGACTTAAATAGACATTTCTCAAAAGAAGACATACAAATGGCAGATACATGAAAAGGTGTTCAGCATCAGTGATCATCAGAGAAATGCAAATCAAAACCACAATGTGATATCATCTTACCCCAGTTAAAATGGCTTTTATCCAAAAGACAGGCAATAACAAATGCTGGTGAGGATATGGAGAAAAGGGAACCCTTGTACACTGTTGTGGGAATGTAAATTAGTACAACCACTATGGAAAACAGTTTGGAGGCTCCTCAAAAAACTAAAAATTGAGTTACCATATGATCCAGCAAGCCCACTGCTGGATATATACTCAAAAGAAAGGAAATCAGTATATCAAAGAGATATTTGCGCTCCTATGTTCATTGCAGCACTGTTTTTACAATAGCTAAGATCTGGAAGCAATCTAAGTGTCCCTCAACACATGAATGGATAAAGAAAACGTGGTTCCATATAAACAATGGAGTATTATTCAGCCATAAAAAAGAATGAGATTCAGTCATTTGCAACAAAATGGATAGAACTGGAGATCATTATGTTACATGAAATAAGCCAGACACAGAAAGACAAATATTGCATGTTCTCACTTAATTGTGGGATCTAAAAATCAAATCAATTGAACTCATGGAGATAAAGAGTAGAAGGATGGTTACCAGAGGCTTGAAAGGTAGTAGAGGGTCACAGGGGGAGGTGGAGATGGTTAATGGGTACAAAAAAATAGAATGACTAAGACCTACTATTTGATAGCCCAACGGGGTGACTATAGTCAATAATAACTTAATTGTATATTTTAAAATAACTTAAATAATGTAACTAGATTATCTGTAACTTAAAGCATAAATGTTTGAGGGGATGGATGTCCCATTGTCCATGAAGTACTTATTTCACATTGTGTGCCTGTATCAAAACATTTCATGTGCACCGTAAATATATACACCTACTATGTACCCACCAAAAATTTTAAAAATAAAAAAAATTAAATTAAAAAAATTAAAAACTAGTAAGTATAAAAATGCAGAAGACAGATAAAATTGTTGACTGCGCCATGTGACTGCGCCATGGAGGAAAATAATCTCTTATACTTTGTGGGAGTGTAAAGTGGTAGCAGAGAATCTGGTGAGGCTGTTGAGTCTCAGATTAATGGGAAAGAGATTTGGACTTCCAAAGGAAGTCATAGACTTCAATTGTCAAGAAGGCCAATTTAAGTAAATTTTACCTAAATTTCAAGGCTCTGTACATATGTATTCATGCGTCAGTATGTGAGTGTGCATGTGTGTGTGCATGTATCTGTATATTAAAGGATAAATTTAAAACTACTACAGTAATTATCTGAGGAGTAGTAATAGGAGGAATGTGGAGTTATTTTCACATTTCTAACTCTAATTTATGCATTTGTTAGACAAGGATGACATGTTAGCACCTTTTAGTTTAATTTTTTAATTTTAGACATGAAATATAAAAATAGTTGGAGACAGAAAATAATATGACAGACACCCATGTTTAAAGTCGTTAACATTTTTACATATTTTCTTTAGAACTCTTTTTCTTTAAGAAATACAAACTCCCCAATAGATGAGATTTAGGTTTCATTTTGCTTTCCCTTTCTGCTTTACATTTTGCTTTCCCTTTCTCCTTCCTCAGATGGAATCACTATCTTGAATCTGGCGGTAGTTCGTTCAGCATGGTTTTATAATTTTTCTACACATGTAAATATCCATGAACAATAATAAATTGTATTGTTTTGTTTTATGAAAACCACATATTTTATTGGGAATTTCAATAGCAAACTCATGGTCACGCCTGGCTAGCACAGTCTTATATCCTGAGTTTCGGGAACTGACAAGGTTGTTAATTACCCAGCCCTCAGGACATGTGTTAATAAGTATGGAAGACAAATCGGTTGTGTTTTTCTGCCTTAGGTGCAAGGATCCTGAAAGAGAAACATTGGTTGTGTTTTTATGCCTTGGGTATAAGAATCCTGAAAGAGAAAGGCATCTGAACCTTGGAGGCATGGGGTTCATCCCATCCTCATCCAGCCTGTGATGATGGAGCTGTTTTCACCAGAAACGTGAGGAGACTCATACCACTTGAGGTAGTGTGGATGTGTGGCACAGTTTTGGAGAGGGCTATTCCCCTACCTTTACATGGAATCCAGTAAGTCTCTGAAAACATAGCAATGGCAAAAGTGCTTTTCAAGACTGCAAGGACAACAAACAACTACCAAGAGAAGTTCAGGGAAAGAATGAAGTGGTGTGGAGACCGTAGCCAATAGCTGCTTTATGAGCACATTTGTGGCTACCCTTGGGGACCCAAGAAATAATCGGGTAAGAGGTAACTTTTCAAGAGAGGTTAAAGGTCCCACATGGTGGCTAGGAGCAAGAACAGGTTCAGGGATTTCACTTACTTGTTGAATAAACATGTATTGTGCACCTGCTTCGTGCAGAGACTGTGTTAGTTCGAAGACATACAATAGAAAAAAATACAACGTATAGTCTGTGCTTTCATGGAGCTCAGTCATAGAGGCAATGAAGAAAAAAAATAGCAAGGTCATGTGATAAAGAGATTCGGAGTAGGGGAACAACATTAGATATCATGATCCAGGAAGACTTCCTTGACGTGAGCATGAATACTATATGACAAGGAGAAATCAACCACACATAACTATGGAGAAAAAGTGTTGGACACAGAGGAAACAGCAAATATAGAGACCCAGTGGAGGTGGTTAGGTTGCTGTGTTCAATAAAGAGAAAGAAGGTTAGTAGGGTTGAAACATTTTAGATACGAGTGGGAAAGGAATGCAGAGTATTGTAGAGGCAGTAATATTTAGATTTTACTAAAATTATAAGGGTTATTAGTGTTTAAATGACCATTGGAGAAGCCTAGAACATATTACTTGTAGTGTAAACAATTATTCTGACATATGGGTGATTGTATCTTGAAGGTAAAGGATTTTCCCTCATTATTGCACAGCTGAAAGAGGCAGTCAGTACAAGAGTTACGGTTATGGGGTTTAGAATTCAGATTTGGTTTAAATCCAAGCTCTACCTCCTACTTATTATATGTCTTTCTCAGGTCTCAATTTCATCATCTAAACATGGAGATAATACATCCAATTCTTTCTTTTTTCTTACCTCACAGGGCTGTTGTGAGGTATTAGTCATATGTAAATGTTTTGTAAATAGTTAATGACCTTAAAATATGCAAATCATTATATCACATGAACAAATTTGTAGAATAGAATGTTCTAGGACTGATTCTGATGAAATATATTACATGTTTCTGCTGTAATAACTGTATAGAATTAACTCTGATATCCTTGCTAATTGAGAAAATTAGGTAGTATAAAATTTGTTTTATTTCTCTCTAAAATAGAGTATATTTTATAGCATATTGGCTTTATAATTATGTTTAGCCTTAGTTCTTATATAATTTTTAGGCCTCTGAAAATGTATATTTCCAAAACCAAACTTCTTATCCCCCGACAACAGTCTTACTCTTTTTCACATATTCTTTATTGGCATTCAACTATCCACCCACCAACCAAAGTGGAAATATTAATATTTCAACTCCCTACCCTTCATCCCTACTCTCAGCCAGTCACCAAGGACCTCTCACTTCTGAGACACATCTCTTAAATTTAGGCCCCTCTCTCCCATTTCCCTAGACCTATCTTCCTTTGAAACCTCATCACCCACATAGTTGACCAACAACTGCTAGTACTTCTTGAACACTCACCATGTGGAAGACACCCTTCTAAGCCCTTTACAATCTTCAAATTGCTCTATGAAAAAGTATTATTATCCACAACTTATATATGGGGAAACTATGACACAAAGTGTCTAATCATCTTTTCCAAGGTCATAAAGTTAACAAATGGCAGAGCCAATATTTGAACCCCAGTAAGTCTAAGTCTAAGACGTAAATGCTTCTGAGTTCCTCTGTGCTGGACTCCATGACACGACTATCCTCCTTACCCCAAACTTTCCTCTACATTACTGCCACAAAACTTTCCAAAACAAATCTGATCTTGTCATTTCTCTGCTTTTAATAACATCCTATTAGCTCATAATTGCCTTCAATAAAAACTTTTTTGACATGAAAAAGAAGGCCACCTATCATTTAGCCCAACTTACTTTTCCCATTTCATCTGCTGTCCCCATACTCAATCCACAATTCTGTAGTCCTGTACCCTGAGATTTTCTATTTTCTTATTTATTTATTTTTTTTTTTTTTTTTTTTTTTTTTTTTTTGAGACAGGGTCCCACTCTGTCACCCAGGCTGGAGTGCAGTGGTGTAATCTCAGCTCACTGTAACCTCCACCTCCTGGGTTCAAGCAATTCTCCTACCTCAGCCACCTGAGTAGCTGGGAGTACAGGTGCGTGCCACCACACTTGGCTCATTTTTTTGTATTTTTAGTAGAGACGGGGTTTCACCCTGTTGGCTAGGCTGGTCTTAAACTCCTGACCTCAAATGATCTGCCCACCTCGGCCTCCCAAAGTGCTGGGATTACAGGCATGAGCCACCACACCTGGCCACCCTGAGATTTTCAAAGCACCATATCCAGGTCTCCTTGCTTCTTCACATGCTATGTTTCTACTTGAAAAGACACTGCCCCCATTTCTCTGCATATAGAAGTTTGACTTCAAAGTGTAAATCAATGGCATTGGCACTGAATCTAATTTTTATCATCCATAAAATAGGTGTAATAATTATTGTCTTTCTTAATTCATAAGGTAATTATAAGAACCAAATGATATTATGTAAAACTGTATAAGAATAAAATATTTACATGATAGGGTGTTAGCCAAGCTATTCAACTACCTTTAAGGTTTTACAATCTTTCCCACCCACTTCAACCAGTCTTAGAAGGAGGAAGGATTCCTGCCTTCTTATTATTAAAGTGACTAGGCCAAAGTGGAAAGCAGAAAGGAGATATTCAACCATTCTCGATGTCACACAGTTTGAGGGTTTGTATCTGAAGAGGGTAGGATTATGGTGAGTCACTATTGATATGCAGGCAGATCAACAACAGTGAAAAAAATGAGGAAAAACAAATGTAAGATGGTTTTGATGTGTTTTATATATTTTACTTTTCATGTATTCTCAAGAGAGTCAAACTGTTTTTCAAATAGTTTTTGGATTGCCAACTGAGCTTTCTTTGAAAGCAAAGCCGTGTCAATACAAGACCACCAAGCACGTGGGGTTTATACAGGTGACCATGGTGGGTAAAAGTCCCCCTTTGATTTTACCATGAAGATACATCCTCTCTTCTCTGTGCTTCCGCTGAACTTAGTTTCACCCGTTAAAACTTTCTGTATTATAATGACCTGTTTAACATCACACTCACACACACACACACACACACACCCTGTTGATTATGAGTACCTCAGTGACAAAGACTAAATAATACTTATCTATGTATTCCTAATATCTTCAGCCCAGGTTGCCTGAAAAGATGGAAATCCCAAGGCAAGAAAAGGGCACACAGTTCAGTTTCTCTGACTCCTTTTATTAAAGAGTTCCATGGAGAGAAGTCATTATGCTCTTATAGTTAATTTTTTTTTTAGCTGTACTATTTGTCAAAAGCATCACTTTCCAGAAAAAAAAAAAAAAAAAAGATTGCCAAGAGACAAGAGGCTGAGGTCTAGAACTATCTCTGCCACCAACTAGTTAGGTTACCTAGATAGTTCAGCTCATGTCCCGATGTCCCTCAGCCCAATCTCTCACCAGCAATTGAGAAATCAGGACTCAATAGTCTTTATGGATTATTAAGCTCTAAAATTCAGTAATCCCATAGTGATACTTGTCCCCACATGACTCTGGGAGGTATAAAAACAGAAATGTCCAGAGTGAGAGTTCTGCAGTTCGCCTGAGTTCTGTTTTCCTGGGACCAACCACTGTTGTCGCTTCCAGCTCTCCCCAACGGAAAGCTCTGTTCTTCACACCTGATCAGGAGGCTTAGAAAGAGACAAAGGCCAGAGAGAGTGGAAAATGATTTGCAAAGAAGCCAAAAGGGGAATTCTGTAACTGTGTATTTTTCCACTCCTTTCTAATTTAAAACCACTTACAAGTGACAACTCCCAACCCAAGGCAGGTGCCGCAGTAGCTCATTACACCCTGGGGACCCCATGTAAATCTTTTTTCTGAGAACAGCTATTGTCTTCCAAGGAAAAGCTTTTAGCATAATGGCAGGCTGAATAGAACATTGCTTTTGTAAGAATATTTTTAAGAAAAAGAAAAAGAAAGGTATTCTTTAACAACTGCAAATGCAGCCTCTTGCTTTCCCCCACCTCAGGCTCCCTGGAAACAACAGTGTGTGAGCCATAGGAGACTGTGGCAGGGGAGTGAGATTATCTCACCTCCAGAGACATAGAAAGGTTATGCTCTGCTCTTTTCGGTTATAATAAATGCAGGGTGGCGGTGTCTCAGATTGCAAAAATAGCATATCCACCCCCTCCCAGCCACCTTTGTTGTTTCTTGACTTCTCACCAGTGAATCAGTCCATGACTATTCATTTAGAGAATGAGAGTTTCTAATAGGAGAATGACATTTTCCCTCAGAAAATTCCCACAAATTCATTCCTTCTCTCAGATCACTCATGAGGACAGTCAAGACAATGTTGTTACAGGGTCTGAATGTAGAGATGTCCAATTTGGCAATAAAGTTTCTAAGAAAAATGAAGCATCTTCCAGAGATATAGCTCTCCAAACTAAAATGGGACTCAACTTTCTCTAGGCTAAAATGGTCATTTAGAATGTGAGGTTGTGAGAGCAATGTGGAGAAAATAGAGAAGTTAACAAAATGATAGCAGCCTTCACTAAGCAGTGTGTTCTGGTTGTGTGCATTTCTGGGTAATAGTCCGGTAAGACCAAAGCCTAAAGAGGGGTATCTGGGAATATGTTTGATGGATGCCATCTGCAAAATGGAGGTAAGACAAGCATAGGAAGGCCAAGAGCTCATTAGTAAGAGGAATTTCCACACAAAGGCAACTCCATCTGTGTGAGAAGAAACAGAAAACAGGCATGGTTTTTCGGAAATGGCTGCGTCTGGGCAAAGGTAGAACCATTCTTCTTTCCAGGATTAGATAAATAATGACCCCCCAAGACTCTTTATTCTGAATTGCTTTTTAGTTCTGCTTAAATTCAGCATCTTCTCTCAGTTCAAATTTAAGAAAAGAGATACCACACCACCCACCCACACATCCCATTCCGGAACAGTATACAAACTAAAGATAGAAAACTTCTCAAATCTACCTGGAAGTTGCATATTCAAAGGGTATGCTAATCAAAGTACCTATTCACATATAATGTGTTGAAGGATTTAAGTATGCTAAGTGTAATTATGCCAGACCACCATTAACCAATGGAGACTAGGCTCAGAAGGCACTGAAAAGAATTTCTTGGACTGATCGTACCTACCAAGCCTATTCCCAAACAACTTATGGAATATCTTCTGCTCCAACCTATTGGAGCCCCTGTTCCATTTTCTTGGATTCTGTGTGTTCCTCCTCACTCCCGTTCTGCTGTGCAAAACCCAAATGCCCTGCCTAGGTTCCTTTGACATCCCAAATCCTACTAGTTATGAAGGGCCTGGACTTTCTAACTGCCCAATGCCTATTCATCACTAAGAGTCCCTGATGCTAGACTGAGCTGCTGATCCTTTTGTAAAGGTTCCCTGCTATCGTCAATTTCTCCTTAAGCCCCCCTCTTCCATAATGACTTCAGTGACAATCTCCCAGAGAACTTCCCTGTTCACTGTCCCACTGAAAAGGGCAGAGAATGATTTTGCTCTTGAAGACCTGCCAGCAGTTTGGCTTTGAGAGCTCAAATATCAAGGTGTAAAGTAGTAAGTCTTCTTTATTGGGAGCATTTCAAAAAGGGACTGTCCTCAGTTCTCCAAATAGTGATAAAGTACACAGCTGGCAAATCTGGTGACAACTCAACTGAAAATAAGTTATCAAGAAAGTAAGGCTAAATGTTTCCAGGAAAATAACTTTTTAAAATGAAAATGGTTTTGAAATATAAATCAAACAAAATAGACACTTTTGGAAGACTCTCTGGAGCTCAGACCCTGGGAGGAACTAAAAGTAATCATTAAGTTGTCCTCAATAATCTTCAGGTCCAGGACTTTAGACCAGATCATCAAGGGATCCAGCCTTGAGAGGGGAGTTCCCCCAGCATTCCATAGCCATGGTCTTATTTCCTGGAATTCTAAAGTAAGACTCAAGTAATAATCCCACACAGTGGAGAGAAAACCTTTCTTTCCACTCAAGCCTCCTTATGAGGGGTGAGTGACAGCTACTGAACCAGAAACTAGCTAAATTGCAGCTAAATGCAATCCCACACTGAAGCCACCCTAGTCCCTGAGAGTCAGGAAGCAGGTAAAACAATTTAATCTCACCTGAAGGGAGGCCTGGAGGCAGGAGAATCTTGAGCTGCAAGCTCATTTGCTGTTTTCTCCTTCTAAATCAATACATCACATTTTGTAGTTCAAAGGAAATTAAGTAGTTCCATTTCTGATTTACAGGCATGGTTATTTGCACTTTGAAGGGTAGGTAGTGTTTATGCTGGGCTGGGTTTTTTTTTTCCTTTTAGAAACACAGCAATGACATGTGTTTATACATTCATATATATATAAGAATATATTCATATATATATAGTTACCATATATACATATAGTTACCATATATATAGTTACCTATATATATGTATAGCTACCATATATATATATAGTTACCATATATATATATATATAAAAAAATATACACACACACATACCCTGTACACTTTTTTATTATGTAGCCCTGCTAAAACTGTGCCCCAGCACGTGGCTTAGGTCATGCAATCTCAGCTCTGTGCTGGGATCTGATGGGTCTGAAGAAAGGCCTTCAGGCAGAAAGAATTTTCTTTCTCCCCTCCTGCCACAGTATCTGAAGCATCCACCATGAAAATGCTTCCATTGGGTTAGGAAAGGAAAATAAAATTCGTTGTGAGCAAGAAGAGAGTAATACACTTATTTGTGGGCAATTTAGCATAAATGCTTTAACAACTCAGCTAGTGTCTAATAATTCGAGGACAGAATGAGGAAGAGAGGAAGTTATGGCTCCAAGAATGAAGCCAAAATGTTGATGCTGAACATGTGTTATAACAAAGGAGTCAGCACATTTGTTGTGTGTGTGGACTCTGGAATCAGAATAACAATGTTGAAAATCTGTCACCTCTACTGATCATAGTATTTAACCTTTCTGAGCTCCACTTACCCCATCTGTAAAATAAGGGGTCCTGAAATTAATCCCCATGATGAAAGATACCAATCAGCTACATACTCCATACAAATAGTATTTTCAGAGAGTGGGAAAAATAGGTTAAAACTTAAAGTTCTTCATGCATAATTTGGAAACAGAGAAGAGTAGTATCAGAAAGGCACCGGCCTTTGCCACTTTCTACCTTTATGACCTTAAATCACATCCAGGACCAGCTATGTAATTTGCAGGGCCCAGAGAAAAATGAAAAGGCAGGGCCCCTTGTTTAAAACTTTATAAAGAATTTTATAAAGATAGTGGCAGAAAAGCATTAAGCAGAGTGCATGGCCCTTCTAAGCAGGAGACCTCTGCAAATGTATAGGTGACACACCTATGAAGATGGCCCTAACTAGCCCTTTCATCTAGGTCAAAGCCTGGTTTCCTCAGGATCTAGCTCATTGATTGTCATTTGCAAGTGACAAAAAGAAAATGCATAGCATTTATCTGATACTTCTTGAGATGAACATCGAATATGTTAGCATGTGTTTAAAAGAAAAAAAAACTGTTATGATCATAAGAGTGTACACTTACTATAACCCATCTTACAGAGCAAGCAGAAACCAGCCTCTTTTGATTCACATAAGGGTGTACTAAGAGATATTTTTTCTCTTTCTCTCACTTTTTTTAACAGAACTATTTGTTGGAGTGCCAGATTATTTAAGGGCCTTTGCATGTTTCAAGTCCTCTTCTTAAAGTAAGAATACTCTCCACATTTATAATAGCAACAAAAACACCAATGTCAGCACAAAATGCAAAAACGGAGGCACTTCTATGTCATAATGATACATCAGAGTTCTGCTCAACTCTTTTTTAGAAAAAGAAGCTCAGACTTACACACATCCACTTTCTTAAGTAAATAATTGTTCAATAAAAGTTACCCTGGGAGGATTGCTGTCTCCAGCTCCCAAGCACTGCTCATCTGCTGAGCGGGGGGACTCTGACTGTTACGGAAATTGCTGTTAAATGTATAAAACACAGAAGAGAATTTTTGGAAAATCCCTTATTATTCATTAAAGCATTTTCGGGCCTCATTAATCCAGATGGGTTAATCGGTTGTTGATTTGCCAGGTTGTTAAGCATCCATTGTCAGATGCTGATGGGGTGTGAGAAAATATAATTCCGATCTACCAAAGAGTCACCTGAATGAGGCTAGCACTTCATCAGGGAAGGCTGTATCTTCCTCAGGGAAGGCTGTAGCTTCCTCAGAGAAGGCTGTAGCTTCCTCAGAGAAGGCTGTATCTTCACCAGGAAGGCTGTATCTTCTTCACCAGGGAAGGCTATATCTTCCTCAGAGAAGGCTGTATCTTCACCAGGAAGGCTGTATCTTCACCAGGGAAGGCTGTATCTTCCTCAGGAAAGGCTGTATCTTCACCAGGGAAGACTGTATCTTCATTAGAGAAGGCAGTATCTTCTGGGGATAAATTAAGCTGGATGCCCAGTTTCTTCTTTAATCTCCAAAACTTCTCTGTATCACAAAACATTCCTCATTCTTTGGGTGTTTTTTTTGTTTTGTTTTGTTTTGTTTTGTTTGCCTACCTAAGGTCTGAAACGATGTCAGAAGCCATTTTCAAAAGCTAGTTGGTAACAGGTCAACAGGTCAGTTGCACATATGCACTTAGGCACAGAAACCCAATATTTAAAGATGTGTGTGTGTGTGTGTGTACATGTCTGTATACGTGTATACACGTCTGTGTATACGTTTGTGTCTACACATGTTTACACGTCTAGACGTGTATGTTTGTGTCTACACGTCTATACGTGTATACATTTCTGTGTATATGTTTGTGTCTACATGTGTCTATGTGTTTGTGTATGTGTCCGTACGTGTATATTTGTGTGTGTCTGCGTGTGTGTGCATGAGTTCGGCTTTGACTTTGTTTCAAAGTTCTTAGCTAGAGCCTGTCCACATCTTTAGCCCTTCAGATACAAATGGTATTTGGGTTATCGAGGGGATTCTTTAGCCAGGGCTTAAAAACTCAACTTTCTTTCCAAACCTTGACTGACTGACAGTCACATAACAGCAGTGAGCACAGTGAGAAAAGTCCCTGGATTAGAAGTTGGAAAATATGATTCAGAGTCCTGGTTCTGTTTTAAAAGAGGAAGTGACCATCATTAGCAAACTGTCATTTCATCTCCCTGACAGTTTGAATTCATTTCATTTTCTCTCCCTTTAACAACAGAGCAACATTAATGTTTAATCTTTGTGTCACACCAAGAAAAGCTGGGGGTGTATTTCTACAAAGACAGACAGTCTCCATCCCTTTATGGAGCTTTCGATCTAGAAGAGACAGAATGCTTCCAAGACTATAAAGGACACCCTTAGTCAAATCTTCCACGAAGAAGATCCCATTTTACTCACGGAACTGCTCTAGATGCTCATCACTGTTGGACTCAGGCATGGCCGTGATGGTCACCAAGGGACACGGATTCCCTCCCAGCGTCTGGCAGAGGACATCTTGCCGGAAGTAGACCTCTTTGAGGTTGACACTCTTTTCCAGGATGTCAAGATGAGTCTGGAGCAGAAATAAAGCAGGCATGTATATTATCAACATTTTTTATAACAATAATAGAAAACAACAACAGCTTACATATAGTTTGGAAGTATTGTTGTTATAATCTAATCTGTCCTTTATGTATTGGACCTTGAGTGATTAAAAGGGGGCTATTTCTACTGTCTAGGAGAAACTCAGTGAGACTGAGCAGGAAGCATCATTCCTGCATGTTTTGGCATAACAGAAGATCTGTTTTCAAGTTGCACTGAAAGCAAGAGGGAGGAGGGCGGAGCATAAAGCGCTCTTCCTATCGCTGTGGCATATGAGGAAATGATAGAAAATGGAGACTTGGAAGGGTCAGGGGATGGGGTGGGGGAGGATCATGAGAAATGTGTTAATGGGTACAATGTACGTCATTTGGGTGATGGATACCCTAAAAGTGCTGGCTTGACCTTTACTCAATCTATGCATGTAAGAAAACTTCACGTGTACCCATAAATTTGTACAAATAAAAAACAGCAAACAATTTAAAAAGAAAAGAGACAAATCTAAGCATGCTTTCCTTAAAATTAAAAAAAAAAAATGTGGTTATCATGAAAATAGAACACGCCCAGAACACTGGGGAGAATGAGACAGAAAACTTCAACAGCACATAATATCATAGGGCCAAGTAATAGGGGGAATTGTGAGCACATTGAAAAAATAATAGACATGGTTAATCCAGGGGGACTGCTAAGCTAAAAGAACAACTAATAGCAACAAATTTTTCCTACCATACCTCCCCGTTTCAATACTTATTTAAAAAAAAAATGGAATAACCATTGAAATTAGGACACCTGGTTAACAATCCTTTTTTCTTTTTGAGACAGAGTCTCACTCTGTCAACCAGGCAGGCTGGAGAGCAGTGGCGCGATCTCAGATCATTGTAACCTCCACCTCCCAGGTTCAAGCGATTCTCCTGCCTCAGCCTCCTGAGTCGCTGGGATTACAGGCACCCACCACTACACCCAGTTAATTTTTTGTATTTTTAGTAGAGAGGGGGGTTTTGCCATATTGGCCAGGCTGATCTCGAACTCCTGACCTCAGGTGATCCGTGCTGCTTGGTCTCCCAAAGTGCTGGGATTACAGCCATGAGCTACCACGTCCAGCCCCTGGTTAACAATCTTTAAGAATTTCGAAGAAATTTTCCCTAATCAAAACAGGGGCACTAGTCACAGAAAGGCTAAGAGATATTCCCCCACCCGCACTGCATCCCCTGACAGTGGAGATTTCAGTAACCATAGAGGGAAACACTGCCCCCTCTGCAGCACAAGAACACCACTGCCCAAAAATTATCCTCCTAGCTTAAAATGTAGAAAGTTTTTTCCACAATCAAGTAGGTATTAAGAGGGCCAAGGAGAAACCACCCACCTTATTTCTTGACAAATAACTAGCCTGCTAGGTAAATGAAATAAAAAATTTATGAATTTTTTAATAAAATGAATATGTAAAAATATTGACAAATACATAAAATATATGGAAAGGGAAGTAGTGCCTTCAAAAGGTAGAGGAAGTATTTACATGTGAAAATAACTTACTACAGATATGGTAAGAAGAATAGTGGCCCCCAAAGATGTTCATGTTCTCACCTTCAGAACCTTTGGTAGGATACCTTACATAGTGAAAGGGACTTTGCAGACATGTTTAAGATTAAGGTCTACTTGAAATGGGGAGGTCGTCCTGCACTGTCCAGTTGGGGCCAATCCAATCACAAAGTGATTAAAAGCAGAGACCCTTTCCTGGCTGCAGAGAACAATTGCTGGCCCCATAAGACCTCAGTCTTCCCTTGCTGGCTTTGAAGATGGAGAAAGGCATCACCAGCCAAGGAATGCAGGTGGCCTCTAGAAGCTGGAAAAGGAAAGGAAACACCCTCTCCCCACACAGCCTCCAGGAGAAACGCAATCCCAAAACCCTGGTCTTTGCCCAGTGAGATTCATGTCAAACTTCTAACCTAAAAAGCTGTACAATTTTTTTTTTTAAAAGTACCTGTTCCTGTTGAAGCCACTACATTTTTTATAATTTGTTACTGCAGCAATAGACAAGTAACATACAAGGGAACAAGAATGTCCTAAAGTGAGTAGAAATCCCGACATCTGAATAGGAATAGACTAAAACCTATTTATACTCTACTGAAATAGGTGAATTGCAAGGAAAAAGAAAAAGTGTCAAGAAAAGAAAAGATTACCAGATAATTCTATGGCCTTACTCTAGCCTCAGGGGCACCTGAAAATTTGACCTTGAGTCATATTCTCCTTAAAACTGAGAACCAAAATCATTTACCCACTCATAGCTTACTGTCTACATTAACATGACTATTATTCCCCAGCCTTCATCAGCATAACTTTACTGCTCTGGGAAGACAGAAATTACAAATAAATATATTGTTCATTTCAGGAATATCCCATCAACTCTTCAATAGAAAGCATCAACCCATCTTTGAGCCAAGATTCTTCGAATCCCTCTTCTCACCTCTTTTCAAAATCCTTGCCTTACAGTGTCCACCAAACTTAAACCATTACTTCATGATCCTTACTCAACCCTAATCAATCCCCCCACATTAAAATATCTGCCTTTAAGCCAGGCTTTAAGGTCTCAATAAATATCCCCACTTTGCCCTCTGCCCTTTGAGACACTAGTAAGATTCCATCCCATTCTTTCTCCTTTGTCAAGTAAATTAGTTTCCTACTACTGCTGGAATCACCACAAATTTTGTAGGTTAAGACAACACAAATTTATTATCTTATAGTTCTGAAGGTCAGTAGTCTAAAATGGGTCCCACTGGGCAAAATTCAAGGTGTCAGCAGGGCTGCATTCCTTTTGGAAGCTCTATACAAGATCTCTTCCCTTGCCTTTTCTAGCTTCTAGAGGTCACCTGCATTCCTTCACTCATGGTACCTCCCTCCACCTTCAAAGCCAAAAATTGCATCACTCTGACTTCTGCTTCCATTAAGTCCCATCTTTTTCTCTGGCTCTGATGCTCTTATCTCATTCTTTTACTTTTAAGGACTCTTGTGATTACCCTGCACCCAATCTGATAATCAAGGATAATCTCCCCATCTCAAAGTCTCTAATCACATCTTCAAAGTCCCCTTACCATGTAAAGTAACATCTTCACTTCACAGCATTGGGATATGGACATTTTGGAGGTCCCTTATTCTGCCTACCATGCCAACATGAGCAATAAACCCAACTGTGTCTTAGAAACAGGTTGTTCTTGTGATGTTCCAGAGAGCCAGGATTTGACACAATACTAAGTAAAGGAATTATAAGAAGCATGTTTATACCAGATTCAAGATAAACGAGAATCCAGCAGAGGCCCATATATCTAACCAAATCTTTGTACCTAATTGTTATGATTGTCCATCAACTAACGAGTATCAGGTATTGATGAGATGCACCTGCATTGGAGATTGGGAGGGAGCCACATAGCCGAGAATACAAGATGACTAACTACACATACACGAGCACACACACACAACGTAGACAACTAGCTAAGCATGAAATCTGAAGGAAGCCTGAGGCTGATAGTATTCCTAGGCTGAGATGGTTATGTCCCACTCAATCTAATCTCTCATGACCACATAATTCCATAGTGAGGAGTTACTAGGACAAAGTAAGCTGTGCCTGGGAGTCCAAAGACTCTCACTAAGCCCTTTCTATGTGTGCTGTTTTGTTGCCCTCTCTGTATTCTTTCTTATGGACAAGTAAATTTAGTTCTGGATAAAGCCTAACCTGTGTGTTTGATTGCCAATCTTAACTCACTGCTCATTGTTGCGTAGAATAACATTGGTACCCTATACTGAAGATTATTTTTAAACATGTATGTGTCCCTGTGTGGTGTGTGTGTGTGTGTGTGTGTGTGTGTGTGTGTCTGTGCATAAATAAACCCATTGTACCTATATGTATACCAAAAAAAAATCATTCTTGGCTCATATTTATTCTGCAACACTGCACGCTAGAGGAAATGAGGACTGCTTAGAGTTTGAAAGTAGAAGGGATTATAATCTAATAAACATATCCAAACAAGTTTTTGCTCATGAGCAAATGTAGCATACATGTTCAGACATACAAAAGCTCAGACAACATATTACCTTATCTTTATTGAAAATAAGGACTTGGCCCAGGTGCAGTAGTTCACACCTGTAATCCCAGCACTCTGGGAGGCCGAGGCAGGTGGTTTGCTTAAGCTCAGGAGTTCAAGACCAGCCTGGGCAACATGGCAAGACCCCATCTTTACTAAAAATAAACAAAAATTGCTGGGCATGGTGGTGCACACCTGTGGTCCCAGTTACGTGGGAGGCTGAGGTGGGAGGATCACTTGAGCCTGGGAGGTCAAGGCTGCAGTGAGCCTAGATCAAGTCACTCCACTCCATCCTGGGTGACAGAGCAAGACCCTGTCTTAAAATAAAAAAAAAAAGAAAGAAAGAAAAGGAGGACTTGAAGACACACTTCAGCTGCCCCCAAATCAAACAGAAAAGCAATATTAAAAGACTAAAATAAAATCCAGTTAAACAAGCTTACATCTAAATGACTACCTAAAAATATGGTTACTATATTAATATAAACATTAAAAAATAATTCTTTAGGGAGACAATACACATTATCAAATTTTGATGTCATCACCTAGCTCTAAAATGAACTTAAAAAGAGATGTACAAGGGAGGAAAAAGGTGAAACAAAATGTTAACGTTTTCAACTTACATCGATACAGTAATATTATTTAATTCTTGAAAATTGAAAGGCAGTACTTAGCATTGTGCCAAATGCAAACTCTCTAGAATATCACTAGAACAATGGGTCTCTAAAACAGAGTTGAGTTTATTGCTTATGTTGGTGTGATAGGCAGAATAATGGCCCTCCAAGGATGCCCATATTCTAATCCCTGCAACCTATGAAGATGTTATTTTACATGGTAAAGGAACTTTGAAGATGTGATTAGGAAATCTGAGATGAGGAGACTATCCCGGATCATCAAGTTGGGTGCAGGGTAATGACGAAGGTCCTTATAAGTGAAAGAAGGAAATAAGAAGTCAGAGCCAAAGAAGGAGATGGGATGTAATGGAAAAAGAGGTAAGAGGCGTGCAATTTTTGGCTTTGAATGTGGAGGGAGGTACCGTGACCCAAGGAATGTAGGAAATCTGGGTTTACATTCTGGTTGCGTGGATTCTGAAAAAACTGATGTAAATTTTTTATTTAAGCTCTTTGTGACTCAGTTTTCTCATCTTTAAAAGGCACATAAAAATATCATTACCTGTCTCATGCAGTGGTTGCTATAATTTAGTTGTATAATGTATGTGAAGAGCATCTGTTATGTATGAAACAATAAATGTTAGCTGTTATTGTTAATGGAGAAGTATGAGTTCAAATATAGTATTTTTAAGTAGTAAAAAGAAAGCACTAGTTATAAACCCTGAGGGTGAAAAAATGAAAGAAATGATGGTCCACATTGCATAAGAAAAAAAGAAAAAGAGACAACAGTGGTGAGGTATGGAAAATAGCATGAAACCAAAATGACAAGTAACAGTAAAAATTGTTTAAGTATAAACAGGCTAGTCAGCCTTAATAATGACAAAAATTTGGATTACTTTTTAAAATCCCACAGCATGTTGTATATAAGAGGTACTTTTAAAGAGAGAGAAAGGAAAAAAAAAGTATATGAGAAATGCTCTTAAATTATCTCTTTATTTTGTTTGCCTCTGTTCAAACATTTTAAAGGAGAAATATTGAAACTAAAAGCATAAGCAAACATAAATTAAGGCAGGCACGGCAATAGTAATATACAGCGAAGCCATATTCAAGATCAAGTGCATTAAACGGGATTTTAAAATCTTATTTTGATAAAGGGCACAATTCACAATGAACATATAAAACTCATAAATCTTAAGAATCAAATAATATGGGATTCAAATATATAACACAAAAAACAGCAGAAAGAGAAAAAAATTATTCTCAGAGTGGGAGATTTTAAGATAGCACCTCGGTCTTGAATAAATCAATGGCATAAAAATAATAATATAAAGTATTTGAACAATATTGTTTTTGTAGACATATGTCAAACTTTGTCTTTCCAGAGAATATTTTTTAATTTTTTTCTCAAATATTCATGGAACTGTAGCAATAATTAATCATACATAGAGCTATTAAAAACTCATTAGATTCTTCCCCCAAAAAAGCAGAAATTATACAAATCACATTTTCTGACAATTAAATGAAATTAGACTTAAATAAAAATGGTTTTCGACACAGCAAAAATAAAATAACCACTAGAGAATAGAAAATATCCTCTTAAAAGAAGCTTACTGGAAAAAAATTCATAGGTTACAAAAATCAATATTAAATTATTAACTAAAGCCCTGATATAAGAAGTAGACATCTGGGTATCCCATGAGAGATGGCACAGAAGAAGAATGGAAATGTCTCCATCAGAATATCAATCACGTTTCTAAGTCATCCTGGAAAAGGAAAATTCCAGCTCCTTAGTTAAGAAGGTATGGATAGTGCTGGATTCAGATTATAGTCTCTGTGATCATAAACAAATTATTTTTAAGATTTTTATAAACATTTGAGTGAAAGCTGCTCTCAGTATTCTTTATTATCAAAATCTAGACTAAATGTAGCCTGCCTCACAATTACTATCAAGATTCCGAGGCTCTAAAGCCAGAAAGGGAAACTTGGTTGCAGCATTTCCCAAAATATATCCCGTAGTGTGTAAATGCTATGGTGTGAACAAGGAGGTGGAGAAGGCAGGAAATTCATAGCCAAAGTGCTTAGAAAATGTTAAGTTAAAGAAAATGAAAATATTTCTGTGGATGCAGGATTTCTCAGATTCTTTAATATTTCAATATGCATTGTGAACTGTTAGAAGAAAAACTAGCACAAGTGCTTCATAAATATAGATGACCATTAAACTTTTCTTCTCCAAACATCTCAAGAGACTGAAGTGCTATAGAATATGTTTTGGGAAACACTGTCTTGCTGTATTATTTCTATGAGCTCGCTCTCTCTCTCTCTTATTAAATCTGTTTGTTTCACATTTTATTATGGCCACATGGGTCCTTGCCAATGGTGAAGCTTTTTCAACTAAAGCCCAAATATAAACTTAGACACCTATAGTCAATTGATTTTTGACAGAGGTGCCAAAAACACGCAATGGGGAAATGACAGTTTCTTCAATAAATGGTGTTGGGAAACTGAATATCCACAAGTGGAAGAATGAGAATTGATCCCTTATATAAGAATCAACTCAAAACGGATTAAAGACCTAAGCATAAAACCTGAAACTGTAAAGCTATGAGATGAAAACATAAGGAAAAACCTTCATGACATTAGTCTGGGAAGTGATTTCTTAAATATGACCCCAAGAGCACAGACAAACAAAGCAAAAGTAGACAATAGGATTCCACCTAACTAAAAGGCATCTGCATAGCAAAGGAAACAATTCACAGAGCAAAGAGACAACCCACAAATTGGGAGAAAATATTTGCAAATCATACATCAGATAAGGGGCTAATACCTAAAATATACAAGGAACACCTTGTATACAAGTAACAGTAACAAGGAAACAAACAACCTTATAAAAATGGGCAAATGGCCTGAATAGGCATTTCTGAACAGAAGACATACAAATGGCCAACAGATACATTAAAAAAATATGTTCAACATCTCTAATCGTCAGAGACATGCAAAATAAAACCACAATGAGATACCACTTCACACTTGTTAGATTGGTTATTATCAAAAAGATGAATGATAGCAAGTGCTGGTGAGGATCTGGAACCCTGAACACCATTGGTGGGAATGTAAATTAGTGCAGCTATTTTGGAAAACAGTAGGAAGTTTCCTCAAAAAATTAAAAATAGAATTACCATACAATCCAGCCATCTCACTCCTGGGTATATATCCAAAGGAACTGACATCAGTACATCAAAGAGATATCTGTCTACGCCCCTATGTTCAGTGCAGCATTATTCACAAGAACCAAGATATGGAAACAACCACAGTGCGCACTCATGGAGTTTTATACACACACACACACACACATACATACATATATACATACATACACAATGAATTACTATTCAGCCTTAAAAAGCAGGAAATTCTGTCATTTGCAACAACACTGATGAGCCTGAAGGACATATGCCAAGTGAAATGCTGGGCACAGAGAAACAAATACCACATGATCTCACTTATACATGGAATATAAAAAAGTCAAACTCATAGAAACAGAGAGTAGAATGGTGGTGACCAGGGCCTGGAGGAGCGGGAACAAGGGGGAGGAATGGAGAGATGTTGGAGAAAGGGTACAAAATTTCAATTAGACAAGAGGAATAAGGTCTGGTCATCTATTGCATAGTATAGTAATCATAGCTTATCATAATACACAGAATTATTCCAAAATCCCTAAAAGAGTAATTTTAAGTGTTCTCACCACAAAGAAATGGTAAGTATGTGAGGTGATAGATATGTTTATTAGTCTGGTTTGATCAATCTGGAACATATTCATGTATCAACACATCCCATTGTACCCTATAAACATAAGCAAGTATTATTTGTCAATTAAAAATGAAATGAAACTTTTATAAATAAATTAAAAATAAATAATAAACACAATCTGTAAAAAAAAGAAAAAGAAAAAAGAGAAAAGGGGGAACAAATAAATGAAAAACAAAAAGCAGTAATCGTCATTCTGTGATATTACAATTAAGCCATAGCTCTTTGGTGCCTGATATCAAACTTTAAAAAAATAATAAAATCTAGATTTTATGAATCAGATACGGGGAAGCAGGTTAGGCATAAGGTTGGTCTATAGAAGCCACCAAGCACTATTAGCTATGAGAGACAAAAAGTCAAAAAGGTATCACAGGGCACATGAGCACTGTCCTTCAAAATAGTGTTGGCTGGACAGGCTCCCAAGCAGCCCATGTCGGAGAAGGCAAAGCCTGAAAGTTTTCTTCTCTCATGAGTTATCTTTTAATTTGTTATTATTATTTTCCACAACAATATTACAAATCAACAAATGCCTAATATTCTCTTAGCTTAAGCTCACTCTATTAGTCCATTCTCATGCTGCTAATAAAGACATACCCGAGACTGGGTCATGTGTAAAGGAAAGAGGTTTAATCGACTCACAGTTTCACATGGCTGGAGAAGCCTCACAATCATGGCAGAAGGTGAAAGAAGAGCAAAGGCACATCTTACACGGTGGCAGGCAAGAGAGTGTGTGCAAGGGAACTCCTCTTTATAAAATGATCAGATCTCATGAGACTTATTCACTATCACAAGAACAGCATGGGAAAGACCTGCCCCCATGACTCAATTAATTCCCATGACACATAATTATGGGAGCTACAATTCAAGATGAGATTTGGGTGGGGACACAGCCAAACCATATTACTCATTTTCTGTAAACTGCAATTTTTCATGGATCCATCTCCCTGCACCCCTCAATGAAATCTCCCTCCTGTTGGACCTGCCGTCAGGTCCAGCAAGTATCTAACACTTCTACTTTTAGGGGATTATTTTGACTTCAGTCATATAAAAGATTGCTAGAAGTAAGCCAAGAATAAATTTCTGTTGGATTGCCTTTTGCAATAACGTTTTTGTCCTGTTCTCCTAAAAATGATCTCCCATCTCTGGTCCAGAAAAGTTATGCCTAATTGGATATTGTGGGGATCACTGATGAGAAAAGTAGGACCTCTGAATGCATGTGCCAACTGACTGTAATTACAGCCCTGTGGAAGCCACAGGGGTGGGTTTCTTTATAAAAATGTGAATGAGTTTAAGGCAATTGTAGAAACCCCCAGAGAGATTGACTTCTTAAAAGAAAATCCTGTCTGTGAACAATATCAAGCTGATAACCTTAGCCTGCAGCCTCATCCTGTGTCTCTCCACAGGAGTCCTCAGTCTCCCTTTCCTTTATCAACTACTCCCTTAAAACTTCGATAAAAGACTTCCTTGACCTCAGCAGGGTAACCTGCTGATGGCTACTGATAAAGTGAGAAGCACTATGCACTCAAAAACCATTCATTTTCTATTGTTATCCCCTAAACTGCTGCACTCTCTGTTCCCCTAATTTAGAAGAAAGCCCACTCCTAAGGAGATGGCCTATTTTATTTGTCTACTGCCTAGATCTCAGTTGTCACTTAAATACACTCATCAGAGAATCAAAGACTTCTTATCACAAGAGAAGAACAAATAACACCTTAAGCTAAATAAAAGCTACAAGAATATGCTGCAGGCATGTTCTGATGAGCTTTCTCAAACTGTTTCAGTCTGCCAATATTATGCTCCCCAAGTTAAAGGGACTTAACTTTAAAAATGTGAGAAATGATTAGTCTCTAGATATCTACTCACAGATTTGTCAATTATAAAGAAAGGATGGTTTAATATTCCTTGTCCATTAAAAATTAGCAACGTTATATTATGATGATTTAGAAAAAAGAGTAAGAAAAAAATAATCATAATCAATTACCCCAAGAAAAAAATCAGTAGCCTTTGTAATTTTTGAGGAGGGGTCTTCCATTTGTTTTTTTTATTTTAATTTTAGTATGAATTATGGAATGGGTATCTTCCAATCAGTCCAACAGAGAAAATAATCACACATCATCATAAAAAACAATAAATGCTTTAATGGTTACCATCTAGTATTGCTTACCAGATGTAGACACTTTGCTAAAACTTTCCAATTAGCAATTATTTAATCTTCAAAATAGCCTATGTAGTCATTGCTTTTTTGTTTCCAATTTTACAGATGAGAAAACTGAGGCTAAGAGAAGTTACATAGCTTGCCTGTGGCTACACAGCAAGGAAACACAACACCTAGACTAAAATCTAGACCTGCCTGACCTGGAAGCTTTCTTTCTTTGTGCCCAAGACCCTGGAATTCAGATGTCCTTGTTGTCAAAGACTTTATCACTCATGTACATATTAGCTCCTTCAGAATGGCTTTCCATGTTCACCTCCTCAACATCAAGAACCTTTATTGGGGTCTGTCATTTGTTTGGCCTATACAAGAATGGATCTCTGTCAACTGATTACCTGACAGTGCTGATTTGTGACCTGCTCATTGCATCTTTGATCTGCCACATGTAAGTCCACATTTCCCACTTGACACTTCTTAAACTCTTCATTCATTCTGAGTCTTTTATAAGATATTGTGCATGTGACATTCTAATTCCTTTTCTTTTCTTTCTTCTTCTTTCTTCTCTCTCTCTCTTCCCCCTCACCCTCAACCCACCCCGTCTCTGGAGATAACAGTATTCACATCTTTCACAGTGGGTATATGTGTCTGGTAAAAATTCTGCTCTATCCTTTAAGATCCTTAAGCTCTCCCAATACATGGATTCTACTAATGACCACTTTTTTTGTCTCGTCACTTTATACAGTTATAAGTTCTCAGGGAGATCCCAATTTTTTACCTCCTAAAATATTCATCAGAAACTCTCTTGGGGCCCCATTTTCAACCAGTACTACTGGCTACCTAGGGGCTATTTATAACATAATTCTAATACTTTAACGATTATTGCTAACACTTTAACAACCATTACAATTACTGACAACTTGATATGGCTGATTAAAATACAGCTTTTGTTTGCTTCAGAATTACAATAGTATATTTCTTTCTTTTAGCTGTATTTTAATGCTATAATATGAACAATTATCCAACAGACTTGCTGGCAAGCATCTGAAAGATATCCATTTGAAAGAACCAAATACTAATTTTCTTATTATAAGAGAATAATAAAATTTTGAAAGTTTCAAAATTGTAGTCACGTTGAAAAACATCCAACATACAAGTCCTTTGCTATAAAAATGTTTGTAATTATTAAATGTAATCCATATTATAAGAGACTTGCAAATTATGAATTCCACATGGAAACGTATTTTCTACCCCTCACCATAACCCCCAAGTAACATACAGTTAATTTTCCCCTTGGGGTATCATTCACGTTTAATTTATCACTGATCTGTTGGAAGAAAAACTGTTTCTCCTCAGGACATGTCCAAAAATAAAAATGACTGGTTAGCATTACAGAATGTACTCATTTTGTCCATGATGGGAGGAAGTTTTTTTTTAAGAGAAGTCACAGAGTCAATTATTGTCTTAAACCTAGAGAGGACAAAGACTGTGAGTTATTGGAAATGTAAAACCTAAAATTGAGAATACACATTTGTCACTTTCAAGTAATAAATTGTCTTTCTAACCCTGTTTTGCTCATTTAGGAGAAATAAGTTATCCCTCTTTCTCATTAACTCTCCACAAACTTCCCTGGAGGAAGACATTCACAGTCAGTAGGCTCACAAGTAACAATAAAAAGTCATAAGCAGTTATAGCTTATTGTAATTAATAGTAACAGTAATAGTTATTAATACTGTTAACAGTAACAAGCCAATAAGCATCAATTAACAAGGCCTCTCTTTCCCTCTCAGTGAAACTAAGTGACTGGTGGAGAGAGGGTGGTCCTCTTTTTTGTGTGTTTTGTTTCCCTTTAAGATGAAATCATCTCCTCATTGAACCCCCACCCAGTGGTTCTTAGAGTTATTTATCAATTGCAAATTTTAGACCCTGTATTCTGATCTGAAACTGTGTCCAGAAGGTAAGCAGGCCCAGAGGCAGAAGGTAAACAACTAGGTACCATCAAGTCAAGGCCAGGTTGAAAGGGTTACACAATGTGAATCAGCTTGTAGGCACCTAGCAAGAATCCATCAGAGCATCTTGGGGTAAGAATTAGACCATGTTTGGAAAGAGACATTATCGCTCAGCTGAACCACATCCACAGCACTCAGCATTAAAGATATAAACTGTGGGTTGGTGATTTGAATTCAAACATTAGAGATGTCTGTATCATCATACAATGATGACTACATGTACTCATAAAACGACTGCATCTTTTAGCAGCTTACGAATGTAATGGCAAGCAATGACACTGATCTGACCCCGGGGCAGAAATTTTGAATTTCTTCCACACTTTTCTACAGGGGAATAGAAAACCACAGGAATACACCTCAAAGGCTGATGTTCTGTTCCTCCATGGCCGCTAGCTAAATGTGGGACTTCTGGTCTTAGTTCTTGCATCTATAAACGTTAAGGGTGAATTAGACAACTTCACCAACCCCTTTGCGTTCTAATGTTTTATACGAATGGCCACCAGGAACCTTATCAGAGTCCAAGATATTCTAACAAGTGAAAAGAACAGTGTCCTAGATCCATGATCCCTTACCCAATGGGAAAGGCAAACACATAACATATTTTAAAAGGAATCCCCTTCCCTAGCAGATTTTTTTTTCTTTTCTGGTTTTTGCTTTTGGTTTTGTTTTTTCAGATAGGGTCTCACTTGGTTGCCCATGATGGAATGCAGTTGTGTGATCCTGGCTCACTGCAGCCTCAACCTCCTGAGCCCAAGTGTTCCTCCATCTCAGCCTCCCAAGTAGCTGGGTCTATGGGTGCATGCCACCAGGCCTGGCTAATTTTTGCATCTTTTGTAGAGATGGCGGTTTCACCACGCTGCCCAGACTGGTCTCGAACTCTGGGCTCAAGCAATCCTCTCACCTTGGCCTCCCAAAGTGCTGGGATTATAGGAGTGAGCCACTGTGCCCAGCCCACAGTAGACTTTTCATGTGCAGTGTTTCACAGGCAAGACCATAAAAACAGCTGTTGAAGGGAGATCACGAATCTTGCCTGTTCCGTGTCCCTAAAGGCAACAAAACATGTTTTATAACAAATGTGGCCTGTTACAGCCTAGCTTGCAACGCACATTACTTGGATTAACTTCTTGAGCTCTCTGAGTGTGATACACAAATAATACTAGTTGTGTATCTTTTGCAATCTGGAAAACAGTAAAAATATCTCTTTAGGCAAGACAACACATGGAGAAGAGGACAGATGCACTTTCATGAAGCGGTGAGCCACGTGGTTCCAGATATGCCTTCTCTATGTGAAAAATTACCATTTACACCTGCACATTCCTTTTGAAGGAAAAGATGTTCTTGGTTATTATCTTTTCCAACTCCTTATCACAGCCTTAAAATGAAAATGCTCATCCTTCAGGCTAAGTGATATATATACACACATATGATTATAAATACTCTAATAACATTTTAAATTAACACAGAGGATGAAAGTGCTTTATAGAAGATACTGGAGCTCATTTATCCTCAGGATATCCATGAAATGGCAGCAGTAAGGGATAGTTTGCCAGCTTTTTCAAATGACAGAAAACTGCATGGTTTAAGCAGTCCGTTTTCTCACAATTGTCTTGTGAACTTTTTGCAGGGCCTTATGGAACACAGGAATGCTAACTGTGAGTCTGCACTGACTTCTACGCTCCCTCATAAAAAGATTGTGGTTCTCTGTTGCAATGATCTAGTGTTTTATTCTTACACTTTTCTCTTCCACCCTGGATCCTTCTAGCCACCTCCAGCTCACAGTCATTGGAACCACTGGAGATGCTGGCGTGGCTGCTTGCACACAGACTCAGAAGTTTCCCAAGCTCTACCTTCCTGCTTTCTCCATTCCTCTGAATGACTGAATTTTCTTCAGATTTGCATCTCAGCTTACTTGCATGGTCTTGCTCTCCATACAACTCCAACCTACTTCATACTTAACTTGACTTTTTAAAGATAGAGTCTCTTAAGAAATGCCCCCATGTCTGCCCCAACTTGCAGACCACTTGGGCCTTTGGAATGTCACTGATCAAGGCTCAGCCTTGTGCTCTATCCAGGGAAGGAGATGGGACAATTAGAAAGCACCAAGTCAGTGACAACAAAACCTGGCTCCTTTAGAAAGGCTCTAGTTCCCCTACATCCCCCTCTGCCCCCCATCAGGATGTCAGGGTCTCTAAAATGTTCCCAGGAAAACCTCAGAGCACCCCTTCAGTCCTGCTGGAGTGATGCTGTAAAGAGGAAGTTACCATGAGGGCTGTGTAGGTATAGGGATAGTGGTAGGCCAGGTAGCAGACATCCTCATTGTGTGGGAAGGTGACAGCAAAGGTGAGGGTATAGTAGCACTTCCCAGATGCTCCGCCTGCAACAGCTGCACTCTGGTGATAATGATTTCTAAAGAGAGAGGAGAAGAGAAGAGAATAAGGGAGAGGTGGGAGGGGGGTGCAGGGTCACCTAGGGTCCTAGATGCTATAAATCTTGTGCATTATATACTGTCCCGGCACAATGGCCTTCACTTGAAACATTTCTGTGGGTGAAACTGAGAAAAGGGAAATGTACAAGTGAACTTACTGACAGTTCATGAGTCAGTTCAGCAACATGTAGCCTGGCCCATCTGCCTCCCAATTGTGCCATATATGCTACCGACCTTTCCTTGCTGTCTGAAAATGAGGACTATATAGTCACTGAGCTAGAACATTGAGGAAAATGTGAACAGTTCTGTTTTTCTTGGGTTTCCATTGGAGACATAAACTTTATCACCCAAATTTGGGTTCCCCCAATCCCTATCTCTCCCCAGCCCACATAGGATTCAACTCCTTCCTTTCCCCTCCACCTGCCAAGTAGATTTATTAGCAATCACATGATATATTGAGTTCCAATTCAACATTTAACATATGTCATCTTATGTTATTATTGCAGCAACCTATCGTGTGGATGATGAAACAAAAGCTTAGAAAAGTTAATTCGCCAAAGGACCCAAAGCTAAATGGTAGATACAACATTGAGACCCAGACCTCTCTGGCTGCAAAGGCTTTGTTCTTTCCACTGTATATTACTTTCTTCCCAAAGGAATATATTTGTCACCTCAAATGTGGTTCAGCTTCATAAGGCTTGAGAGTGCACATTTTCTTTTGTCAAAGATGAAGAACCAATTTTGATACTTCAGAGAACAGTATCAAAGAAAATTGCACCCAGAAGTCCATTCCGAGCAATATTTTCCCCACACGCTGCCAACTGATGCTGAGACAGCTGCGCAGGATTTCCTGAGAAATGTTATCATCAAGGCTGCATTATAATGCAAAATACACCCGGACACCAAGATGTAATTCCACCTTTGAACATTTACAACATTGGCTTACTAGTCCATTGTGCTTTTGGTTTTATTGGGGGAAAGGGAAGGGGAAGGGAAGAAATAGTAGGTAATTATTCTTGTGTGTTCTTGAAAAATATAACAAACATGGGTTATTCTTTTCTACCTTTTTGCTACCTTCATGCCACTCCCTACCTAAGCAAAAAGTAAGCACGGAAGAAAGAGATAGAAAATCTGTTATTTTATTTCTCATGGTTTTGTGGCTTTTCAATATTTATACACCTAGGAATGGGACTAAGGGAAGCTGGTAGCCCACTGACTATGACCTGATACCTTTAACTTCCCTCAGCTCTGCCAACATGCCAATCTGGAGCCTTGGTCATGCTAGGGAAAGGAGGGTACCCTGTAACAACGTAAGCTCAAGTGGCTGTCACACCCAGGTTTTTGTCATTGTATTAATAGAATCCATTTCCTTTGTGCCTACAGAAATAGAAATTTTAAAACAGTGTCTTCCCACATGGTGTGATATGGATCGCAATGCCTAATTGGGTCTACTTTGCCAGATTGCCCCAAAGTTCTGAAGCTTCTCCAAAAGCTATAACTCTGGTTATTAGAAAGTATGTAAAGAAGCAGATGGTAGCTCAGAAAGCATGCAAGTTACATATGCTCTACCTCTTATTTGCTTTCTGATTTCCCTTGTAAAGGCTCCATGCAAACATACACTCAGTTTACACCTTGCTGAGCAATAAATGCTAGTCAATTACTCCTCTTTACAGGAAACAGCAGTTGAAATAAAATGAGCCAGGGATAACCAATCAAAGCGTGGAAGAGTGCTTCACTTGTAAGCATATATGTGTGAGTGCACACACAGATGTGCATGTATTCATGAATGTAAAGGCAGATGGAAACATGCACCTTGTGCCTCACTGTCCCCAGTTCTTTGCCTACAAATGGTGGAGACAGAGCCTGTATCTTGACTAAAAATAATAGATGTCCCTAAGGGCCAGTAGGGTTGGTCTTACTTGGCATGGGCCTTGCTTCTTTTTAGGTTCCCCACTGCACTATTAGTACACTAAAGTCACATCACAAGCACATTTAGCCTATGCAAACTCAACCTGACCACATTCAACCACAGGAGACAGCAAGAAAGAGAGAGAAAAAATAAAATCCATGTATTTATCTCTATGTTCTTGCCCTCATTCAGACCAAATCTGGACTCCAAGGAAAAAACAGCTGCAGTGAAATGGAAAGAGAAATAAAATGGGCCAATCCTTAGCTCTTGAGCTTCCATGGGCTCAAGATTTAAGGGAAGTGTAAGGAATTCAAATGGTAGTTCTGACTATGTCAAATCTGCATTCCCACACCACCAACATACACACACACACACACACATACACACACACACATGCATACACACACACACTCTCTCTCTCTCTCTCTCTCTCTCTCTCTCACCTAACACGCTACCCGCCCCCCCCCCCCCCCCCCATAGCTTGGTGATATTAGATTCTCCTGAGCAAGACTAAAGGCTCCCTACCAACAAGCCAGCCTTCTCCAGGATGGTTGCACACAGCTGGAATGCCAAAAAAAAAAAAAAAAAATCTTATTATTAACACCTTATTTAGAATGACTTTCAGCTAAAGGAAATTCAGTTACAACCCTTGTCTGGGGTCTAAACTCTGGCTGAACCTAAAGCAAATGTCAGGCATCCCCACTGGACTCTCCTGGCAGCCACCTTGTAGCAGGAGTTGTCCAGGAGATGACTCTACTTCCAGCACACCTTCCTCTGCAGAGGCCTTTAAACTTTCCCAGGATCTTCAAAGCCAAATGTTTGATAAATCTCTAAAGTGAAACATCTGGCTTGCTATAGTTCATTTCATCCATGATAAACTGAGATCCCATCAACAAGTTCTTTTCGTTTCCCAGTTATGATGTGGACATATCGAGCGATGTTTGCAAGAAGCAGTGTTCATCCTTCCTATGTTAAATTGTTCCCACGTTCTTGCTTTGTATGGAAAGCCCTTTCCATCTTCCTTATTTAGCTAAGTCTTCTTCAGTCTTCAAGATTTAAGTCAAGTGTTTCCTCTTTCAGGAAGCCTGCCCTGATAGCCCCCTTATCACTCCTATTCTCATAGCCAATACTTTATGGCAAGGACCATGCTTATTCATCTGTTTATCTTTATGCTTCCCACCTTGCCTGGACATAGCAGCTGTTCAGTTAAAGTTTGTATAATACATGGACCCAAGACTCCAGGAGTAATAATTAGGTTGTTCAATGTATTATCTCCAATCCTAATGACATCCTTTCAAGGTGAGTATTATTACATACATTCTACACATGGGAATTAAGGCTCACAGAGGTTAAGTGTCTAGAGCAATTCCACACAACAAGTATAGTAAACAAGATTTAACCCCAGTTGTAGGCTTAGCTCAGAAACTAAATTTTTTTTATTATATCACCTGCTTCTTAGGAATGGGTTAAAAAGGACAAGATGTCTTATGCCCAAGGTAGCAAGTAAGAATCTGAAGTTTTGGTCTTCATAAATCAGAGCTGCCTATGAACTTACAGTCTAAAATAATAGAAAAAAATGTAAAATAATCAAGATGAGAGCTAATAAAATGATCCATATACTATGACTTTTATATCATTGGTATTTGATGCCACTAAGATGTTTTTACTAATTATTAAAAATAATTGCTAGCATTCATTGAACACCTATTATGCACTAGACACTGTTCTAACCTTTACATGTGTTTTATCTCATGTCATTTTATCTTCAGAACACTTCTATCAGGTAGATACCGTTATTATCCCATTTTAAGATGAAGAATCTGAAAGAAGTTGGTATAATTTGCCCAAGGCCACACCATTAATGAGTGGTGGAAGTTTGAGTCAAAGAACTTCCTCTCCTCAATCTGTTCGTCTAGATGGAGAAGCAGCCTGGTGAAAATCAGGAGTGATCTTGAAGATTAGCTGGATCCTATTGGTCATCTGGGGTCAAAGATGACCTGGGCTGGGTACATCCAGCAACTTCACAGCTAAAAGGCTTTTTGTTTGCTTTTCCATTCCCTGAATCATTTATCTTTGGAAGGATCTGCACTTTTATAATCATAAAGACTTCAATGAAGCAAGGAGCAAGTACACAAAGGCATAGTTATGAACTCAGGTTATTTCCATTTGTACTTAAAAATATGCTGGAAAGTCATTGTTTCTTTTCGGCAGGGTGCGTAAAATAAGCAAATGCCATGATGGAGAATGGATTAGATAATCTTATAATGACAATGGCTCTGTTTAACAAGTGTGCATCATTTCACTTAACAGGATCTAATAAGGCAGAGCAGCGAAGTTGCCAGGCTTCCCTGTGTCTGCAGCATTTCTAATATTCTATATAACACTAAATCTCTCTCTTGAGATCCCGCGGAAGGATGCATGATGGCAGAGCTCTTGTATGACATTCATCTTCATGAGTGAGCTGTTCCATCTCCTCTCACGAGCAGAGATAAATGTCAGAAGAGATCAGCCGTTGTGTATTACATGGCCACTCTAAGCGCATAGCTTCCCTCCCTCTGCCCTTCAGCACCAAAATTACTTTAGACCAGAGCTGGAAGAGAATTCAAAAAGGTGTGTGACTGTGCACATCAGAAGAAGAAGCAGACCACAGGGAACTAAATAAAAAAGAAACTAAAAGGGCCCTTGCTTACTTTTACGAGAGGCAGGGTAAAATGAATCTGCCCATTTCTGTTCCTCCCTCTCGAGGGGCATTTTTTATTTTCCAGCCTAGTGGTCATCAAGGTGGAGAAGAGCAGGGGGTGGAATAGAAGGGGTGGGAGGTGCTCCAGGGGAGGGGCAGAGTGATCAACTGACCACAGGCAGAAAATATTAGAATTTCTCCTTAAAATGAGTATTATCTAGATAGTAAGAAAGAAATTAAGTTGTCTACTATTTAATATGGGGATTGGCATGGCTGTCTCGATATCAACCTAATGTGATGGGTAATTATAAAACAAACTAGATGATGGAGCAGCAATCTTATCCACTCATCATTGTTGTATTCCAGGGCTGGAGTATGAAAAACACATGATATTCTGCATCTACGGTTTTTATATGTTAGTTAAGCATCGATTGTTGCATGGGAGAGGTCTCCAAAGGGAGAAGTGGGAACAGCTAGCTCCCTTCCTTTTTCTTTTGCTTTTAGCTTCCAGCAAGGTATTTAAGTTTACAGAAGCTTACTTTGATTTACAGATTGTATTACCTAAATTAAACTAAACCTCACAAACTAGACAATTACTTTTTAAAGGAAAATCTTCTTACAAGCCATCTATTGATGATAAAATTAAATTGCAATCAAAATGACCAGAAAATGGCAGAATGGACATAGCCTACCCCTTACCCTTAATATTAGGTCTTTCTCGGTAATTCTCATTTTTGTTAAAATAATCTAATCAGATCTAGAAAGTTAATCAAAATTTCTCAAAATTACCAAAAAGACTATTTATAACTACATCTAATGGTAAACTCCACGGCAAAATTCTAGTGTGCCCTAAGCTGTAAATAGCATAAAGATGTAACAATTAGGTAGATATAAACTATTATTTATTTCATCTTTTTTTCCTAATTTAAAACTCTTCACTTTTTGCATGCTTTCTTATGTGCATAATATATTAGTATAGTAATGCATATATACTTTTTTAAATGTATAAACTAATCTGGTAAGAACACATACAAATATATCTTATTGATTAGTGGCACATTGTCAAAATAGTTTGGAGACTTTCTATTTGATGATGATTGGCCCTACAGAGTAGTCAGCCCACATCCTTAACTGTTCATCATTGCTGTCAACTTCAACTTCTGAAAGAAAATGCAAATGCAAATCCCATTTCTTCTATGTCTCCTTTTTCCTTTCACCCTTCTATAAACATGCTCAGATACCACGGCTCACAGTTGTCTCCACAGTGAGCACCCTGGCATCCTCTTAAAACATGGCACCAAGTCTGGGACTTTAACAGCATAACAGAAATAGAGCAGAGTTTCTAAAGATATATTGGAGACAAGGAAATAGGGAAGTAAAGTTCTCCCAGATTAATATACCAGAGATAATAAAGGCAGGAGAGAAGCAAAGAACTCTTCTAAAGCAAATCAACTCAAAGATCAGGATGGGTAAATAGGGAGAGAGATATTGTATAATCTAAGGCATCATTTTACAATTGAGAAAGGTGTTCTAATTTGTGGGTGAATAGAGATTACACATATCTATCCTGTTGTTACATCACATTATTGGGAATATGTTAACACAACGTGGTGAATAATTATAAAACAAACTACATTACAATGTAGCAATCTTATCCATTCATCTCTGTTGTATTCATGGCTGGAATATGAAAAATGAATTACATTATACATTCATGATTTTTTTCTCATCCCTCTGTTGCTCTTTAATCACATAGTAATTGTCTTGCTAATAACTCTAAAAGCTATCAGCATTGATTCTCCTAAGGTCAAGGCTGTGCTTTTGAAAGTGTGGCTTCTTCCTTCTTTTGGGAAATACGTGGTCCCCTTAGCCTTCTTATTCCGCAATTCCAAGAGGAGCATCCTCCAACGGGACATTTATACATCCCATTAGGAAATAATGCAAAATGTTAAGTTTGTCCAATCTGTTACTAACTTTCAGGTCCAAGCCAGCTCTAAGCTGAGTCTTTCACATTTACTGAGAATAACTATTTTAAGAGAAAACTAAAAGTCATTCTTGACACACCAAGGTCCAAAAGTAGGTTTTCATATTTTTTTTTGCTGCAGTTACAGACTATCACCTTGAGGTGATTTTTAATCTAAATCTCTCTGAACCATAAGAAAGGCCCTGAGAGTCTTAAGATAGGTGAGCCAGAAAGTAGTTGCCATTTAGGTGAATGGAAAACCAACAAAGTCATAATACTGTGCAATTTTTCTAAAGGATATAAAAAAATCCTCTAAAGGATATAAAAAAATCCTCTTTAGATTCATATCCTAATAGATCAGGGATTGAATACCTCCAACTCTTTTATTACAGACTGCTAGTCAGCCTGGCTCTGTGTCTTGTAGACTGTCATTATCTCCATGGTGATTTTTGCCTTTGTATCTGATACAGCAACAAGATTCTTGACCTTTCCCATCTATCAATACTCCTATCCTCAAAGTCTCAAAAGCCAAGAGGAATAAGGGTATATACTCTGTTTCTTTTCCATAGTGACAACTATCCCAAACTCCAGAATGTCTGATCATACTTTTTTAGAGGCCTCTAGTAATTTCAGAAAGAGATGAAACTTACTTTATTTAAGAAAGTAAGTACTAGTCTCTCAGTTTTTATAAGAAACTAGCACTGAACTAATAATTAATTATATATATTCCACCGCTCATAGCAATCCCTATCCTTATTTTCTTATAAATTTGAATTTTATTTTTCACCTGAAGAAAATGTAAACATAAGCAATCTAGATGTCTGGAATGCATTTCTTTCATCAAAATAAATGGACAATTTAAAGTTCATTATAACTTTGCAGGATAAACTGATGAAACTGGCGACTGATCAATGATTGAAGATGAATTTTGAAACTCCTCCCTCTTTTATTTTTTTTCCACAAAATTACCTTGCTATGGGGAGGAGTTACTTATGTGTAATTGTCACATATTCACCCTCCTGTACTTTGGAAAACTAAACCACAGATGGGGAGAAACAGGATAAAACATCTCAGACATTTCACTCTCTGGGTTCAGTGGAAACAAGTAAAGAACTAAGGCTTGACGCACTAATCACAGGTAGAATCTCTGTGACTTCTAATATCTGACAACAAGATCTAAAAGTTTTAATATGTTTAAATGAAGATAAACTCTTTCAGCAAATCAAAAGGTATTTCTCGAGGTCTACTGTGGGTGCCAGTGAATATGTTTATACCTCTGAAGGGCAGGACACTGGCCATTAGGACAGTGACAAAAAGTTTAGCAGACAAGCACAGATTGCTGATATTTATAAGATCAATATGGAAAAGTGGGAAATTGAGAGAAAATTACAGGACAGAGAAAAGGAAGCTAACAGCGCTCTAACTTACTTGTAATAACATATTTCATAGCCTGTCCGTATCCAAGTGGGTTTGCCAAGAAGAGCCTCCTTCACAGAATACAGGGTGGGCTGCATCCCTACACAAAATCAGAAAGGAATTAATCCATGAGGGAAAGAGAATTGTTCTGGGCCAAATAATGACCCCCAAAGATACATAGGTCTTAATCCCTGGAAACTGTGACTATTAACTGTATATGGCCAAAGAGATTTGCAGATATGATTAAGTTAAGGATCTTGAGATGGGGTGATTATCCTGGTGAGCCCTAAATGCAATCACAAATAACCTTGTGAAAGGGAGGTAGAGGGAGGTTTGACTATAGAAGAGATGCAACGTGGCCAGGCATGGTGGCTCATGCCTGTAATCCCAGCACTTTGGGAGGCTGAGGCCAGCAGATCACAAGGTCAGGAGATCAAGACCATCCTGGCTAACATGGTGAAACCCCGTCTCTACTAAAAACATAAAAAATTAGCAGGGCGTGGTGGCACACACCTGTAGTCCCAGCTACTTGGGAGGCTGAGGGAGGAGAATCGCTTGAACCCGGGAGGCGGAGGTTGCAGTGAGCGGAGATCACACCACTGCACTCCAGCCTAGGTGACAGAGCAAGACTCTGTCTCACCAAAAAAAAAGAGATGCAACGTGACTGAAGCAGAGAGAGATTTGAAGATGCAACACTACTAGCTTTGAGGATGCAAGAAGGGGCCATCAGCCAAGGAATGCAGGCAACGTTACTCTAGAGCTGGGAAAGGAAAGGAAACGGAGTTTCCCCTGGAATCTCCAGAGGAAACATGGTTCTCCCAACACCTTGACTTCAGCCCAGAGAAACTGATTTTGGACTTCTGAACCCCAGAACTGTAAGAGAACAGATTTGTCTTGTTTTAAACCACCAAGTTTGTGACAATTTGTTACAATACCCATACAAAGTGAATATAAACGTCAAGGTTCATATTTTCTCTTCTCATACCCACAAGAATCTGTTTAGTCACTACAAAATAGAGGCAGTATCCTGCACTTGGACCTAGACACCTGGGAATACTTATTCCTCATTCAAAGCCACCCAGTAAATTAGTATATGATGCAGCAACTGTATGCAGAATTTCCATTCCTCGAAACATTCAAAATAAATACAGGCTGCTCGTCAGCCTTTCTCTCTTGAATATCTCCTCCAAAATGGCCACGGGTATTCAGGAGAATTTATACTTCTTCAGGAGCTTTCTAAGAATGTAAATCAGTGTTGTCCAGTTGGATTTTGTTGTTCCTCTGTCTTGCAGAGAAAAAAGCAGGTCAAAGCATTTGCTCCTATGGGACTTAGGAGATGGAGAGAAGGAATAAATGAGAACGCTTACCAACCTCAAAAAATTCAAGGTAGAGCGAGGGAATCTGGAAGCAGTAGATGTCATGTGTGGCAGAGTGAGGATGCCCAGCCTCCCCTCTAAAGTAGCAGTGTGCCACTGAGGGCCACTGCCTGCCTTGCCGCACCTGGCAACCCAAAACTCTGCCCAACTTCAAACCCTCTGAACCCAAGCAAGGCTCTTTGAATCCAAACAGTCAAGAAATGTCATTCCTGGCATGTTCCAGAAAGCCCCTGCTCCCCAAGAGTTCATACCATAATTAAACTGGCTGTTGGGCTTCTCACAGTTGATGATGTTGAAGTGGTAAGGGATGGCCGCCTGCATACCACTCACTTTGAAATAGAACCACTGCTGATGCTGGGTGCTGTTCACATCTGCGTTGACCAGCAAGTCATACTCGAACCTGCAGATCAGAAGCGAGACTGGAGGGTTATCTGGAAAGTCTTTCAGGTAAACTTCAGACACTGAGAATCTACATGTTTCAGTTTCTGGGTTATAGATCTAAGACCCAGGATCTCAGCCGGCTGGTAAGTTATACTTATCATCCTGATACCACAATATTGGGTACAGATTTTGGAAATTCGTGGAGGTGAGGGGGCTTCCTAGTATTATGAGTCAATTACACAATAGTGCACATTTAAAAATTTTTTAAATTATTATGGATACATAATAGTTGTATTTATTTATGAGGTACATGTGATATTTTGATACAATAATACAGTGTGTAATGATCAAATCAGGGTAATTGAAATATCTATCACCTAAGCATTTAATACTTTTTTGGGTTAAGAACATTCCAATTCTAGTCTTTTTAATATTTTGAAATATTAGCATATCTTTTTATTAAACTATAAGGAAGTTTTTATCTAGCTAGAAAAAATGCAAGTGTGCTATATTCCAAAGAAAATTCAATCACATCTGGTTTGGATATGCCATTGCTATTTGATGATCAACATTACTTTTGAGCCTCAATTTCTACATATGGAAAATGGAAGTGTCTAAACTTGAGGTGATGTTTATAAAAATCAAATAACCTAGTAAATATAAATCCCCCAGCAAAACAACAAACATGAATTAGGCTAGCAATGCAGGGGTTGTTTCATTTTCATTGTGATATAACTCCCATGCTATAAAATACACACATCTTAAATATACAGCTCAATGAATTTATCTACATCTGAAACCACTTGTGTGACTACTACCCAGATATAGGACATTTCCAGCACCCCAGGAGGCCCTAAGGGATCCTCTCCCCATCACTATCTCTCCAAAGGTTATTATTTTTCTGATCTCTAGCAACAGAACTAACAATGCAGTTTTGACTTAAACATTATCAGGATATTTTATTTTAAAAAATATTGTTCCATCCTCTTGGTATTCTCTTTGCGTTGCTCTTATGAAAAGGAAAATGTTTTTGCCCCAATCCATTCATACTCTCCCACACTGGACCCCTGGTAAATGGCATTGTGTGAGATTAATGAAAGGCTAGAGCTTGGTATAAGACAGATGAGAGCAGAGTAGAGCTATCTGATGGAATCTAGTCCTCACACTGTCGCTGTGGGCACCACACTCTAACCGCTGGGCTCACCATACAACACATGACACATAACCCATGGAGTGGCACTCACAAGAACAATTCTGGAAAGGCTATGATCCTCAAATTGTCTGCTATTCCCACAGTTCTCTCTCCAAAAAGTAATCATAAAAAGTCCTTACCCATAAGTAGGTTTGTTTACTGTTATTTGACTCTATTACCCTGACCACAACTGATGAATTTAGGATTTTACACTCTGGTCCAAGGGAAATGTATAGAGAAAAAGACCTGAGCCGGGCCAGCAGCTTAGCCACATCCTGATCTGATAACTGTTCCACCAGGAGACTCATAATCAGGTCTCCTCTCCTGGATCCTTTGAACATGATATCTGGAGAGAAGAAATACTAAAAGCAGGAGCCACAGGAAGAAGTGGAAACTAAGGGAACAACACAAAGAAGGCTGAGAAAGAGTCTTGATATGACTGTCTTTCCCGTCTTTAGCCTGATTAAACTTGTCTCTGTTTTATATGTTGGGCTTCCTTGAAATATTTTATGTACAAAAAAAAAAAAAAATCACCCTTCACCTCCCCCAAAGAGGAAAAACTTCAAAAATGAATCATCAGGTGGATATAAAGGAGATCTCAGCTATACTGAATTCTGAGCTCCAACAATGGTGAATATGCATCCCTGAGTAAGAACGGATGTTGACTAAGTGCTGACCATGTGCCAGGTACTACTCTAAGACCGTTAAGCATATTACTTAGCTCTCATGAAATCCCTAAGAAGTAGGTGCGATTATTCTTCTCATTTTCTGAGTGAGGAAATAAAGGCATGGAGTGAGTTAGGAAACTTGCTCAGTCTCCTGGTTGGAAGGTGATGCAGTTACCCTGGCACTCTGATTCTGATGTCTGTCTATGGCCACCACACCATTATCTGTTCTGGACTGTTTTTTCAGAAGTTCACCTATAGAAGATGAATAATGTATCTTGCCTTTTGGTATATGGGAAAAATATCCACACTGCTATAATAGAAAGAATTTTAACATAGTGAGAACTGCAGTCTCTTCTGACACTGAAAAAGAAGTAAAATTCATTTGTGTTTTATTTCCTTTCTTTTAGTTTGTACAGCCCTAGACTTTCCTTGGCTAGGATATCCTTTTCTACTGAGAGCTCATCTGTAGGTTCTGCTAGAGAGGCATGGTACTGCATCTTCCCTTGAATGCAGGCTGGTTCACCTTTCTCTGGGAAGCTCATGATTTTTGCCACCAAGGTACACAGGAATGAGAGCAGCAGTCATGGAGAAGTGCAGGAATAGCAAGCCCATGTACCCTTCCAGGTCAACAGAATCAGCCTTGGCATCAAAGTATAAACATCTCAGTCAAAGTTCTCTCACACCCAAATATGGACCCATTATTTGAAACATAAGACACATTAGTAACAGTTCACCTCTACTGAATGGCTCACTTAGCTATGATATCAGTGTAGCTATGATATCAGTACACCTAGTGGTGTACTGGTAAATGTTTAACAAATGACTCTCTGAGAGGAAAAACCTTCACTTGTACTGTTTGCCAATTTTTATGGTATAAATATTCCCACCATGGCTGATTTCAAGCCACCAATGCAAGGTCACTGAACAGAGCATGGGGAAGAGACAGTCACAGCTTGCTCTTATGAACTGCCAGGTGATACCCACTGTGGTTTTCCTTACTTACTCACGCACTTGGATGGCTTTGCGAAGATTTCCTGACTCAAATTTGGAGAAGAACCGTAAACAATTGGAAGCATTGTCTTGCAAAGGCCTACAATGAAATAAGAAACATGTGAACATGTATTATCACTACTCTTTGAAAACAGTGTGATGATTCTTTGTTTTCCATTATTATTATTTTTTTGAGATGGAATCTCACTCTGTTGCTCAGGCTGGATTGCAGTGGCGGGATGTCAGTTCACTGCAACCTCTGCCTCCCAGGTTCAAGCGCTTCTCCTGCCTCAGCCTCCCAAGTAGCGGGACTACAGGCACCTGCCACCATGCCCAGTTAATTTTTTGTATTTTTGGTAGAGACAGGGTTTCACCATGTTAGCCAGAATGGTCTCCATCTCCTGAACTCACGATCCACCTGCCTCGGGCTCCCAAAGTGCTGGGATTACAGGCGTGAGCCACCGCGCCTGGCCGATGATTCTTAAAGATAAGCTTTCTCTTACAGATCTTTAACCTGAATTTTCATCATGCTGTTTTAGGAGGAGGAGTGGATTATTAACAGGAAACATGTCTATTCTCATGACATTAACAGAATTCTCCATGCCCCACCTTCCTCAGATGCATGAGACTACCTACCAAGGCTCATCTAAACTGAAGACAACTTTATTTATAACATCACTTGGCTGGATGAGCCTCCGAATATCCTCAAATATCCTGATCCTGAAAAAGAAAATAGAAAACATTTTAAGGGTCAGCCTTCTCTCCTTAGCTCACTCATCCTGTGATCACCTGGGAAGAACTTTGGGGGTCATCAGAAAAATATGAAAGCACAGAGAAGTTTAATAACACCTCAACCTTGAGCTCAGAGAGTGCAAATAGCCCTGCCCTCCTTCTTTCTCTTTCTCTATCAAAAAATAAAACTACATATGAAGTAGGAATGTAGGAAGTACTGATGTTAGATTTCAGTTAGAGAATTCTTGGCTTGAAGAATTTTATCAAAAGCACTTGCGTTGGGGGACTTTGGAACTTTTCTGGCTGTGGGAATAAGAGGGTAGTTTGCACTGAGAAAATTTTGAGGAAGACATTAGGACTATTAGCTGCTAGCATCTTCAAGGTTTGGGAGGCTCCAATAAGCCTGTGTACCCTTGTGCAATTTATATTCCTTGGGCTCTGTCTGCTCCAGTAGGCTAAGGTCAATCTTCTAAGAAACACCAAAATCTGGGATATTTAACTAAGAGAGAGAAAGAAAGCTTAGGAGGTCTTTCAGATTACCTTCCTGAATTTCCACTCCAGTTCATAGGGGAGGTGTGAGAGAAGGGTGAAGAAAAAGTGGACATGAGGCCTGGACTCAGAGGGAAGATGTCCTATGCAGGGATAAGATGGTGCTAGAACAGCCCTTGTGATCTGTTTCTCAAAAAATGAGCATGACAGATAAAGTGCAAGGGGTAGGGTTGGATATGTCAGCCAGGACCCCAAGTGGGAACAGTTTGGGGGATTTACCATCAAGAGAATAACTTACCGATGACGTGGATAATAAGAAAACTTTCTGGTCTGCCCACTTTGCTCCATTGACTTGGTATGTGCATACAGTTTTTTTCAAGGAGAATAATGTTTTCTTTGCCTTTAGCAGTTTTCATTGTAATCTCAATATGCTGAGCCATGGGTAAAGCTCCCTTTCCTGCCTTCTGGAAATAATCTATCATCTAGTGTTTCTTCCCCGGAGAATGTCTTTTCCATCCCCCCTCCGCCTCGCCTCTGTGAGGCAGCAAAACTATTCTCCGAACTAAGCCAGGGTCTATAATAGCTGGGACTGTGGAATGGAGGCATACCTCCTCCTTTCTATTAGCAAGAGATCCCCTATCAATTTGTAGGAAGCAAGAAAAGAGATCCCAAATAATCAGCTCTTGATTTTTCTGAAAACCTACTTTTGAGGAAGGAGCCTAGTATTCGGAGAAACTTGAGGATCTTTCTTTGTGATAGTGGTTTGCAATGGATATAGGATAAGGAGTTGTATTAGAATTACTCAAGGAATTTTTCATCAGAAAATGCACGCCTACGACTACCCCACACTTGATTCTGAAAAGTCCTTGCAGGAAGGAAAGTTTGTGTGTTTGGCCAGTTTGCCAACAGGCTTTGACATGTTCCTGATTAATGCTCACTTTCCTATAGATAGTAGAATTATCTGTACAAACCATTTTACTTATAAAATTATCAAAGAACAGAAAACAAAGAGCTCCCAAGTCAGTAGCACCATCACCTTTGGACTCCACATTGGCGTTCCAACATAGGCTGGGTGGTGGGAGGAGGACAGTGTCCCCAGACATCCGGAAATGCCATCATCTTGAAGTCCACCACAGAGCTGGTTCTTCCAGCTTTGGCCATATAAAGATAGGGATCGTGGAAAGGGACACGCTTCAGATGTGTCTGCAGAAGCTTATCTATTACTTTGACAGCTTCTCTAGTCCTAGTGGAATTAGAAAAGGAGGCACTCATCCTTGGGCAGAAAATTGCATCTATGTCCCAGGCATCTGCTTTCAGAGAAGCCTGAACATCAGGGATTTCACTTTCAGAAGAATCTCTCCTGAGACTATTGGATTGCACATTTTGGTACGGGTTCACTCCAGGATATTTTTTGGAGCCTAGATGCACAGTGGACCTTCCCATCTTCACCATGCACAGAAGGGAAGTCTGGACAGCATCTTCTCTTTCTTGCCCACAGGAGCTTTGGTCCTTGTTGTAGCAATGCTGCTTTGAGGAGGCAGTGGCCGGAATGTGGTGGTGATTGGCATACAGAGTCTTTTCAGAGTTCAAATCATCTCCAAGTTTGGACTGCAGTTCCTTCAGGTTCAAAATGGAATACAATATGTTAGTGTGTCCTTCCAGGTAGGGAATACAATTTGATCCCTGTCCTTACTCTCTGGGCACAGAGCTAAGCATAAATCCTGTGAATTTGGAAGCTTTTTCCAAGGTCAACTAACGACTAACCTTCAAGAGTCAAATAAATGACAGAATCATAGAAACTCACGTTTAGAAGGGGCTTTTGGTGGGTCTAGTCCAACGCTAAACAGTATTTGAATGTCTTCAAGACCCCCCACTAAATTACAATCTGGTTGGAAAACCATATTTATGAGGGCCTCACTGCACCCCAAGGCAGTGCCTTTCACTTGAAAATAATTCTGTTTATTTGGAAAAAAATGTTATACTAAACTGAAATTTCCTTCCCTGAAACTATCCTTCTGCTTTCTGAAGTCAAATAGAATATATTAACTCCCTCTGTACACATGACTTAGCTTATACCCTTAGATGTAGGCAAATTCATGATTACTAAGAGCCATAAGAATATAATGAAGATCAAAAAGCAGGTCTAAAATATTGATGGCAGCAACAGTGGCAGCAGCAACTAGGCACAGAATTAGCATCACCAGGTCTAATGTTCCCAATTTGTTTCTACTAAAAAAGAAAGCCTGAAGTCGGTATGTCCACCTTCAAAAAGCCGTCTAGGACAAGGGTCCCACTTTGGGCATGTGAACAATTAAATCATCATGAATTTTTATTTGCTTTTTCAGTGCATGGGGGCAGGGCACCCTGCCCACCAGACAATAGGTAGTGATGTGTACCTTCATGCTACAGTCATGCATTACCTAACAATGGTGAATGTTCTGAGAAATGCATCATCAGGTGATTTCATTGTTGTATGAACATCATAGGGTGTGCTTACACCAACTTAGATGGTTTAGCCTACTGTGTACCTAGGCTATATGGTGTAGCCTATTGCTTCTAGGCTACAAACCTGTACAGCATGTTAATGTGCTGAACACTGTAGGCAATAGTAACACAATGGCATTTTTGTGTCTAAACATAAAAAGGTGACGTGAAAATACAGTATTATAATCTTATGGGACCGTCATGGACTATGCTGCCTGTCATCAATGGAAATGTCATTATGCAGCACATGACTGTGTATCCATCCTAAGTGTAAGGTGTCAGATTGAAGAACCCTTGCATACATCCTAACTTTTTTCCATTTTTGCCACCTTTTCCCATTTTTGTTTAGCATTCTGCTTTTCTATAAGGAAGAGCCCAGAAGCATATGGCTAATGATGAGCAATGCTTTCCATCTGGACACCCTGGTTTGGCCTCCCAGGATCTGCAAAGAACTCATCACGCATCGTCAAAGATCAGAACCACAGCATATGTCCTACCTCAAAGCTATAGGAGAGCTCAAGACACATCGCCTCATATTGCATCAGTTCCTCTTCAGGTCGGTCAAGACCAGATTTGGAACTCAGCTTGTTCACATCTGTTTCCAAGTCATCATCCTAAAATGGAATAGTCATAGAAGAGATTACAATCAGGAAATCCACCCTGAGAAGCATCAAGACATGATATGTATGTGCTTCTTCAGAATCTTAGGACATGGTTTTCTTGCCTCCAAATTATAGCACTAGCTCATCCAGTGAAGAATTTGTTATGCTGGATTGTATTTTTAAAATAAAAAGAAAGAAGATAAACAACTTGTCTCAGCATTTATGTCAGCATTTATCAGCCTTCATCAGAAATAAAAATTTGTATAAAATGAGATAAACTACGTAATCGATAAAGCACAGTATAAAAGAAATTCTTTATCTCATCGCCACTATCATCAGCATCATTGTAATTCTTGTCCCTCTTTATCTATCTTTGACATTTAGGTTTGTCAATCTTTTCACAAACATTTAATCAGCACTGACTGTGAGCAGGTACTTTTCTAGGTACTGAAGTTTCGGTCACAATGGAACAGACAAACATCCATGCTTCCATGGTATTTGCCTTTTAGCAAGAGAAGAAAAACAGTAAAGAAGAAAGTAAACAAATGAATAAGTTAATTTCCAACAGTTATAACTCCTCTTGAAATGATAAAAGAGAATGATGTGACTAAGATTGGGGAATGGGAGGCTGTTTGGATTAGGAGATCTCAGGAGGACTCATAAGGAGGTAATGTTTTAACTGAGACCTAAATGGCAAAAAAAAAAAAAAAAAAGCCAGCTATGCACAGGCCTACCAGTGAATTATTAACAGAAGGAAAAGCTTCAATTTGCTTACAGAAAGAAGGTGGCTGATGCCTACAGAGTAAGAGGAAGGTTGCAGGAGATGAGATTTGAGAAGTAGGCAGGAGAGAAATTATATCAATCCTTACGAGACCTGGGGAGGAGCTGGTATTCTCCTACTACATCTTTGTGCCTTTGTACATTTAAAAATTTACCAAAGCACCACGAGTCTTTTATTTATTGGATTGAATAATCCCAGGCACTTTATTTTTTATTCTTGATAGATCACCATTTCAAAACCTTTTAATGATGATGGTGACTCTCCTCTGAATACTTGTGTGTTTTCCAAGGGTTGTAGGGTCTTACAGAGAAAAGACACCAGGAATGAACCAGCCCAGTCTCTTCACCTTTTCATATCCTAGATTAAGTTTCCTTAATGAAATAGAGAAAAAAAATACCATATGTTTTACAAGTATATTTCATTAGTTAAGGAAAAACCTGGCAGTCCTGAAAGGTTAAATCCAATAAACATGGAAAATAAATGTTTGTATTCCTGATCCAAGGGGGGAAAAAATGCAATGTTCCATCTATGTTTCACAATTTTTCTCCAAACTTCAAATTAAAAGAAAAGTAATTCCCATGAGTTTCATTTAATGATATTTTCAGGTACAGTATACACACCATGACCAACTCCATGGCCCCCACTCTTGTGCTTTGCAGCTTCATCCATCAATTCCTGCTTGCCTCCACCCCCTCCACTGCAACCTCAGCCACGGCCCAGGGTGGCACTAATGGAAACACAACCTGGAAGGCCACTGGGAAGAATGTCCCCACCAGCGAGTAAGGCTGTGCTCCAACTGATGCATCTGAAGGGAGGAGAGTCATTCAACCCATGAGCTGCAACCTAATTCATTCCACATGTGACTAGGCGACCCACTTAGCCTTAGAGCAGGGGTTAATAAACTATGGCCCACTGGTTGTTTTTGTCAATAAAGTTTTATTGGAACAGAGCCACACCCATTCATTTGATCATGGTTGTTTTCTCAGTGCAACAGCAAAGTTTAATAGTTGTGACAGAGACCATTTCTGCCTTCAAAGTTCTGGAGCTTAGTCTCTGAGAACTGGGCACTCAGCCAGGTTGCCACCTCCTTTTGTATTTCTTATAAATGCATTTATTCTTATCTGGAGGTGGCCTGCTTCTGTGTCCTCACAGCAGCCCAGGCAGTCCTTTACCAGCTAGGATTCTGGTACCCACCTAATCCAGGTAATGCTTTCTGGCTCTTGTTCCATAAGTTGGAGCTTTTGGACATTGTCTTTTGGCTGCCTCAGACTCGAGTTCACCACTCCATTGAAGGTGGTGATTTGAACACTTAATAAGGACAAACTCCAAGTCCACTAACTGTGAACTCTTTGAAGATAAAAACTATGTCTTATCTGTTTGTGTTTCATATTAACATCCCCAAGAATTTAGCATGTTGCATATGGATCATACCCAATAAAGCACCTGAAAGAAATAAAAAATTAAAAAGAAAGGAAAGGAAGGAAGAAGGAAGGGAGAGCTTGAATTCACTCTGTTTATCACCCTCTTCTTCAGAGTTTGTCAGAATCTAATGCTTGTGTATGTGAAGACAGCCCACATCTAACACATTGACCTTGGCAGTTTTCAATCAAATCATGGCACCCTACTTTCCACTCTCATAACCCTTTACAGATAAAAGGTCCTCTTAATCATTCTTTCTAAAAGGCTGGTCTCAATTATTACCTAAGATTGTCAAATGGGAAGGCCACAGGTTAAAGGCCTGGATCAGTGCTATGGCCAGAAATAAAATATGCCTGACTTCTTGTTCACACCTCTGGCAGCAAATGCTGCTGGTTTCCCCAGGGAAAATCCAGTTTTCTGGAGCAGTTTCCTTGCTCTTGCTGTGCCTCCAAATCGAGCCCTGACTCTCATGCTCCTCTCCTTCTCTAAAACTCATCCTCACACTGACTTCTCATCTTCTTGCCTTGGCTTGAAGCCTTTTGATGAATAGTTTTCAAGCTCTTACCAATGTGTCTCGTGCTTCTTTGCCAGTTGAGTTTATTTATTTGTTTAGGGTTCTCTCTACCCCACCCCTCCATCCTCTGCAGAGCGTGGGCCAAGGGAAGTATCTGAACGCCCTCCCTCCCATGCTGTGGGAAATCAGGCACTATCATGCACCTGGTCCCTCTCCATCAGATACATGAAGCGAGTGACACTCTGCATAAGACATTCAGTTATCAAAGAGCAAGCAAGAGGGGAGGGGAAAGTGGCATTGATGAATGACTGCAGCAGCACAGTATTATTCAAATAATTCAGCACGTACTCCACAGGCCTGCACCATCAAGCCACAGCAAAGATCCAATTTGCTACTGATGACTTCAGAAATGATTCTATTTATCAACAAAACCCAGAGAACACCAGACTGTCAATAGCAGTCTAAACCTACAGATGTAGCTTAGGAGGTAGTCCCTACATGTCTGCTACTACCATCAGCAAGGTGAGTGATTATCATGATAGAGAACTCAAAAGCCTCTTTCTTTCTAGACAGATAGGAAAGAAGGAGAGAAAGGAAAGGAGGGAAGATTTTTGATTTTTTAAATTTGAGTTTCATCCCCAGTAAATGTCACAAAAGGCAGCAGTGACCTTAATTTACTGACTCTTATTTTACAGACAACAAAATTAAGAAACCGTAACTTCAAGAAATTTGTCAAAGTCCATGTCCACCAACAGAAATGGAGATAGAATTATAATTCACAGACAAATTCTTATTCTACAGCAGTGGTCCTCAACTAGGGGTGATTTTGGCAAGTCTTAGAGATATTTTTGGTTCACCCCTGGGGGCTAACGAGGTAGGTACTACTGATATCCAGTGGGTAGAGGTTAGGAATGCTGCTAAACATCCTACAATGCACAAGGCAGCCTCCCACAACCAAGAAGTATCCAGTCTAAATGCCAATAGTGCCAAGGTCTAGAAACCTTGTTGTAGAAAAACAGTCGGTAAACTATGTCCCACTGCTTATTTTTGTAAACAAAGATTGCTTGGAGGCTGGGCGCAGTGGCTCATGCCTGTAATCCCAGCACTTTGGGAGGCTGAGGCGGGCAGATCACAAGGTCAAGAGTTCGAGACCAGCCTGGCCAATATGGTGAAACCCTGTCTCTACTAAAAATACAAAAATGAGCTGGGTGTGGTGGTAGGCATCTGTAGTCCCAGCTACTTGGGAGGCTGAAGTTGGTAAATTGCTTGGATCCGGGAGGCGGAGGTTGCAGTGAGCCAAGATCACGCCACTGCACTCCAGCCTGGCGACAGAGTGAGACTCCGTCTCAAAAAAAAAATTTCTTGGAACACAGCCATGCCTATTTGTTTACAAATTGTCTACAGCTGTTTTGTGCTACAACAGCAAAGTTGAGCAGTTGTGACAAAGACTGTATGCTCTACAAAGCCTAAAATAATTACTATTGGACCTTTTACAGGAAGTTCACCAACCTCTGTTCTATAGGATAGGCCTTTTTGGGAGGGGGACCAAAGAGCAACACTTCTCTGCTGGCCAGGTTGTGCACTGTGCAACTTAAGGGAAAACAATTCACAGAGTCTGATGTCAATGGAATTGTACAATGCAGCACCCCTGTGCAGAAAGGATAAGAAGAGTGACTTATGAAGGCAGGTGAGATCTACTAGAAAGCTTCCTGGAAAATCTTCCTAGGGTCTTAAATGGTCTTATCAAATATGCCAACTCCAAGTGTTAAGTGTGTGCCTAAAAGTCATCTGAATAAAGTATTGGTGTCATAATAATGTATAGGATACAATATCATGAGACATTGTACCAGACCTACCAAGATGAAAATGACAATTTGGAAATCAATAACAGTAGCTATCATTTACTGAGCATCACGACCACTGGAGTGGCAGTACTAAAGTCAGTTCTTAAAATTTACACTGGGCTTGGGCAAACATAGGAAGTAATATTTTTCTGTGCATGATGTGACTATGGACATTATTAGAAGCATGGGCTGGTGTACCTACTTCCACTTTCCCATCTTCAGTATCAGAGTCTTTGTCCACTTCATCATCGCCATCATCTTCAAAATCCTCTGGATGGGGAAAAAGAGGTGAAATAAGTGAGGTTTCCCCTTTGCCTTGGATTTAGGATTTAGATGTTCACCATACAAGTGGTTCTTTCATCTTCCTCTCTCAAATAAGGGGCCCAATATTAATTGCACAATATCCCACCACACATGAATGCTTATTGGTCGGTATAAATGGTGTGCATGTAGGCATGTCGGGGCACTAAGTCATAAAGTTTAAACAGTTATCCCACATTGAATACAAAATAAGTGCAGAAAAAATGACACATGAATACCACTCTGGATTCTCCCATGAAAGTTAGAGGTATTTATGCAACTAGTGTAGCCAAAGTTTAGAGATCACACACAAACGAAATGTGTTATAACCTAAATATCACCTTGATTGAGCCCCTAATTTTTTGATTGAGGAAGTTATTTAAAACAAAAGTCCATAGAAGGCATCTTGTACCATTGTGGCAAAATTATGCCTGTAGAAAATCTGTTCATACTAGGATCTTTTGACAGGAAGATCTTCCTAGAGATTAAATAATAATACTTTCAAATATTCCAAAATGACTAGCCTGGAATTTTAAATAACTAGAGTTTTATTTCAATTTCATCCTTAGGGCGAATTAATTCCACAATCAGTCAGTATGCTGCAGAGCTTCGATCATGGGATTCTAAATAGACTTTTTTTTAATTAGCTGAGATGACTGTACAGGCATTTGATAGCTACTAAGCAAAGCAGAAACACTTAATAATGAAGAACAAAATAAGTGAGCTTGGTTTTTTCTCACCTTGTTTATGAAAATCAAAACTGCTTTTTCATATATGTCTCTAATTAGCTTAATAGACAATTATGGTTGACCTATAAAACAATGAATTCTATTTTCACCCATGTTCCTGGGAAACATGGTCAAAATGCAAAAACTCATCTTAAAGGTCATAGTTACCCACTTATTTTACCTTCAGATAGATCATGTGGAGGTTCAGTGGTGATGCGCCCAGGGACCGGGAAGGCATAGGCACTGCTGGCTGTAACCAAGGGAAGTGGACTCTTAGGGTAGCACTGCCTCAGGATCTGAAGCACCACAGAGATGACGGGCTCCATGCTCTTGTCATCCAGGCAGTTCTGAGCAAAGGGAAGATTACATCAGATGCCAACATCTGGGCACAGTCCTCTAGCTGTAACACAGCTAATAACACTCTCCTAGCTGTAACACAGCACAGTCTCCTAGCTGTGTTTCAGCTAATGAATTATACACATGGACAGACTGTAAACAGCCTTAATGTAGAATGTCAAATTTGAACATTCCAACATAGAATTTTGTCTAATGTAGAATCTGTACTTTTCTGTCTCTTGCTCATTTCATACATCACTGCAATGAATTCAGTCTGAATACAGACTTAAAATTCTTTCAAAGGATGCTGCGCCTAAGGCAAGGCATTGCTCAGGATAGCTGGGGGAAGAGGAGGCCGGGGTCTTTTCTCAGCCACCCATGTGTCACTGTGAATTATTGCCTACATTAGGCAATGAGCAGCTGAATTGATGGAAGTTTTGCTTTTCTCTTTCAGCTGTCTTCTGTGGAGAAAAATATTTTTTAAAAACGATAAAATATGAAATCAGAAGGAAAGACTAAGTGAATCCCAAGTACCTAAATTAAATTACATGCCTCTTCTCAAAGCCCACAGTGTTGATCCCTCTTGGTACCTTCCCAAATCAGAGAAAAATTGGGTTTGCAGATGTACATTTTGATACTGATGGAACATGACAAGACCCTTCTTTTCAGACACTGTGAAAAATGTAAGAACAAGTTCACTAAATTGAGAGACAGAGAGTTGAGTATAGTTCAGTATCTCTTTGGCAAAAACACAACCATTTTCTTCAGTATCTTTGTAAATGTTTTGTCTACTGGCTTGGTAAAGGAAGATGACTTGTGGGGTCCCCCAGTTTGCTATTCCTAAAGGGTGCAGCAAGCTCTGAGGCCAATAAGTCACAGAAGTGGAGATGGTGGATGCTAGGTACCCACCACAGGGTACTGTGAATGTCTGTGGTGCTGCTGAACTATGGCATCTCCAGACTCAACATTACAGGTACTTCCATGTGAAAGAACATGGAGGAAAAAAATTAATAATAATTTATCCATGAATTTAAGCTACCCAAATGACTCCAAAATGTAAGTAAGCCAACTTTCTTTCTTATTTTTTTTTAGACAGTCTCACTCTGTCACCCAGGCTGGAGTGCAGTGGCACGATCTCAGCTCACAGCAACCTCCACCGCCCAGGTTCAAGCAATTATCCTGCCTCAGCCTCCTGAGAAGCTGGGGTTACAGAGGCCTGCTACACCACCAGCTAATGTTTGTATTTTTAACAGAGACGGGGTTTCACCATGTTGGTTAGGCTTGTATCAAACTCCTGACCTCAGGATAAAATACCCACCTCAGTCTCCCAAAGTACTGGGATTACAGGCGTGAGCCACCACGCCCAGCCTTAAGTAAGCCAGCTTTCAAAATGAAATGTCTTAATGAAATCAAGAATGCTCTCTCTCCTTCAGTGTGTGCCAATCATGCCCATCAGGTGTTCTGAATCAACAGCCTCAGGATACACAGCAGGAAATACTCTTGGTGGAAAATGAATTAGTTTTGGCTAATTCATTACGGAGGCTAATGAATAGTTGAAGCTATTTCACCCTTTGGTCCGGTCAAATGGTCTCAAGTGTTTCATGAAAAGTATCAGCAATGGGAAAAAAATAAAACAGAGTCTGAAGGAGGAAGCGAGAAGGTGAAAGAGATGGCTTATCAGATATAATATTCTAAGCTCCAACCTTGGTAGAGATAGAGCCAGCCCAAGCCAGGGAATTCAGTCAAAAAAGCCAACATTTTGGAACCCAGGTATGTTTGTGATGGTCTTTGATGATAAAAGATAATCATGTCTTTTTCGTTGGTGGAATGGGACAAGTGAAAGGATGAAGGGAAGTTCAAATGTTCTGAAAAATTGGGCCATACCATGAACTGAATCTGAAGGCTGGAGGGAGTATTAAAATCTATGAAACCCAAGGCTTTAGGAATCATGCTATATTTGCTGTCTGCTGCACTGTAGGGGAAATATTTATGAATGCAAAGATTATTGGTTTCAAGGTAACAGAAATTCTTGAATTCATTTGTAAACATTTCCCTCATGCTAATGGATAGGTGCTGCGCAGGGCCAAGACTAAGGTTAGGAAAGGGAGGTTCCCAGGAAGCACTTGCTCTCAGGCTCCTAGAAGTGCAGGGTTGGTACTTGTGCTATGCATCAAAAACAGACAAGACTCCAGGAAATAGGATCCTTATGGACCAATGTCTCAGAATTGGAGGCAAAGGTGAGATTTTAGGCTCCCTTTTCCCACCACTCTCAACAACACATCTGCTACTTGGAAGAGATGATGAAATATGAGAATGCATTCAATTAATACATTCAATGCTTCCATCACAGTTAACATCTTTGAATTAGCTTTGGCATAATAAATACCCTACTTGTATAATACATAGGCAAGGTAAAGTAAGAGCAAACTGCTCAGGTCCAGGAGCCAGACTACATGAGTTTAAATCCTGGACTAAAGATTACTAATTTCATAACCCTGGCAAATTAATACACTTCTCTGTGCCACAGTGTCTTCATCTGCAAAGTGGAGATAATAACACAACCTCTCTCCTAATGTTGTGTGTGAATTAAACGCATTAAAGTAGGCAAAGTGCCTAATAGTAAGCATTTAGTATTAGCCAGTGGGAAGAGAGAAGGCATCCTTAGTTTCATAAAGTCTCCTAGGAGTCTGCAAGAGGATACTAGGAGTCACTGCTACTCAAAGCAGAGTCCTAGTAATAATTCCCATGATAACAAAGCAAGGCATTTTAGTGGAAAAGGACCTGGACTAAGAGTATGAAGTCCTGGGTTTAAATTCCAGCTCTGCTTCTATGTAGCCAAAGCCACAAACATCTCCTGCCTAAACTCCTATCAACACTCTAATTCCTCCCCTTACTCTCCTTCCTTCCCCTTGTGCCCTCTCTTAATCTCTTTTCCAAATGGCAGCCAGAATGGTCCTTTAAAAGCATAAATCAGTTTAATGGGTATAGAGTTTCAATTTTTCCAGATGAAAAGGGTTCTGGAGATAGATGGGTAGCAGTGACAGTTAAACAACAATGTACTTAACCCTACCAAACTGTACACTTAAACATAATTAAGATGGTGAATTTGGTTGCATATATTTTACTGCAATTAATTTAAAATTTTTCAAAAATAAGAAAATGAAAAGCATAAACTGTATCAGGTCAGTCTCCTGCTTCAAACTTGATAGAAATAAAATTCTAATTTATTTTTATGCCCTAGGAAGTTCTATGTGATCTGGCCCTCCCTATCTCTTTAATTCATGTCTTCTTCTCCTTCATGCCTCCTTACAAGTTGATGGAGGCCAGGCATGGTGCCTCACGCCTGTAATCCCAGCACTTTGGGAGGCCGAGGCAGGTGGATCACGACATCAAGAGTTTGAGACCAGCCTGGCCAACATGGTGAAATCCCGTCTCTACTAAAAATACAAAAATTAGCCAGGCATTGTGGTGCATGGCTGTAATTCCAGCTATTCGGGAGGCTGAGGCAGGAGAATCACTTGAACCCAGGAGGTGGAGGCTGCAGTGAGCCAAGATCACACTACTGCACTCCAGCCTGGGTGACAGAGCGAGACCCCATCTCAAAACAAAACAAACAAAAAAAAGTTGATGGAAATAAAATTCAAAGTCCCCATCATAGTTCAAGGAACTCTAAATGCCCTGGCACTGCCCATGACTCCAACTCAATCTCATGCCTTCACCCTTACTCACAATGCTCTGCCATATCTGTGTTTCTCAAGCTCACCCACCTCCCACTCTACTCCCCCACCTGAGGGTCTTTGCATGTAGTACCTTCTTTTTCTTTCCGTGGAACCCTCATCTCCAGACCCTCATGGCACTGGTTCTTTCTTATCATTCAGGTCTCAGGTGACACAGCAGTTCTTCGATCCCTGCCTGGCATAACCTCTCTCTCCCTTCTCTTTGCAGTGATTCTTTGAACATAGATGAGAAATTCTAAGCCCAAGGGCAGATGTGGCGTAGCTTCAATATAAAAATATCTTAAATGGAAATGGCTTGATATCTTCTGGATTGTCACTGAGATCTTTCCTTCTGCCTGACCCTCCAAAACGTCCTAGTTGTCCCACTCGCTCTCCATGGCTTCTCTGTCTGTGCCTGGTGGCCACCTCCTGCGCTTCTCTGAACAGTTCACAAACCAAGTGTTTCTCTTAGACTTTTCAAAATGCTCTCCTAGCCTCATTCAAATGTGGGTGCCTTCATGGAGGCTTCTCTGGTCAGCAAGACCAAGTAGGGCCTCCTCTGCATGGTTACACGAAGTCTGCTATTACCCCCGCCTGCTGCCTACACTGTAGTATCCATATCCTATTTTCCCATATAGGATACTAAATTTCCTGAAGATGATGAGTCCTCTATCACCTTCATCTTTGAACCCCCTATAGAACCCAGCCCCAACATCTTTCACAAAGAAGGAGCTCAGAAAACATTTACTGAATAAATAGTAAATGATCTCAGACCAATCTGACCTTCAGGGTATGTAGCTCCTGATTCCAACCTGGTAATATTCCCTTTAGGATTCAGTCCCTCCTTCCACAGGTCCACAAGGCTGAGGCCATTGGTCTTGTTAGCCAGAGAGGAGCCTGATGAATCAAGGCTTGGCCTACTGTGCTGAGAAAATGGTGGCAACTGTGACTTTTAAAAGGCCGTATCACTTCTTATTCTAGTGGTTCTCAAAGTGAGGTATCCAGACCAGTAGCATCAGTATAACCTGAGAACTTGCTAGAAATGCAGAATCTTGCATCTCACCTCAGAACAACTGAATTAGAAACTCTGGGGTAGGATCTAGCAATCTGTGTTTTAACAATTCCTCTAGGTAACTTTGATGCATGCTCAAGTTTGAAACCCACCAATTTTAGCAACCTTTCAGGCCCCTTAAGCTGTTGTAGCTCCAAAGAGTGGTTCTTTTCTCTGATTATCTTGTAGGTTTGTTCCTTCTGCAGTTACGTATTTCTCCAAATTGATAATTATCCCCAACTGTTTCAGGCATCCTTGTAGGCATTCTTTTTTTTTTAATCTTGCATTCAAATTGTCATCCTTCTTCCTCTTTCCTCATGCAAAGCTCCAATAAGATTCCATTATACTACATTACACGGCACCCTTGTTGCACTATGGATGATCTCAGCCTTTGAACTTTTAGGGGATGTTTACAGAATCTGTGCAGAAATGTGCGACTCAGGAAACAAAGAGGTAGGGTCACCAAGAGAGAAACGATGCAAGCAGTGGCCTCAGCAGAAAGGCAAAGAAGAATATTATGATGGCAAAGGTGTGGGAAGGACTTAAAAAAAAGTTCCTTTACAGTCAGTCTCATTCTCAGTAGGTTTGTAAGCACATCATAAACATCAATAAAATTAATATAGGACATTGGTTTTCCAAGTGTGATCCTAAATCAGTAGTATCAGCGTCATTTAGGAAGTTGTCAGGAAAGCACATTCTCAGGCCCCACCACAGCCCTGCTGAGTCAGAAACTCTGAGATTGGTGTCCAGCAGGCTCTGCTTTAGTGACCCCTCTGGGTGACTCTGATGCATGCTTAACTGGGGGAGCTGCTGGTACAGTGGGCAAAAGCATGGGTTCTCAAGTGAGACTACCAGATTCCAATCCTGGCTCCAACACTTATGAGCTTTGTGAACTTGGGAAAATTACTTAACAGTTATGTGCCTCAGTTTCTTCATCTGTAGAAAGGGAGATAATAGTAGAGCCTCCCTCAAAAGCTTTTGAAATTATCAATATTGGAGAGTCTGCATAAATTGCTAAGACAGCCAAGGGATGTGTTAATAGTAAGAGTTCAAAGTAACTGTCTTCTCCTTCTCCTACTTCTTCTCTTCCTCCTCCTCCTCCTCCCCCCTCTGCTGCTGCTGCTTCATTAACATTGTCATCACTATCACTGGCAGTAGCAATAGCAGCAGCAGCAGCAACAGCAGCATAATTTGCAAATGGCAACTGAAATAACATCACCAAATCCAAGGCCCCTGAGTTGGCCATCCAGTGACTCCCATGCCTTCTCTAGAAGAAAGGAGAGGAGGGGTGATGGGCAGCTCTAACTCCAGCACACCTGCAAGGGCATCTGTGCTCATAGCACTCACCTCAGGTCTGGGAGGCTACACAACACTGGTTATGACTGCTGGGGGAAAGAGTAACAAGCCATTTGGTTTCTAAGCCAGGACAGCCTATCTTTCACCTGCAATGATCATTTTCCAAAAAACAGGAGAATGTCAGACATCTGACTTTGCACATAAACTTGATAACATTTTCTCTGGAAGAGCACACTTTTTTTTTTCTTTTTTTTGAGACAGAATCTTACTCTGTCGCCCAGACTGGAGTGCAATGGTGTGATCCCAACTCACTGCAACCTCCACTTCCTGGGTTCAAGCAATTCTCCTGTCTTGGCCTCCTGAGTAGCTGGGATTACAGGCACGTGCCACCACGCCCGGCTAATTTTTTGTATTTTTAGTAGAGATGGGGTTTTGCCATGTTGGCCAGGCTAGTCTTGAACTCCTGACCTCAGGTGATCCGCCTGCCTCAGCCACCCAAAGTGCTGGGATTACAGGCATGAGCCACCATGCCCAGCCAAGAGCACACTATTTAAAAGACTAAAAGCAAGGGCGAGTGGTGGTGGTGAGGAATTCAACCTCTTGAGGTTGACATCCATACCTTCTATACACTCTTCCAGGCAACAGGTGTGTCATGGCCTATTTACTCAGCACTGTCCCATAGGCCCCTCCTGAACTGCTTTTCCATATCATACTTGGAGAGATTATAACATGAGCTAGAGAAACCTCACTATAAAGTGCACACTCTGTGTGCACTCACATTCTGCTTCCATTCCAACAGTAATTCAAGGCTGGAAGCTTCTTGCTAATGTGCTTAATTGAGCAACTGAAGTCTTCATTGACCTGATAAGGAACTGTTTTGAAGAACCTGCACACAGGTTCATAGCCCCTCATGCTGGGCTTCATTTGGTGTTTTCTCCACTATCTTTCTATCGTAGACATGTCCCTCTGTGACTACTGTCTTCTTCCTTTATTGCTCTTGTTTTTCTTGTTCGTTTTGTTTATTGTTTGGTTGGTTTTTTAGCACAGAACAGAGAAATAGCCAATAACATGGAGGGCAGAGGAACATAGTAAAGCACTGGACCAGAGTGGGGGTCTGTTAAACATTGGCAATGCAGGAGGGCACTGCACAAGGACTGGGAGGGATTAGAGACTTGAGCGACCACAAGCTTACAAAGCATGGGGGAGCTTGGAAAAATTCAAAGCCCTGCTTCATCTTGAGAAATAGAAGGTAAAATATAGTTATTTCATGACTGAGAAGGTTTGAAAGCTGTAATGATGGAAAGAAACCCAGAGGTGATAGCAGATAGGAAATTAGATATTGGTTTGCAGCACTGTATTTTGTTATTGTTTAGCAGGGGAAAAGACCATTTTTTAATGAGAAATATCTACAGATACCATGGTTGGAAAACAACACTCTCGTTGGTGGCTTCATTACCTCAGATGTACTCAGATAGAGAAAAACTGGAGGGTGTCCAGAGAGGAGCAAGAAGGCTGATAAAAGGAGTCCAGAGGCGGCCTAATCCAGAGATAATAGGAACATAATGTGTGTGCAACATGGCTGTCTTGGCCCCGGGAGAAGGTGGGTGAGCAGATGATGGATACTGGAACACTTATATCACCAATAGAGAGGGCATATGTAGCCTCAAACTATAGTATTTAAATTAGCCCCAATCAGGTGAAATTAAGGAATGTATTTAGGTTGAAATCTGGGAACCCCTAGAATGCATATTCCAGTGGAGTGCTGATAAGTAGAAACCCTTGAAGACACCATCCCCTTTCCCTGGGATGCTCTTCCCCTGCAACTTGGCCTGACCAGCATGACCAGCTCCTCCAACAACTCAGGTCTCAGCTCAGGTGTCTTCTGCTCAGAGATGACTTGACCTCTCTCTCTAAAAGAACACCTGCTCCCTCTACCTATGGCGGCCCCTATAGACCTATGCCCTTACTTCATTGATTTCACAGTGCAATACGAAATTATCTTCCTCATTGGATTCTTTGCTTACTTAGTGTCTGACTCTCCTGCTAGGAGGTTTTCCCTATAGGATCAAGGGCCTCGTTTTTCATATCCACCACTAGATCCCACTGCTAATTTTTCCAATAACGGCTCATCCTCAAAACGCAGTTCAGTCATGGCAAGCACTCTTCTAAGCACGTGTCATTTCTACAGTAACTTATTTAGTCCACACAACAACCTAGGTTTTGTTATTTCTGCTTTTTTTTTTTTTTTGAAGAACCTCAAGGCCCAGAGAAGTTGAGTGATTTCTTCAAAGTTTCAGCTGTAGGCCCTAGAGCTAGGATTTGATTCCAGTACTCTAGTTTTAGAGTCAACACTTAACACTATGCCATACACTGCACCTCTGGTAGTGTGTATTCAACAAATATATGTTAAGTATATATGAATGATCAATGGAATGAAGATTTTGTTGTTGCTGTTGTCGTTGTTTTGAGACAGGGTCTCACTCTGTCACCTAGGCTGGAGTTCAGTGGTGCGATCTCGGCTCACTGCAACATCTGCCTCCTGAGTTCAGGCAATGCTCCTGCCTCAGCCTCCTGAGTAGCTTGGACTATAGGCGTGCGACACCACACCCAGCTAATTTTTGTATTTTTAGTAAACACAGGGTTTCACCATGTTGGTCAGGTTGATCTCAAACTCCTGACTTCAGGTGATCACCTGCCTCGGCCTCCCAAAGTGCTGAGATTACAGGAGTGACCCACCGGGCCTGGCCTGGAATGAAGACTTAAATCCAGAACATCTGCTCTTAGCAGGCAACAAGAAATAGACCGAGGTGTTCCCAGCTCTGTCTGGGATGATTCCTAAATGACAGCCTTCAGGAATCATCCAGCTGGCCTCCAGCTGCAGAGTGAATCCCCATGCTGCCTGCCTGCGTGGTGCTGAAGAGGATCTCCATGCCCTGTGCTGCCAGGAAGGCCTCCCTGCCGGACCGGAGGGCAGCAATGTGCCTGAGGCACAGCAGCAAGCCTCGTCGGATCTGCACGTAGGTGTTGGCTGTGTCACGGCTGTGCCAGTCCTGGTGCAGCCCGAGCAGGCTGGTGACGTAGCCTCGGTTCACTGCCCTGCGGCTGTTCGACTCTGAAAACAAAGGGAAAGGCAGAGTCAGTCACAGGCTCTCCACGGCCACACCTCTTTGAGAATGTTCCAGTGTATTTCCCACAAGATACTTACTAATCATCAAGGGAATAATAACGTTTTAGTATGAAAACTGGCAGATGTCACCTTAAACCAAGTAATCAAAGTTAACATCCCCAGTAATGGGACAGTCATCACGTGCCCCCCGATATGATACACTGAGAAAGATCAGCATCACTTCTATAGTGTTCTTGCCAAGAATGCATAACCCGAATTGGATCATGAAGAAAATCAGCAAAGCCGAAATGAAGAACATGCTACAAAATACCTGACGTACACTTCTTGAAAATGTCAAGGTCATGAAAGGCAAAACAAAACAGAACAAAACATGAGGCTAAAGGGAACTAAAAAGACTTCACAAGTCAGTATAATAAGTAATTATAGTTTAAATCTTAGGGCAGAAAACAATTTTTTCTTTTGCTATAAAAGGCATTATTGGGCAACTGGTCAAATTTGAATAAGATCTGTAGATTAACTAATAGTTTTGTATCAATGTTTATTTTCAGATTTTGATAAACTGGGGTTATGTAAGAGAATACTTTTGTTTTTAGGAAATTCACAATTAGAGTGTATGAAAGTTTGTACCTTATTCTCAGAAAAAAAAAAAAAAAACATAACAATAATAGTGTGGGAGGAGAGACAGACAGAGAGAGAGATTTCCACCAGATTTTCATTCCTCCTGTCTGAATCTCAGTGGACCCAGGAGGTTGTCATTTGGGTTGAGCTACCTATCGGGTCGGGTGGGGAAGGAAGGATGCTGAATGAGTATCTGAAAGGCTACCATGTCTAAGAGATATGTTGGGTGTCCTTTCTAAAGAGAATGGAAGCTAATTTATAGATAATCAAGACTCATAAATTTGTTTCATATAGTTGTAGCCTCCACATCCATTTTTAGGCACGACTTAAGTTGCTTGAAACCCAGTCGTACCCTGTTGCCTCTGACCTAGAGAAAACTTGCCCTTCCCACGTGGTTGTTCGCCACATGGCCTGCTTGTTCCTCATCCCTCTGACCCAAAACCCAACATTTCCCACACCTGCTGACCACAGTAAAACCCAATGGACAACACCAGAGTCATGTGAATAGGACCCGCTCTTCATGTGTGTTTTCTTTAAACTGCCCAGTCCACAACCCCTGCAGGAAAGCCTGACAGATAACGCCATGAACCTTAAGAAAGGCCCAGTCCCACAACAAGACCTCTCTCTCCCCAGACACTGTCTGAGCTCCCTGCCACCTCCAGGCTCCCCAGCAACCCCCTTATTCTCCTGGCTCTGTAACGACAGAAACGCTTCTGTTATTTCGCGGGTTTTGCTGTGCTGCCTCCTCCACACACCCCAACTAACTTTACCCCCTATCAGTGGCTTACAGCCACTCTTGAAAGAGACCCCAAGACCAAGTTAGAAAGAAATCACAGGCCAGGCGTGGTGGCTCACACCTGTAATGCCAGCACTGTGGGGGCCTGAGGCAGGAGGACGGCTTGAGGCCAGGAGTTTGGAGACAAGCCTGAGTAACATAGTAAAACCCCATCTCTACAAAAAATAAAAATAAGCCAAATGTGGTAGCTTGCACCTGCGGCCCCAGTTACTAGGGAGACTGAGGCAGGAGAATCACTTGAGCCCAAGTTTGAGGCTGCAGTGAGCTATGGTCCTGAGCAACAGAGTGAGATCCTAGCTCAAAAAAAAAAAAAAAGAAAAGAAAAGAAGAAAAAGAAAGAAAGAAACTAAAACACACTAGGCTGAATTCAGGAAAGGAATTCTTCATCGTTAAGGCTGTTCAACAAGAGGATAGACTACGTGGTAGTGAGCAACAGGGCTCTGAAAATGTTCAGGTAAAGTTCAGAAGCCCACCCAGCAGGGATTTAGTATGGGGCTTTCTCATATCTGATAGAGACCTTTTCAACTCCTTGACTTCTCTGTGTTAGTTCAATATTCCTGTTTGGGACCTCCCATAAAACCCTATTTTACAGACTTACAACAGAGGGAGAAGAACAGTCCAAGATACCTCTCTCAACAGTTAATATATTCTACTTTTCAGGTTAAGTTCCTTGGGCTACAGGGTTGGTGGACAAACATGTACCGGTTCAGATCTACCCAGTAGATGCCTGGTCCCCTCAGCTCCTAGGGACTAGGTGCATTGCAGGGCTCTAACCGGCTGTCAGTCAGAATGCCCAAATTTTGTAGCTCTGTTCTCTCACTACTGCATCTCTCCATCATCTAAACCATTCACATTGGCATATGAGATAGTATGTGCTTCTGGCTGAGTGTGTGTGAGGGAGAGCCCGTGAGGTACAATCAGATAAGCAAAATTTCATCTCAAAGTCAGATTTCTCCCTGAGACCATGTAAGTGCATGAGTGCAAACAATAACATGGAAATGTAATGCTTTATTCCAGAGGGGTTTTTTTTCATAATATTAATAAAACTCTCTTTTTTTCTGATTGCTTGTCAAATTCTAAATTGTCAGGCTTGACTGAGCCCCCACTGAAATTTTTGGTGCATTTGTGCAGTTTTTTTTTTTTTCTTTTCTCTTTACAACATGACCCTAAACTGAGAGTGACAAGCTTTTTTCACCTGGTGATATGTTTGTGGAGGGTTTGAATTGCCTTCATTACCTCCTTTAATGAATCATTCTTTTGTATCAAAAATATTTCACTCCCTGGCAGATCTTGGCCGTAGAGCATGGGAGTTATTTATTGCCTAAAGGAGTTTGCAGCCTATTCAATATGTGATGTTTAAAAGAAAATTGAGAATTAAGTAGGAGGCATTAAAGGACAGTATCACCTGCTAAAAAGATGCCAGAACAACAGTTCACAGGGGCCCCGTGGGCAGCATAAGCTTAAGGACTTTCGTCTTTTTTCTATTTTAAGAGTATTAGATTGATAATGGGTTATCCCAGTGACCTTCATCCATGTCTTTTTTTGTGGGGGGAGAAAGATAATGGAAAAAAAAATCTTTAATTTTCTGGGAGAAAAATCCCTTATCAAATCCCAATGATTTTATTCATGATTTCCTGTTAATCCCCAACAAACTGTCATGTTTACTAACATTTAAAATAGCTAAACCTCCTTCCCCCGTGACCCTACACCCGTCAATCTTTCTCTGAGAATGGCTTGGGAAGTTGTGAAAAAGTCAATACGTATCTAAAATGCGACAAGAGGAGATTCATCAAACTGAGAAAGAGCAAATGTGGAGAAGAGCAAAGAATGAAATGAGGGTCAATGGGATCAGCAACTTAGAGAAGTTCTGGAAGATCTGAGAGGAAGGCGCTGCTTCGCAGGGCCAGGGCAAATAGAGCAGAGATGAGGTGCATTTTTGAATACTGCTCTGGGTGGGCTTAGAGTTGAGAGGTGTGAGAGGGCTTCAAGTCCCCCTCTTTGGAAGAGACCAGCTCTGCTATAGTCTGTTTACATAAACAGCTTTATCCTAAGATTTTTCTTGGGAAAAAAAAATTCCTGTTGCTTAATTTTTTTTAAGTTTCTAAATAGATTAGTGTCTTTTATTTTTTTTTATTTATTTATCTACTTATCTATTTATTTTAAGACAGAGTCTCACTCTGTCGCCCAGGCTGGAGTGCAGTGGCATGATCTAGGCTCACTGTAATCTCTGCCTCCCAAGTTCAAGCGATTCTCCTGCCTCAGCCTCCCGCATAACTGGGATTACAGGTGCACACCACCACACCTGGCTAATTTTGCTAATTTTTGTATTTTTAGTAGAGACGGGGTTTCACCATATTGGCCAGGCTGGGCTCGAACTCCTGACCTCAAGTGATCCACTCACCTCGGCCTTCCAAATTGTTGGAATTACAGGCGTGAGCCACCATGCCTGGCCTACATTAGTGTCTTTTAAACTGGTTAGGGGATGGGGATGGAATGGACAGAGAGTTCTGAGGGTCTTTAATTTTAGCACCTCACCCGCTCCTTTACCCCACCCTAAAAGCATTGACCCTGCTTCCTGGCACCCCCTAGCTCCATCAGGCCCTTGCTGCCAGCCTCATGCTAAGGTATGTTTTTGGCCAGTTTTCCTTTGGCAAATCCATGAACAACAGGAGATTTATCTTTGTCCTCACCTCCCATTCACCCTTCTATATTCTACTATTTCTACTTATCTCTCCAGGTTCTATCCTCCAAGGGCCTGACTTGTAGCTAATTCTCAGTCTGAAACAGGACCTAGTGATATCCTTATTTTAACCCCAAGTATTTCTTAACTGAGGTTCACATGTGCCTCTTTAGCGCAGATCCCATTGATGCAGATTTTTACGCTTAAAAACTGGAAGGGAATATGCCAAGGTAACAAGAATACTTAATGAGTTGGGGATCAACTGATGATTCTATTTGCTTATTTAGACTTTTATTCCTTACGCGTTCTACAACAAACTTTGACAATCAGGAGGAAAAAAAAAATGTAGCCTTTTGGTGTTACAAACTGGTAACCTACAGACTATTAGCCACACAGTGTTGTCAAGGCAAGTGAGAAGGGCAAGCAATCCACAAGTTGACATAGTAAACAAATCATTTTTTTGTCTAACCCCAGCTCCTTCAGAAGTGAATTACCTGCCTAGCTCCTGAAGGCACTGGAGATCCCAACCATCTTTATAAAGATGTTTGTGGTCTAAACAGGAAAGCCTAGAAACCTTCAAGACTCAACAAATTGAATTTCTCCTGGGCAATGTGGGGCCACATGACAGGCTGGTGGGGAGAAGTGGTTGGCGTCCTGGATAATTATACCTGCAAGCAGCCCACTGCTCCTCTTACTTGGCAAAACTAAAGGAAGTTGTTATCACTGCTCTTTATTTCCCATATTTGGGAACTGCATCATCCTTTTTGGGAGCAGTGATGACCTTAAGCAGAGAAAATACGGGAGCCTGCAGCAAAGTAATGTATTGGACGCTTTAACAGCCACAGCTCCAGAAATGAGACATACAGATGAGTGTAGACTTCTAAACTCATGTACCCCTCACTGCCTTGCATGTCCTGTTCTGTGGGCAGATCCTTCAACTTTCTGTCACTGTCTTTCTGAAATCCTTGCATATAGCCAGAAGCTCCACCACTTTTTAGCTGTGCGACTTTGAGCATGTTACTTTACAGCTCTATCACTCAGTCTTTATCCGAAATAAAACCAATAGTAATCATCTCTCCTTTGTGAGACTGTTGAGAGAATTAAATGAGATAATACATATTAAGTAGATGGCTCGATGCCTGGTACATAACAGGTACAATATCTGTTGCCTGTGGTAACTATCATCATCATGATCAGCATCATCTATTTTTTTTTTATTCCAATGGCTCTCTATTGTTGCGGACAAATGTATTAGTCTGTTCTCATGCTGCTAATAAAGACATACCTGAGACTGGGTAATTTATAAAAGAAAGAGGTTTAATTGATTCACAGTTCCACTGTGAATTGTGAGGCTGAGGAGGCCTCACAATCATGGCAGTAGAGCAAGGGACATTTTACGTGCTGGCAGGCAAGAGAGAGTTCGTGCAGGGGAATTCCCCTTTATAAAACCATCAGATCTCATGAGACTTATTAACTATCATGAGAACAGCATGGGAAAGACTCACTCTTATGATTCAACTACCTCCCACTGGGTACCTCCCATGACTCGTGGGAACCATGAGAGCTACAATTCAAGATGAGATTTCGGTGGAGACACGGCCAAACCATATCAACAATAAGAATGGAAGCTTCAGGGGCCCCTAGTTACTCATTTTACTTTTGGCTGTAGTGTTTACTAGCTGTGTAACCTTGGTTAAGTTACTCAATGTTACAATTTGAACATGTCCCCTCCAAAGTTCAGGTGTTGTCAATGTGATAGTATTAAGAGGTGGGGCCTTGAAGACCTGATTAGGCCAGGAAGGCTCTTCCCTTGTAAATGAGATTAAGGACCTTTTAAAAGAGGCTTCACACAGTGTCCTGCTAGCTTGCCCTTTCACCTTCTGCTATGTGAGGATGCAGCAAGAAGGCCCTCACCAGATGCCACACCCTTGATCTTGGACTTCCCAGCCTCCAGAAGTGTGAGAAAAAAAATTTCTGTTCTTTATCAGTTACCTAGTCTCAGGGATTTTGTTATAGAAACACAAAATGGACTAAGAAGGACATGTAGCCATTCTGAACTGAATTTCCATCATCTGTAAATATTAAAGCATATAAAAAAGATAAAAATAATTGAAACCTTCTTACAAGTCCATTATAAAACTTGAAAACATAACTCAGCACCTGACATAAACTATGTGCTCAATAAATGATCATTCCTTTCCCTACAAAGATGGCATCCAAATTTCACATACCCTTCACCGATAAGCATAGCCAAAGGAAAAACTTCAAAATAAGTAAAATGTATAACCATTTTCTTCAATCCCCACTGAATGTAGTTGACTTCTCACCCCAAAATGGCCACCAGTCCTACATTGCTGCCTCTTCTGAAACACTCCCATACATACAATGAAACACTCCTCTTTATGCATGCTGAAGTTCACACCCCATTTCATCCTAGGTGCCATTAAAGGCCATGTCCATGATATAAACCTGAAAATTTCCCTCTCTGGCAAAATTTACACGTATTGAGTCTCATTACTCTAAAGCCTTTTTAGAAGATTTAGTCAATCTTCTAAGAGCCATATAACTGACAGCAGTTACATGTTTAATATGCCACCTTTACATTTGATAAGACATATATGAGTAAGAATAAATACAAGGACTTGAGGCCCTCCATCATTCCTGAGAACAGAAATTACCTCCAGCTATACAGCGTACCGTGACATATTCTACCCCAAACAATTCTGCCCAGAAAGGTTAAATAGCCCTACTGTTTCAGAGCCTTCCTGAAAATCCATTCATCTGAACTACTGACAATTCAACTAGTCTTTTTCAGGATAGAAACCCCCTTCTCAGAACAGAGGACCATGCAACTGGGGGAAATGAACTCTTACTTACTCTCCAAGGTTTCCTTCCAAATCCCTTTCTCCCAACCTTGAGCAATTATATCGCAAAACTTGCCTGATCCCAAACAGGACTCCACATTGAAACCCTTGCTTCAAACCACTGTTCTCAAACCCTGCAATTTTCCACCTGAGAATTCCCATTTCTGAGACATTAGTAAGAATAAAGGTAGTGGTGTCCCTAACTACAGTATACAATACCCTTGACTTTGCAACAGATTATCTTAGGGGTCTTTTCAGGGAGTCTATTTAGAAGATGTTTCTGGATAAAGTAGTCTCTACTAAGTATTCTAAATCATATTAAATGAAAATAAGCTGTCTACTTTGCCATCAGAACACATTACAATGTGAATATTTATTTACTAAATATGTCCTATGTGCTCTGCACTAGGCTAATCATCTTATATGGATCATCTCATTTGTCTTATGAAAATGCTTAAAGATAAGTATTACTTTCCCTCTTTTACAAATGAAGACAGAGGCTAAGAGAAGTTAAACAACTTGTTTAAGTCCACAGAGCTTATAAGTGGCATATCTAGGATTCACATGAAATCCCCTCATCTGACTCCAAAGGTTAACATCCCATGGTAGCCTCAAAGCCCCCTTTTAGTTTTATTTTTATTTTTAATTGATAAACAATGATTGTATATACCTATGGAGGTCGATGTGAGGTTTCCGTGCCTATATACCTTGGGGAATGAACAAATCGGGCTAATAAATATATTCATCATCTTATAAGGCTGCCAGCATAGTTCACATTCTTTGCACCTATGTAAAGATGTTTAGTTCTTACCACTAATCCAGCTTCTTGAGGAAGATTTCTGAAAGGCTGATGGAGATATAGCCTGCGGTGCTTGAAGAGAGTGACTTTTAGCCAATCCCACTCCTCCAACTTCTCTGCTCCCTCTCAGGGCCCTAAATTGTGGTAAGAGTTGGTTTCTCATAGGAAACTTGAAAAGGTTTAAGGGCCCAAATAAATGGCCTATGGTTCTTTGAATCCCTGGAGAAGATGTTTTGGGGACTTCTTGACATCCAGCCAATGACACAGTGAGGCCGGCCCAGCAGTGTCAGGCCCAGGTGTGAGTGCGGCACCATTGAAGAGAGGTGGAATCAGCTGCCCCTTCCTCCTGCCTGCAGCTGCAGGAGTGGCTGGTGCAAACAAGAACAGCCAGATATGTACAAAAGCATAAGGAAACCTGATGCCATCCATAATGGAAATTATACTTGATTATCATTTGCTCAAATAAGAATGATGGTTTTGAATTAGCTTACAGGTATTTTTTTCTCTTTGTAAAATAGATACATTTCAATAAACTTGCTATAAAGTAAATTTTGGTGTCAAGCAAACCTTGTTTTCTCAATTGACAGCCTTTATAAAATTAAAGATGCTTTTCCTAAGCTCCAGAAACTGGGACAGGTAAGAGACTACACTTCAGACCATTGTTTTAAATCTAGATTAATCTACCTTTTTATAAATCCTCAACTCCTTCTAATAACTTGCCACAGAACTAGTCCCAAACCATAGGAATTTCTCTACTTTCAGTAAAGCCTCAGAATCCACACCTTTCTCTTCCTCACACATCTCTGCTCTTTCCCCACCCTCAGCACATACAACGTCTAATGAAGGACCTTAGGTTGCAATGCGGCACCTATTAAGAGAAAGGGGCACGCCTGTAATCCCAGCACTTTGGGAGGCCAAGGCAGAAGCATTGCTTGAGCCAGGAGTTCAAGACCAGCCTGGACAATAGAGTGAGACCCCCATCTCTACAAAAAAATAAAAATAAAAAATAAATTTAAAAAATAAACATAGAAGGCGCCACAGACTTGAAACTCTTCTGAGTCAACATTCTACATTCCATATGAGGAGTCTATCTCACATACTTTATCAGTCCTCAGGCATATGTTTATCCACATTTTAGCATTTCTGAAATTAAGGTGCTTCTTACCAAGGGTGATGTTTTCATTGTAACTGACAGCATTTTCTCACTCAGTGGCACATAAAAAATGGCATACACCTCACAGTTGATGATAGACTTAGATTTGAGAAAATATGGTTGATTTTTCAATATTGCTAGTTTGAAAATTCTCTAACATGGTAGACTCTTGGGAGGTTTGCTTCTTAGATGCAAATAAACATACAGGCCTTTGTCCGGAAAGCCAGATTCTCCCTATGGCTAGGCAGAGAGTAAATTATAAACTAAAACCATGTTCACACACCCAAAACCCAAGGTACCACCCTTAATCCATTCAGCAAACATTTATTTAGCAACTACGATAGACCATTTGTTCCAGGCACTATTATTGACAACAGAGATGCAGCCAAAAATGAAATAGACAAAGCCTCACCTCTTATGGGGTTTGCAGTCCCATAGGAGTGGCAGGGGGAGGCAGATACGAAATAGGCACACACAGAGAAAACTAAACAAGGCGATTTCACATAGAGACAAGTGATACAGAGAAAAAAAAACAGTGACGCTAGAGTAATGAGGTAGGGTGGCTGCTTTAGGTTGGATGATCAGGGAAGACCCTTGAGGAGGGGGCATTGGAGCTGAGACATAAGCGACAGGAAGGAACCAGGATGCAGAGATCTGGGGATAGGAAATTCTTCAGACCTCAAGGGCACACAGCAAGTGGATAAAAAAAAAAACTTGGTAAGTACAAATAATGAAAAGTCCAGGAGCTAAAGCCAGGTGAAGAAAGCAAAGGGACAGTAGTAGCAGATGATGGGAAAGGTGAGCAGGGATCAGGATGTGTGACCCCCACCATTTTGAGACTCATCCCAACAGGTTGTACAAAAGCGGGGGAATCTGTCAGGGTGAGAATTTCTCACTCACCTTTCTGTTGTTTTTGCATCTCTGCAAGGAGACCCTTCAGAATAATTGTCTTAGAAATAGGCCTAGAAATTTGTATAGGAGTTTTCCTATCCATCCAAAGTTTTATTTTGAGTCTAGACTCTGGGTGGGGAAGAAAGTACTTGCTAAACCCCAAGACAAGCCATTATCCCTTCCAGGTCTAGAAAATCTTCCACCTGGTTTGACTTTGCTGTGTCCACTGTCAACTCATCAGAGGATGACTCTTAAAGAAGAAAGCCAGGATTTACACCAAGAAGAAGAAAATCAGAGACCTTCCCTCACCTTCCTTTCTCCCCAACTTGATATTTAAGGTGCCTGTCTGTCCATCAGTGATGCTGCCTGCTTCTGGCCAGAGTACAGACAATGAACATAGACAGCAGGAAAGCAATTCTGCCCTGCGTTGCAAGCATCACTCATGAATCGGTTCGCACTGCATTGTGCCTCTAGGCCCTGAGTGTATGAGGAAGAGGCAAATAGCAAATGCTTCTGCACCCCTGAGCCTACCACCCTTCAGCCTTATGTCAGCCAATAGTGTGTCACTATTGTTATAGGAGTTATTAAGAAATTATTTTAGGCAGATAGAGAGGAAAGGGGGTCCTTGGGAAGTTTTTGTTTCTTTTAAAGCAGCTACAGAACGTTTCTTGTCTAGCAGGAAAGCTCCGGTTTTTAGAGCTGGGCTGGCCAGCTTTGATATGCAAATGCGGGCCATTAAAAACTGAGTCCACCATTAGAAACTGGGTCCACCCACGTCTTCTTGCCCTTGCCCCAACATGTGCCTGGCAACATGGCGCCCCCCCCCCCCCCACATATCCCCATGTGTGTGGAACATCATGGTACCCTGTATTTGCATACTAAAAGGCTAGGATGGGAGGGTCAGTTTTTTCCCCAGGCTCTGTGAATGACACGCCTGGTCAAACCAATCCCCTGAGCCCTATGCAAATCAGATACTCCCTCCTCCAGCCTCCTCATATAACTGGCTGATTTCTGCTGCACTCTGGTTTCCTCTCTCGGCTTTGGAGCCCCCCTCCCTCTGTCTCTGTATGGGGAGGCTTCTTCCTTCTTTCTTTACTATTAAACTCTCCACTCCTTAAAACTACTCCATGTATGTTCGTGTCGTTTTATCCAATTCAGCCTGACACTAACGATCCTGGTGTTCCTCCAGTCCTCAGAGCCATATCACTATGCAATCACAGAACCTTCAGCCGTGTGCATTCTCCTTTTAACTCAATTTCTATCACTCTCAATACGTCCATCCTCTCCTATCACCTGGGCTGCACCAGCAATCAATAGCCTCATATGTGACCCCAATGCTTCCATTCTCTCTTCCTCTCTGCAATGCATTTTATTGAAGCAGAATTTGGATGCTTCATCCCCTACTGGAAAAAAAAAAAAAAAAAAAAGTAGTAGTTCCAGGGACATCTGGAAGGCTGTGGGTGCCAAGAGATGTCTAGTGCTCTATGTGCCTCATGGTCTGTGGGTAGTGGTTGCCATACTGTGTGCCCCTGGGACTGGTGGAAGGGGCTAAGAAAAAGGCTGAGCAGGGTCTCTAACTTCCATTGTCCCCAGAGCAGCTACACTGTCATCTGTTTATATACAGTTGCTCTGCAAAGGATTTCATTTGAAAATAAAAATAAACATTCATTTCTTTCAAAAAAAAGTTTAAAACCCTGCAGCAGTGAAAGGCAGGAGTAGAGGTTAGTCCCAATATGCCAAGTGCATATCACACAATCTCGGGCAAGTCAGCCAATCTCTTTCAGCGTCAGTGTCCTCTGTATAGAACACTATTTTTCTCAACCTCACACTATTGACATCTTGGGCTGATATTACTCACTGTGTGGGGCCATCCTGTGCATTTGTAGGATGTTCAGCAGCAATCTGGCCTTTACTCAGTTGATGCCAGCAGCACATCCTCTCCCACCACAGATGTGACAACCAAAAATGTCTCCAGACCTTGCTAATTGCTCCCTCTGGGGCAAAGTCACTCATGTTGAGAACTACTGTTATAGAATAATTAAATATTTACCAATCTGACAGGACCATGGTGAAGATTAAATGAGATCGTATATATGAAAAGCTGCTTTGTAAACTGCTGTTATTAGAAGATGCTAGGGAACACCTGAGGTACATCTTGACATAAACAAATAATTGTACAGCCAATCCTGAAAGTGATGAGGAAGCCATGATGTACTTTCTGAGTCATGAAATCTTTATATTTTTGTCTATCTCCTTAAATCTTTGTGATAATTTATCTTTGTCAATCCATAACCAGTCATCAATTATGCCAGGATGATACAAGTTCTAAAATTTAAGACATTTAGAACTCATCAACCTTGGATATTAACCTTTGATTCCCTGGACTAAAACAAAATAAGTGCATGCAGGTTGACTGAGCAGGGTTCAATCTGCACGCATTCACTTATTCATTGATTCCTTTGTTCATTTAGATAACTTACTCCGAGTGTCTGCTGTATAAAACACATTAGAGTCAATAGCTTAAGAAATAAGAAAGAATGAATAAGAAATAAGAATAAGAAGAATAGCTTAAGAAATAAGAATAAAACAGAGTCCCCAGATTCGAGGCTCACATAGTCTAAAGCAGGGGGTCAGCAAATTGCCCACAGCCCGTTTTCATAAAGTTTTTCACTTCTTTATATGTTGTCTGTTGCTGTTTTTGTCCTATAAGGGAAGAGTTAAGTAGTTGTGACAGAACCGTGTGATCCACAAACCCTAAAATATTTACTATCACCTGGCGCTTTTACAGAAAAAGCTTCTTGAAAAAAAAGACAGACTCTAAAAACAACCAGATATCATTCAACCTTCGGGGAAGATCTAGGGCGACAAATTTACATTTCATCAGGCTTTATGCCCTTATATCATCACTTCCTGAAACCTCCAGGACTTCTGAAATGGTGATGACAATAAAACAAGAGTTCATCTTTATTGAAATATACTAAGATCCAGCACTGTACTCCCACTCTTTTAAACATCACCTTGTTTCAATCTTACCAATTATCTTTGGAGCGTACTGTTTTCCCTGCTTTACAGATGAGGGAAGGGTAGCACAGAGTCATTAAGAAACATGCCACAGCGGCCACAGTTCAACTCTACACAGTCTTTCCAGAGCCTGCACTGTGACCACCGAGCAAGTGCTATTCTCCACTGTGACTTACCCTTTTTTTTTTTTTTTTTTTTTTTTGAGACGGAGTCTCACTCTGTCACCCAGGCTGGAGTGCAGTGGCGTGATCTTGGCTCACTGCAATCTCTGCCTCCATTGTTCAAGCAATTCTTCTGCCTCAGCCTCTCAAGTAGCTGGGACTACAGGTGCATGCCATCACGCCCAGCTAATTTTTGTATTTTTAGTAGAGATGGAATTTTACCATATTGGTCAGGCTGGTCTTGAACTCTTGACCTTGTAATCTGCCCACCTCGGCCTCCCAAAGTGCTGGGATTAGAGGCATGAGCCACCACTCTCAGCCTTGTGACTTACTCTTTCAGAGTAAGAGCTCTGAGCTTACAGCGAACATACACCATTCTGCACACATGTCCCCGAGCCACCTTGAGCACTTTTATACTATGGTCAAAGAAACAACATGGCCAAAACCTACAAGCAGATATACAGGCCAGAGGAAAAGCCCTTGAGATAGAACTAAGTCTTGACAGGATCTCCTGATAAAAGACAGTATCCTGCATGAGTTTAAGAACTAGGATTAGTGGCAATCACAACCCAACAATATCTTATGTGACCAAGAGTTTTGTATCAAACAAGAAAAACTCTACACCACCATCCACAGCTGTGTTGGACCCAGAATGGGTGCCTGGGAACACCCTGGCCACCTTGGGAAGGTGGAATTATACTGCCCGTCCTGCCTGCCGGTAAAATCCCAACTGGAAGCTGACCCTCCTCAATGAGTCAGGTTCAGTTCAATTGTTTAATTAGGTCTGTTAGTCCCAAGAGACTCAGAATTTACTTGACTAGGGCTGGAGGATGAGAACAATATTTTGGATCTTCCTCCAGGTCAAACTTCACTAGTTCTTCCTTATTGCCACTGCATATAAAATTTAACACATTTTCAAACCTCCCAAGGAAAGTGTCAGCCCATTTTTTAAGTTGCAATCTCAAACAACAGACTGGGCTCTGAAAGAGTCCCTTGAGTATATTTATTTCAGAGGTTTTCAAACTTGATTTCTTCTGGCCCCTCAGGAACTTCTTTGGGTGTTTCTCAATGCCTATCAAGAGCCAAGGAAAGGGAGGGGCAAGGGACAGGCCATGCTGTCATTAACTGGGGTCCCCCCTTACCCCCCATTGTTTGCTTTATGCGTGCAATTTCCCTCATAAGATTTTATGTTCAAAAAAAAAAAAAGGGTTTTGCTACTAAAGAATTCCTAATCTCCTCACCTGCGCTAGCCCTCCCATGTTTGAAAAATCAAACTGAAGTCAAGTGTAATGGCAAAGAACTAGTTTAAAGTCACAGAGCCAATCAACGGCTGCACTGAACCCAGAGTCCAGTTTCCTGACTCCATGTGGAAGGCGGGAATAATCTTTGAAATATGAAGCTTTTCTCCTTTGGAAATGGTCACAACTGAGTTCACATTTTAGCTCTTCATTTACCATGTTTGGGATCTTGGGCAAATCACTAACCTCTCCTAATTACACCTTCCTTGCATGTAAAATGGGGATCATAATATTACAGGCTCTAGTGAGAATGAGATGCTGTGTGTAAAGTGCCTAGCAAGTGCTGTGCTCCATAATTATTGACAGTCATTATTCACTGCAGGTACTCTAATAAACAGTCATTCTCTCCCTACTCCCTACCCTCCTTCCCACTTCGCTGAGGCTGGCAGTAAAAGGTTCACAAAATATACTGTGACACGGGATGAGGGCTACATGCAGGGCGGGAAGGCAGAACGGCATTGTCCTTACGTGGTGTTTTCCTGACCAGGCAAGGAAGATAACAGGTTATCAAAGAGCGAGAGGGGAAATGGGGAGACGTAACTACAAGATGTTCTAGGATTCACCAGAGGCAGCTCTGAAAAAGCAGCTCCGGGTGCTCCTGCCCTCCGTAAGTCCCGCTCCATCATGCTAACACCACCGAAAATGCAACAAATTCCATCGGCTGTTCTCATCCTGGGCTCTGCTCACCCTGCCTCCTCCCAACTCCCTTAAATAATGGCTTAGCAAATGCCTCTGAGACCATCCTCAGCTAATTTCCTTCAAGACATGCAAGCTGCTAACGCTGGGAAGCACAGATAGTGTGGAATATGGCCAAAATTAGATTAAAATAACCTCCTGATAAACAAATTACTCACTGAAAATAAATATTGGACTAGCCCGGCCAAGATAACTAAAAGAACAGCACCACCACATGGCCGGAAGAGGAACGACATGCTCTACTGTCTGCGGCTCAGCCCAAGGCCCGCCCAACCTACTGGGTCTGACCGTCCCAAGGGGACAGGGACGGGGGCGACGAGGACACGTAGTGTCCCTTTAGCTTAAACTTTTTAAGCTCTTCTATGGACTTATGCAAAAGACATAACATTTTGGCAGAGAGGACTGAATTTGGAGCCAAGGGAAAAAAGCCATGTGCCAAGTTGAACACAGCATGGCATAAGAGGAGTCTGTAATTCTTCCTGCTTCCTTCCTCTCTCTCTCGCCCCACCATTCATCAGCCGGCCTGAGGCTCAGCCTCAGGGCAGCAGAGACCCTGCCCCTTTACACAGCCATGGTGGTGTGCTGGGTACCTCTTGCTGGGTCCCACTCAGATGCCTACAAGGCATGGACCATGTTCTTTTCTAACCTGAATGACAGATACCCCCTCCCACAATAATCCTTCTAATACTTAGACAGTATTTATTTAGCTTTTTTTCAGCTTCCAGTCATATCTTCTTTAGGCTAAATAAACCTAGCCTCATTAACTTCCTTGGTTCAGCACAGGGCTCAGGTCCCAGGGGTCTGGAGACTGGCAGGTAAGCCCTGCAGCCCACTAACGACGTGAGTTACTTCAGCTTTCCAAACTTCAGTTCCTACACCTATAAAATGGGGATTATAATACCGCCTTGATAGGCTAACTGTGTATAGAGTGCCTGACATACTAAGAACTCTCGATAAATGGTAGATATTTGGGTTGTCATTTCAAACCAACAGTGTGATGGATATAGCTTGTTATGCTGCATTCCTACACACTCAATCACAGCCGTCCATCCCAGTGTGACAAATGCAAAAATCTATCAATATTATTTGAAGCAAATTTTTGGCTCATCACAGAAATATACCGCATGCTTCTCCAGAAGTTACGCTGGAAGAAGAGACATCAGCTCTATAATCACGGCACAATTTGATTCCTTCTGGGGACAGGAATTAGGCTGGACTCTTCACCAAGGCATACTGAAAGCAAATGTGTAAGGCTGAAGTCAGGAACCTGGAATTCTTTCTTAGTCAACATTAATGTATTAGCAGCTCCTCTGGGTGTAGCCCAGTATGAGGTATGGGGGATCCAGTAGAATCCCAGTTCCTTTGGAGCTATACCCAGTAGGAAAAATATGCATGCACACATAATATGCAAAAAAAAATACATGATTCATCAATTACAGTATGGTTAGTTCTCTGAAATATAAACATGAGGTTCTATGAACAGTGTTATTTGTGCCAAGACCTAAAGAAGAGCTGGACATGAAACATTCAAAGTCTCAGAGATCTAGGTGGATCATGCCCTCTCTCTGGTCCTCAGTTTCCTCCTGTGAAAATAAGGGGGATGGGGGAGGTAAGATCAATAGTTTTCTGGGTTCGCAGGAGCCCTATTTTTTGTGAATGTGTCTCAGAGGCTGCCTTGGGGGTAATTGATGGGAGCCGGGCAGACGTGACTCAGAGCTCTCTACTCAAAAACTGCATGTGTCAATTACCTCAATTCAACCATCACAATGTCTACATATTTCAAAGCATCATGTTGTGCACCACAAATATATACATTTTCACTTTTCAATTAAAAATGAATAATAAGAATGAATTTTAAAAAACAAATATTTGAATATCCCTGGATGAGACAGCCTTGAAGGTGTTTTCCAGTTCTCATAGTCTGACTCCATGGCCCTCATCTGGAAACTAAAGGAAGAAATACACTCTGTGGGCAAAACCTTGGGGGCATCATTCTCGTCAAGGCAGAGAAGAGCCCGGAGCCAGGAGGGCAGACCACAGGCAGTGTGGAAACACAGAATATACATGCAAGTTCAGTGACAGCTGCATTGATCCACTGGTACTTGTGCATGGTCATGAGATCAAAGGATTAACAATGCCAACCATCCTAAACATATTGCCATTCTGAGGACTCCTTGGAACTCTTAGAATTTTTATAAAGACCTGATTTGGGTGCATATCAAAGATGGCCCCTTCTTTGACATTTTGTAGTAGAGCAGCCATTTGGCCATCAATCACATTCTCCCGTCTCTGCATTGCTGATTGCCAGGTTACAGCAGACGACTCCTAAAACTGTGAGGCTGTCTATTCCCGACCCGGCTCTCAGCACTTAGAATGCCCTCCCTTTCTAGCCTCCTGGAGCAACAGGCTGACGGGCTGTCCCTGTGAGCCAGCCAGAGAGAGCATTAACTAGGAAGATCTGTGAGAAGTCTCAACTTCCTGCCAAACTTCCCATTAGCTCTTTTACATCTCTCTCTCCCCCTTTTCTTCTCTGTCGCTATTCCTTTGCTAACTTGCTTTTCTGTTTCCATGCCCCAACTTCTGCAAACTTCCAGACTCCTTTAAATGCTAATTCTTAAATTGGAGAGTGTTCTGACAGAGACTTATCATTCCCTTATTAAGTTTTAGGGCCTGAACCAGAAGGTGTTTTCTTGTTGCAAGAATATGACCTTTAAATCTGGACAGCAAGGTTAATACTAACACATTATTTGAAGATTCATTTCTGGAGCCAGTACAAATCAGGCATAATCCCATTGCCGCACACTTACTCAAGTGCCGCTTCCAGGGTCACAATTTTTCAGAAATGCATTTATGCCTACTACTCATGGAAGGTAATTGAGGAAGCAAAAAGAAAGAGGGAAAGGTAGACAGGGAAATGAGAAATGGTGAAAAGGATGAGGGAAAAAGAGGAAAAGACAGAGATGAAGGTAGAAGTAGAGGAGATGAGATAAAGGCAGAGTGAAGACAGATGATAAGAAAGGGTGATATGGTTTCGCTGTGTCCCTGCCCAAATCTCATCTTGAATTGAAGGGACCTGGTGGGAGGTAATTGAATCATGGGGGCAGTTACCCTCATGCTGTTCTCATGATAGTGAGTGAGTTCTCATGAGATGTGATGGTTTCATAAGGGGTTTTTTTGCCTTTTTGCTCGGCACTTCTCCTTGCTATTGCCATGTGAAGAAGGACATATTTGCTTCCCCTTCTGCCATGATTGTAAGTTTCCTGAGGCCTCCTTGGCCCTGCAAAACGAGTCAATTAAACCTCTTTCCTTTGTAAATTACCCAGCCTCAGATATTTCTTCATAACAGCATGAGAACATACTAATACACAGGGAAAAACAAAGGACATGTTGTTTTGATTTATTATATTAAAAAATTGCCTGCAATAAGTAGCACTATTTCCTGACTAAAGCTTTACTATATTTCAGGAATAAAAAGCTAAATGTGTTTGGATAGGATAAAGCATAAAAAGGCAAAGCTTTCAGTACAGGACAATTTAGGGTGGGATTTGTGCATGCGTGAGTGGAGAAGAGGGGAACTGATACAAGGAACGGCATGGGACTTGGATTAGACAATTCCAGCCTACATAGACACAGAAAGGAACATTGAGTGAGCAATGATTTTTAATTTGTAGGATCCCAAATTGCTGAGATAATTGGAGACGAGAACTAGGATTTCCAGGTTTATTTTGCCTGCTATTGCCCAGAAAGAGAAAGAGATGGGAAATGTGTTTGGTTCATTTCTCTTTTCCCAACACCCACATATTCTACACTGGCTTTTCATGCAGTGGCTACTTGATAAAAGAGAAAGCTGAATAATGATATCTTCCAAATGCAACGCAGGTGATCTTTCCCTTGCTTTCTGTCGTTACTGTGGGTAGACTCCAAGTCTCCCTGATCCTTCAGTTCTGCTTTTCCTGGGGATAGCCTTCACCTGTCACTAGTTGATAGGGCCTCAGTGGCCTCAGATTTCCAACCCACCCTAGTGTTTACTGTCACAGGACCACTGACTGCCCCCTCTCCCCGCAAAGTAGTGGGTCTTTACTCCTGGCTTCACTTAGATCAGAGAATTATTTCCCTTTTGTGATGCAATTACAGAGAACGACCACAATGGCCAACTTTTATACTCACTGACAAGCAAAGATCAAGGTCAGAATAATCACCAGTTAAAAGGAGTATGCCTTTAGGAGCTAAAGGTTTTCATAAATGTTCCCAGATATCAGTGCCAGATGGTGAAGTCTTGAATTTTAGACAGAAACTGACTTCCTGAATTTAAGTTCAGCTGAGGCAAACTCACTCTGGGATCCAAGTCGAAAGATATTCCACATCAGGTCTTAACTGTGCATGACATATAGGCAATGTAAAGCAAATAGAAAATTCCACAACACTTGTATGCCCTGCAGCAACCCCTGACTCATCAGAATGCTGGTACCATCTATACCAGACCCTTCATACCATCAGTACTTTTGATAGGCTGGTAAAACAAAGATGGCAGCTGCCTAGCATGCTGTTATTACTTCTCCCCAAATCCATGACAGACTTTGCTATTTAAATGTAGTCCTCTTTCTTGCTGAGCTTAAACATGATCTCAGAATTCTCCTACCCACACACTGGACTTTCTACTCATTATGAAATCTATTCGCCCTCCTCATTCTCAGACCCTCAAGATCCTGTAGAATCTGTTTCCCTCCAAAGTACTTTGTAAATGCCCACAATGACATTCTGCCTTCAGTATTCTTACCTCTTATGAACCCATATGAATGAGGCTGATACTGAGGAATTTCACATCAATTACGCAAGAAGCGCATTTCTTGGAAATATCAATAAAGGTATTTGGGAAGGGGTCTTTTGAAACTTTGAATGAGCTTCAGCTCATGTGTGTACCCAAATACACATCAGTGATTCTCAACAAGAGGGAATTTTACTGCACACCCCCCATGGGGGATATTTGGCAGAGTCTGAAGATAATTTTTTTGTTACAAACTGAGGCATGATACTGGCATCTGGTGGGTAGAGGCCAGGGATGTTGCTATATATCCTGCAATGCACAGAACAGACTCTAACAGCAAAGAATTATCCTGTCCAAAATGCCAATGGTACATTGAGAAACCCTGATACACATTAAGGCTGAGTATTTAGTGTTAGAAAGAATGTTAGAGAACCTCTCATCCAACTCCCTTGTGTTATAAGTAACACAAGAGATGTATAGACAGCTCAGCAGAATTAGCAAATAGGCTATACATCCTTCCAATGGGACACTAAAACCCGTTTTATATGTGGAGGACAGCAAGCTATTGCAATTCTCCACCAGTCTATCAGAACAGATAAATAGAGATGAGAATGACGAATGTTTAGATCATTGGTTCTATGCATGGATGTTAGATTCTGGTAGTAGGGGGCAGTACTGCCATTTTTACACATGGGAAAAATCACAAATCATGTATTCATTTAAAAATGTGGTATCCCAGTACTTAAAATTATTTAAAAAAGAAAACAAAACAAAAAAAATTTAGTCAACAAATACTTATTTCAGGCTCTTCATTGTGCTGAGGCAAGTAATACAACAACCAATACAGATGACGCTCTCCCTCAAAAGCTTGCAGTCTGCTGGAAGAGAAGACAATAGCAATTTCGTCACAATGTAATCAAGTCTGAGTTGGGAGAGCCTATAAGAGCATTGGGGAGGGACATCCAAGTTGTGGTAGTCAAGGAAAGGATTTTCAGAGGAGGCAATATCTGAGCTAAGCTCTAAAGGGAAAGAAGAAGTTAAAAATTCTAAAAGCTGAGCCCCAGCACTGCACACTCAGCCTACAAGGAATGGCCGGTGTGCTGAAAACCTAGCTACATGGTCTGAGCCTGAATCAAGCCATGTTTGCACTGGCTATTGGTTTTTCCTGGGCTGAGGCATTATGTTCCTGATCAATACAGTTAACAACTGACATAAGACTACTTTCAGAGTTTTACATACCTAGGTAGGTACAATTTATATCAGGATGCTCAACCCTAAGCTCAACAGCTAAGGAAAGTGTGTATGTAGAAAGTAAGCCAGCCTTACTCAGCTCTCTGGGCTCCCTTCCCATGAAAGATCAAGTCCTCCATGCCAAGGCTGGGCTGGGGGGATTTGAGAGATAGCTTCTTTCCTAAGGCATGACATTCACAGGCTGGCCTACCAGGCTGCTCTCAGCATCTTTTCCTCCTGCAATTCAACACCCCCTCACCTTGCTGCATCAAACACCAGGCATTTGGGAGCAACCGAGGGAGCAGAAAAATAATGAGAACCGAGATGCCAAACCTGAAGCAAGTTCAGTCTGAAGAATGAATGGTCCTCTCCCCAGAACCCACAGTAACACTTTTCCATCCCTTCCTATCTCCAGGGCTTCATAACCCCTTCCTCTTCACTCCCCCATCCTGCTCTTACCACCTCCACTCTACCTGCAGATCTTTAAGCTGTGGATAGACTTGCGTCTCATATCAAATTCAAACAAACTAAATGAATTCAAGCTTCAATTTTTCTAAGCCTATAAAGGGAAACAGCATGTGATTTGGCTCTTTCTCTCTGCTTATAGTTGACAGAGATGTATGGATGGGGGGAGAGAGTGTTTTTATTTTTATTTATTTATTTAAAAGTTTTATTAAAGTTCACCTATTACCCACAGGCCTCAGGCTCCCTATAGAGAAACAAATATCACAATTGAAGCAGCTGGTTTCCAAGGTGCCAAATTAAAATAGATGAAGAGGTAAGGAGGAAAAAATGAGTAAAAACATTAAGCTAAGACTTCTTCCCTCCCAAGTGCATTGTGCCTGCTATTATATTGCACACATGAAATTGACTCCCAACGTAATTAGGCCAGGGCTACCAGGCAAAAAAATCCTCAAATTATTCAGAACCCCAGAGCTATTCTTTTGCAATCACTCAAGTAACTGAGAAAAGAGTCAACTTTTAAATATAAATTTGTTATCAGCATCAACATTGTCCAAGCAATTCCCAACACTCCACCTGCCCAAGAATACAGACTCATGAGCTGAGCTGAGTTGAGAACCAAATACAGGAATACTGCTCTCCAGCCAGCCAAAATCTTTTCTTCCACTGGAACCTGGAGGCAATCTCACTGGAACCTGGAGTTTATTTCAACAATCTTTAGGGACTGCTGGCTCTGTTAGACGGGGGTGGAGGGTCCACCAGCTCCACAATAGATAATATACCCCCTTTAGGGTCCATTGTCTTGGTGGTATTATGTATGGATAATATTTATTTTCTCTTTGTGGTCATGTACCTGGAACAGCCATAATATTCTCTATCTTACCGCAAAGACCCAGGACATGACTTTATTGCTTTCAAGGTCAGAAATTAGCCATAGGTGCTTGAGAAATAGTAGTTCATGAAAAAAAAGAAAAAAAGAAAGAAAGAAAGAGCCATGGGGACCAGAGAGTATCTTTCATTAAACCCAGAGGGGAAAGAAATAGCCACCCTTCAAAAGAGATGCTTACTGGATTTCAGCAATGCTGCCAAAACTTCAGTGGCTGCCCTGGGAAAAGAGAAAGAAAAGTAACAGTCAACGTTCAATGGTCTTTTTGTCATCACATGGATCCCACAGCCAGCATGCCCATTGCCACCCCATAACAGGCCCATGATTAACCAGGTAGCAGGCAATCTATTGATTGCCCCGCTGACCATTAAAGAGGCATAAATGCAGAAATCACGCTGAGCGAAGTGTCCACCTTGTAGATGGGTCTCGAAGGTCCCCTCTGCTGCTGAAAATCTCTTTCTCTCCCCTGCTTGCCTCCCACCTTCCACCAACTTCCTTCCACAGAGTGGCTCATTTTTCTATTATTCATACCAGGCAGAGCTCTTGTCAGCCTCTTGATTTGTTTCTGGAAACATGCAGGGACTCTGGAGGATGATCTGGGAAGGAATGGGGCTTGGGGGCTTAGTGAATGTAGCAGCACAGTGCAAACTTCTTGAAACACTCATACCCCTGGGGATGCAGTGGAAAATGCATTCACACATTGGAAAGAGAGGCTGTTTCCTTAGGGTAGAAAATAGTTATATCGGGATTTTTCTTCCAAATTCATCGCTTTCTTCCATGGAGGAATGTCACAGTCTTTGTAACAAAGGGACACATATGAGAATGAAAAATACTTTTTGACCCACATCTTAGTGATTTTTCAATCTGTTTCCTGCTTCTGAGAAGGTCACACAAAAATCTACCTACAGGGCAGAGGAAAACTTCACTGGCATTGAGGGCGTATGGTATAATTATAGGTAGGAGAGTTGTGTTTGCTTTTTTTAAAAAATAGAAGATTCTGTGTGGCCCTAGTAACTTATCTTTAAGGCCTGCTAAGCAGTGATCTGTTTCCACCACCTCTCTCAGGATTGGAGGAACAGGCCAAAGAGGCTAGATCACACTTCCAAGACTATACAGACATGTCAGCAGAGCTGGGATCCCAATCCCAGGAATCTCGCTGCACAGCTCTGCTTCCTCCCCATCTGTTGTTCTCCAGAATCTCTCACTGGCCCTACCCTGGCCTCTGCCTGGTCAATGAAAATCCACTTTGCAATATGTTAGCTAATACTGAACAACAGAGCCAGCAGTAAAAAGGAAGATAAATGAAAGAATAAATATAAAGTAAAATACAATAGAAAAGCAGTACATGTGAAAACATTGCTCCCCATAACCTACAAGGCAGTTCTGCAAGAGCAAAAGCCTGAAATTCACAAGCCCCTGTGCAAACCCGCAACTGGGATGACACCCCAGCTCAGGGAGACCAAAATGACCATAGGGCAGTTATAAAGAGGGCGAGGCTAGCTTTCATGGATGGACTACTTCATTTATCCTTCAAACGGTTTTCCTCTTATCAACTTTCAGCTTCTTCAATCCCATTGTTTTTGAATCCCACAGAGTTTTGGCAACGGTGGATTGAAGATGGAACACATGGAAGGTGTTTCTGAAAATTCAAGTTGTGTGAAAAATCCAGGCGCCATAGTATATGGGGCCTGGCTTGGGCTGGGGCAAAAAGAAAATCAGTGTTTTGGGAAAAGCAGAACAGCCTAATTAATTTCATCAAAATGAATGAGCAGAGAAGAAGGAAACCATAGAAACAGGAAAAGAATAAGGATGTTCCAAGCAAGGCACCTAACCCAATCCTAGCTCAGAGGCCAGGTCTCTAAGGACCGCATTTCTAATTTCCATTGCACTTTTGTTTTAAGAAGTTCACAAAAGAGGTAATGATCCATTAGATAATAGTTTTATGAGACAGACTAGTGGTAGGGAGGGATAGGTGGCAGACAGACCAGTTAGGAGAATAAGCAATAATAAGATCTCAAACCCAAAAAGTGGCATGGAGGAAGAAGGGATGGGTTAAAGCCACATTTGAATCTTGCTACTCAAAGTGTGGGTCTCTGACCAGCAGCCTAACATTTTCTGAAAGCCAAAAAGAAATGCAGAATCTCAAACCACATCCCTGACCTGCTGAATCAGAATCTTTATTCTAACAGATAATTTATATGCACATGAAAGTTTTAGGATAATTGGTTTAGGGAACAGTATCAATATGGCTTAGTTACTCTTTCGATGTTGACAGAGCAATTCAAGGTGACTCCCAGATCACAACTCTCTAGAAAGTACCTAATAATATGCTAACCTAAATAAATATTAATCCAAACAGTGACATTATATAGCAGGAAATGCATGATAAGTGTCACATTCATCAAAAAAATTGAGGCTTATTCCTGAGAAACTAGAAAACATTCACTTCTTCCTAGGGCATAAGTGGGAGATCAATGTTTAGTGCAGCAAAGGGCACATTTAGGGCAATGATGGAGATAAGATTTGAGGCCAAAATCCAATATTCTAAAGAGTTCACATTCAACTCTGTAGGTAATGAGAAGCCATTTGGTTTTTTAAATCGAGATGACGTGGTGTCAAAATGGAAAAGTGAGAGAGAAGTTGTGAGCAAAAAATTAACAAGAGCTGAGGAAAGGTGAGCTGTGGAGGGTGAAGGAAAGTGAAGCGTCAGTGATGGCCTGGAATAGGCTAGGTAGATAGGGGAATAAGAGAGCCATTAATAGACTAAGGAGAGAAGTTGCAGTGTTTAGACAAAATAATGATTTTGATTTTGGTGCTGAGTTCAAGATGAAGGGTACAACAGAAGGCTACATGAAACTGGAATGCTGCTGGAAGCATCATACAGAATTCAGGAATGCAACCACAGTTAGGAATATATATTTATGAATCACTACAGCAGCAATGACCGTCATAAGCCAGGCAAGCAGGTGATATCCGTGACGAAATTCAATCAAGAGCAGAACAGAGGGCTGCCCCAGGAAAACATCAACACTAGAGGGTAGGAAACCCCTAAAGGTGTCAGAAGATGCGCATTTGAGGAAATAGGAGATCTGCGGATCATTAGTTTGGAAACTGAACGTCACCAGACGATCTAGGCACACTGTTTTTCAAACTGCAAATTTTGACCCAATAGTGCATTGTAAAGTCAATTTTATAGGTATCAACTGTAGTTTTTAATGAAATAGAAATCAAAATGAAATTCAATATATCAGAGTCATTTCATGTAGCAAAGGTTAGCAGTGATCTGAGAAATTTTCATTTCAATGCATGAACATACACTTGTGTATCTACTGGGAATGTGATATAAGTGCTTTCCTTAAAAAAAAAAAAAGTTTGTAAAGATGTTGTTTAGGATGTAGTGTCCATATAAGATCTGTATAAGAATAAACATCTGAAATCAACTAATGAGAAAACTGAAAGCACTTGATCTCCCATACGCAGTGCCCAGGATCCAGACATCGAGGCTCTTTATTTTTGTGCATGTCACCAAGAGGCTCTTTATTTTTGGTTTATTCAGTGGTTGCATGTCTGCAGCGCTGGTCCACTCTGATCATTGCTGCTCTGCCACTTGTCTGCTCCCACAGCGAAGCATGAAGAAAGAAGTAAAACCTATCAGAGCTGAGGCAACTACTCTGTCAACCAACTGCTAAGCCCACAAAAAGTAAAAGTTTAAGCTGCTAAAACTTAAACAACTAAGAAGGCATTCAGTTACTTCTACTCCAAGGAGCTAAGCCCATTGTATTGAGTGTGTGAACTGGGGGCCCACAGTCAGTGCCTTTGGAGTGCAAGACTGCCTTCTGCCGGATGTGCGCATCTGACACCCATCGTTCTGGTAGCTGCACTGATTTTATAGAATAGGACTTCTTTTTTTTTTTTTTTTTTTAATGGAGTTTTGCTCTTGTCCCCCAGGCTGGAGTGTAGTTTTGCAATCTCAGCTCACTGCAATCACTGCAACCTCTACCTCTTGGGTTCAAGTGATTCTCCTGATTCAGCCTCCCAAGTAGCTGGGATTACAGGCATGCACCACCATGCCTGGCTAATTTTTGTATTTTTAGTAGAGACGGGGTTTCACCATGTTGGCCAGGCTGGTCTCAAACTCCTGACCTCAAGTGAGCTGCCTGTCTCAGCCTCCCAAAGTGCTAGGATTACAGGCATGAGCCATGAGCCACTATGCATGGCCTGAAGAGGACTTCTTGGGAGGGCACTGTTTTCTTAGAGTTTAAACTCATAACATCATCCCCCATTGTTTGAGCTTCCCTATGGGATGCCCAGGGGAGATAGAAAGTAGAAGTGCCAGAATGTCCTCCAAATGGGTGTCCCTGTGTTTACATCAATGAAAGAATCATTTCAGAAATTTTTGCAGAACATCTTGCTCCAAGAGAGTTATAACAGCCAAAGGCAAAGTGGAACGGCCCCCATCCTATCTATTTTCATACTGTAGGATAACTCAGTTAAGATTCTAGAGGTCACAGTTCACTTCCACTCTCCTTTTCAGAAAAAGCTAAGCTTAAACTATTGGCAAATTTGTAAATATCCTCTTGTTAAGATTTTAGCAAAACACCACAGAATTGCAACAGTTCAATTTACGTCTTCAAGTTGAAGTAAATTTTAAGAGCCATTACAGAAGAGTCTCGAATATTTATCATCCCTATTTAGGGAGCCCCTATAAATGCCAAGCAGTAAGCTAAATGTCCCATATACATCATTATACATCACATTTGATCTTCACGGGACTGCTAGAGGGTGAAATTATTAGTCTTGTTTTACAAACAGCAATAATGAAGTTCACAAAGGGCAAATAATCTTCCCAAGGTTCAGCAGCTAGCAAGAGGCAGTATTCACTGGGCTTGATGGCTCATGCCTGTAATCCCAGCACTTTGGGAGGCCGAGGCAGGTGGATCACAAGGTGAAGAGTTCAACACCAGCCTGGCCAAGATGGTGAAACCCCATCTCTACTAAAAACTACAAAAAATTAGCTGGGCATGGTGGCAGGCACCTGTAATCCCAGTTACTTGGGAGGCTGAGGCTGGAGAATTGCTTGAACCCGGGCAGTAGAGGTTGCAGTGAACCGAGATTGTGCCACTGCACTCCAGCCTGGGCAACAGAGTGAAACTCCATCTAAAAAAAAAAAAAAAAAAAGAGGCAGCATTAGCTACAAGTCTACCTCTGGGTGAATTTAAATCTAGTGATCCTAAAGTCTTCTCTCTACTTTTAACATAATTCTAGAAAGAATCTAAAATATCTCTCTGTGCAATATTTTTATCTTTCAAATAAGGATTGTGGAGACCAAGAGGTTAGATGACTGGTGCAAGGTCAGAGGATTCATACATCACAGAGCCAATGAAGCAAACAACTTGTCCAGCTTGAGTCCACTGTTTGACTCAAGATTCTACATAGCACAGTTTGGTACAGCTTAAGTGGGTTTAGATGTTCAATGGTGGTCATGGAGACAAAGACAAAGAACCCAAGGAGAAGCAAGTCACAGGCATCTTTGAGTGGCAGGACTGAGTTGCTAAATTAGGAAGTAGAGGGCTTGGGTTTGAAGCTTGGAGCAGCCACTTTTCTGCTTCTGGGTTCTGGGTTTACTTGATCTCTCTGAATCTCACAGGCTTTCTCATTTATAAAGTGGGTATAAGATCTAGCCAATGGGATGGTGTGAAAAGTGAGATAAAGTAAAATTTAAATTAAATTAAGTTAAAAATCTTGCTATAGCCCCTGAAATGTAATATTATTAGGTTGGTCCAAATGTAATTTTTGCCATTAAAACTAATGGCAAAAACCACAACTACGTTTGTACCAACCTAATAACCTGAATGTCATTCTTGGATCATGGAAGGTGGAATGGGTACCAAGTGAGGAAGTGGGTTTATCTCTGTATATGTGTTAAAACTCTTATTAAATAATGTATGAAACCCACAGCTGGACCATGGTCACATTGTTGCCCAGCCAGTGATATTCTGGTTTTATTTTCAACCCTGCTTTTTTTGATTGCTTCCACTATTTGCCTTGTTTCCCACCCCCCTCGGGACACCTATCTTGACCAAGGAAGCATTAAGTCACTAAATGACATGATCCATGTTGGAGGAGAAAAAATGAGAGCTGGTAACTGATCTAAGCTCCATGGTGCTGGAGAAAAGCCATGAGTGTTATTTAGCCTCATTCCCACACTGATTCCTGCTACTTCAATCTTGGGCTGCAGCAATATGGACCACAGCGGTGGCCCTCTATACTAATTAGGACTGAGAACTCTGGGTCAGAAAATGTGCCTTTCTGAACAGCAGGTAAGAAGCAGAGTGTCGTGTACCTCAAAACATGTTTGCATGGATACTTCACTTTGGGACAATGTTGGGTTCATGCAGGGTCATCATTCACCAGTCAGGAGTGGTCACTGGAGAAAAAATGTACTCCTATTCCTGGGTACATGGAGGAAACATAGGACCAAACTATCTCTTGGAAGTCAAATATTCTGTGGCACACATGGCCTAGATATAGCAGTGCCACCCATATTAGTTATCAATTGCAGTGTAATATTACCAAAATTGTAGCAGCTTGAAACAATATGCATGTATTATCTCACAGTTTATATGGGGTAGGAATCTGCTTAGGTGGATCCTCTGCTTAGGGTCTGACAAGGCTGCAATCAAGGCATCAGCCAGGGCTGAGTCTTCATCTTGAGGCTCAACTGGGGAAGGATGTTTCCCAACTCGAACAGGTTCTTGGCAAAATACCTTTCCTTGCAGTGCCAGGGCTAAGGACACTGCCGGCTTGCTGTATCAACAGAAAGTAAGACCACTCTGCATTTCTAGAGGCTACCTGCAGTTTCTACAAGCCACCAACTGTTCTTTGCAATGGGGGTTTCCCCAGCATTACTGCTTACTTCATCAATGAGGAGAGTTTCTATAGACAGTATGTATGCAATGACCTCTTATAACACAATTATGTAACATAATCACAGGGGTGACCAGGGATGACACATCCTTACCTTGCCATATTCTGTGCGTTAAAAACAAGTTTCAGCTCTTTCCCATTCTCAAAGGCAGGAAATAACATAAAGGTATAAACAATAGGAGGTGAGGATCATGGCAGGGGGCCACCTGAGAGTCTGTCCCCCACCCAAAGCTTCTTGCAATGTTTAACATCCAGATACCAGGAACCTAACATTCGCTTCACCAAGACATGACCCTCCCCAGGCTTCCCCTTTTCAGAGAGTGGAAATACTATCTTCCCAGAAGCTGAACATGCACCCTTAACACTACCTGCCCTTTCCACCTAGATCTCCATCATTTCCTCAAACACCACTTTGTAACTTCTAGAGTGCTCTTAAATTGTCCATTCCTTTTGATCTCTGCTGTTGTAACCCTAACCTAAGAATGTGAGGGTCTGGTACTTTAATGAGAAATGTAATTTCTAAAGCTATTGGTCCTTGGTTGGAATATATATTTTAACTTCCTAGGTTATTCCTTAGGTATATTAGAAAATATAATTAAGCAAAATGAAATGAAATAAATTAAAATCACCCAAATATCTCTCACCCAACTACTGCTATAGCCCCAAAACTAATCCATCCATATCCACTCTATATCTCCTTCAAGCTGTTCTCCAGTCTGCAACTACAGTGGTCTTCTCAATCAGAGGCTCTGATTTGAGCACCCTCACATTGCTACCCCACATCCACTCTTGCTCTGGATAAAAATCCAAATCTGAAACATGGACCAGGAGGCCCTAGTGAATCTGGCAGATGCCACCCTCTTCAGCTTTGTCCCACATCACTTTCTCTTGCTTTCTATACCTCTGCCCCACTGTCCTTTTTCCAAGACCTAGAGCATGTTCCCATGACTTGTCCTTTGACCTTGCTAATGCTGCAGACTAAAATGCCCTGGGCTTTTCTCCCCTTCTTTACCTGTATCTCATACTTTATCGTTTACATCCTAACTTAGGTGTCATTTCCTGTAGAAAGACTCCCTTGACCCCTAGTCCTCTCTTAGGTACATTCATCCTTTTTTCCTCTTTTCTCATTGCACAATTTAGTTTGCAGTTATTCACTCAGTTGTGTGATTGGTTTATTAATTTCTGTCTCCTCTTCCACTCTACAAGCTCCAGAAAATAGGAAACATGTTTTGTTTTGTACTATTCTACCCCTACCACTTAGTCTTATTTGAACACAGATCACCATCAAATGTTTGCTAAACCTTTTTCAAAAGCTAGGCACTGGTCTAAGAGCCTTAGTTATATTATTCTTTCATTCAACAAATATTTACTGAGCACCTGCTATGTGTCAAGACAAATTGATAAACCAAAGACTCTTACACCCAAAGAGCTTATGTTTGAGGGAATTAAAGTGAAAGAAATAGCCAATAGACAAAAGTATTTTTGAAAAGTACACTAAATTAGTATTCTTAGATGTGATAAATGCCATGGGGAAAAAAAGAAAAAACAATAACAAGGTAAAGAGATCAGCTGTACAGGAATGGGTTACAAGATTTAAAAGGTTGGCTGGAGTAGACTTCTTTGATAAAGCAACATATAAATAAAAGTACGGAGAGGAAGTGGTTGTCATGCAATTATCAGGAGAAGCATCTGCTAAGCTGAGGGGACAGCCAGTGCAGACACTGTAAGGTGACAATAGCCCTGACCTGTTCAAGGAACAGTGAGATGGACAGGGTTGCTAGAGTTGAGGATGACAGGAGTGGATCAGGACTGAGATGAGGTAGGTATTATAAGGGCTTTGGCTTCACTGTAAGTGAAGGATTCTCTACTGGATTTTGAGCAATGATTTAGCATGTTTTAAGAAGACTTCTCTAACGACTCTACTTTTTTTTTTAAAGGACTAGGAAGACAAGAGTAGAAGCCAGAGACCAGTAGAAAGCCATGTGGAGCAAACTAAACACAGCAACAAATAAAAAGGATTACACACAGGAGTAAATGGGATTTAGTCCAGGAATGCAGGGTTGGTTTGACATCTGATATTCAGTCAACGTAGTAACCCACCATAATAATGGAATAAAGAATTTGAAAATACCTGATCATCTCAAAACATGCAGGAAAAGTATTTGATAAAATCCATCACATTTTTCTTACAAAATTATTCAATAAGATGGAATCAAAGGAAACTTCCTCAAACTGATAAAGTGGCCTACAGAAAATCCACAGTTAATATGATACTTAATGAAGAAAGATTGAATGCTTTTCCCCTAAGATCAGAAATAAGATAAAGACACATATTCTGCTACCTCTGCTTAACATTATACTGGAGATTGTAGCCAGGGCACTTAGGCATAAATGAATAAATAAATAAATAAATGGCATGTAGTTTGGACAATAAGAAATAAAACTATGTCTATTTGCAGATGGCATGATCTTGGGTACAGAAAAATCTTAAAGTCACTAAAAACTATTAAAACTAATAAACAAGTTTTGCAAGGTGGCCATGATAACAGATTAACATATAAACATCAATTGTATCTCTATACATTAGCAATGAATATTCAGAAATGATTTTGTTTAAATCCCACTAATCTTAGCAGCAAAAAGAGTACAATTCCTGGTAATCAATTTAACAAAAGGCATCCTTTTATACTGAGAACTAGAGAACACTTGAAAAAATATTGTTAAAGATTGAAATAAATAGAAATCACACAAGTATCATTTTTCACCTAACTATTGCAGTAGTCCCCAAAAGACACGTCCATATCCACTCTAGGACCCCTTCAAACTGTTCTTCATGGTACAATTGGAGTGATCTCAAAAAGCACGTGGATATGTTTTAGATTTAGAACTGATGGGATTTCTTGACAGATTGCTGTGAGATTGCTGAGAAAATACTAGCTCAGTTACTTCTCATAACAATCACCATTTTACAGATGAAGAGACTAAGAAAGGTAACTTAACCTGCCTGAAGTAGCCATGTTAGAAAGCAGCAGATCTGGAACTTCACTGGGCATCTGTCTCACTGCAATGTCAGGTACTTAACACCTGCTATCCAACACCACATTGAGCACTGGCACTAGCGAGCTCTTTTGGGGAGATTTCAGAAAGAAGGAAGAAGGTGGCCCTAGAATTTAATCCTAGAGCCTCACTAGAGTTGGCAGTGGGACAAGGGGTTGTTGCAGCGGAAAAAGAAAGTGAAAAACCAAAGGAGTCAGCCAAATAACAGGTGGATAAAGCAGGAGGACCTTTAAAAGGGATTGAACATGTTGTTTAGAATACCATCTGCTACAGCGCCAGCCTCCTGCCTGGATTGAGAGGGACTAGCAGGATGGATAAAATCACACACACACACACACACACACACACACACACACACACACACAGAGCCAGGTGACCAAGAAAAGTGGTAACACATGGATCTTGCTAATCACCATTTTCAAGAGAGAGAGGAGAAAACAGAAACAGAAACTGAGATGGCTTCTGCATGCTGAAAGGAAAGGAAAAGCATAAACATATGGTGCAGAAATGGAACCAGATCCTGTGCCCAGGATGGAACACGTCCATTTTTCTTTGGAAACAAAGAACCTCCTCCCCTACAACTCTAACCAGATGCTGTCAAAGACAGATGCAGGAATCCTCATCAATCATGGGAAATTTTTATAAGAGAAAATGAAACCCAGATCTCAGACTGGTTTGGTTACCAACACTCAGCAGGGAGTGTGACAGAGGATGACTACTGCCTGAGATGGAACCAGGAGCAGAGCACCGCAATCAAGGCTGGGAGGGCCCCATTCTGCCTGGCTTGTCATAAGCAGAGACTCTGCAAAGGAGAAATGGTTTTGAAGTACTTCCAAATTCACAAGCAACAGCATCAGGACAAGGGCTCAGACAAAAGCTTTTGGGAATCCCCAGCACCGGGAAGGAAAAAGCTAATGTCTGAGGGGAAAGGAGCAGACTGGGATTGCAATAAGTTCTCACAAACAAGAGAGTCTCTTTCTACATAGAGGTGTGACTCTCAAGTTAGCACTTAAGGCAAACATTACCCTTAAAATAATTTAACTTCCTTAAACAATTCAAAAGTACATTATACATGGATGTACAACTATAATCCTATACTGTAATATGTATATATAGAGGTATAATGAGTAAATAATATAATTAAGCATATATATGCAAAATAGAATTCTACAGAATGTTTGCTATTTGACTATAATAGAATATTTACTATACCACACATTTAGTTGAATTCTTATAAGTCAAATGTACCTATGATATAATCCACTCTTGAAATATCTGGCAGCACAAAAGAAAAGATGTGATATCCTATCTCAATGCACAGCACAGAGCAGGCACCCAGCAGACAGTTTCTGATTCAATAGATGAACAAAAATGTATCTGATTTTGCTCCAGTTAAAGAGCACATTGAAGACAAACTGACTGTTATCTGTCCTGTTTGATTGAGATGTAACACGGCCATATGCGGTACCAAGGCTTAGCACCTTCCAGCATGAATGCAACCAGCATTTCAAAATGTTGTCATTCATACAAAGACAAATATTGTGCAATTCATTCCACTTACATGAGCTACCCACAAGACACTGAGGAATGGAGACAGAAAGTAGATCAGTGGTTACCAGGGAAGGGGATGGGAAGTTATTGCTTAATGATTACAGACAGAATTTGGGGGGTAACAACAAAGTATTGACAATACATAGTGGAAATAGTTCCACAATATTGTGAGTATAATTAATGACTGAATTGTACACTTTAAAAGGGTTTAAACGGCAAATTTTAGGTTATGTATCTTTTATAATAAAAAAGTAACAAAAAGAGTTGTTCTCGTATTTGATGACTAACTAGTCAGCCCTCTTTTTAAAAAGTTGCTTGGGTCTTTGGGAAAGAGGGGTAGAGTGTGGCAAAGACCTACAAAGTGCTCCCTCACTTGGCAGGACATAGAATAGCAACAGAAAAGTTTACCAGCAATCACTGAGACCAGTGATTTTCGAACTTGAGCATGCATTGTGCCTCAGACTCCTTGGAAGGGCTTGTTAAAACACAGAGTTTTAAGCTCCAGTCCCGAAGTTCCTGACACAGGAGGTCTAGGGTGGGACCTGAGAAACTCCACTTCCAACAACTTCCCAGGTGTTGCTAATGCTACGGTCTAGGAATCTCACTTGTGAAACACTGACTGAGGCAGTGGGTGCTCAGTAGATCTGACCAAGGGACTTTCTTAGTAAGAAGTGAAGAGAGTACCGCTAAGCCGTTTTTATTTCAGGTCAAATACTCAAGATCGTCCAGGATGCCTCCTAGTAGTTCCATGATTTGCGGAACTCCAAGAAAAGATTTCATAAACATTCTTCTTTCCTAAATAAAACTAAGGACTATCACCTTAAAAAAGACATCTTTTAGTTTTGAGGAACTCTTTCCTAACTAAGGTCTGCGGTTCCAGACAGGATGGGCAGTTATTCATTTTTGTACATATCACAAAGCCTTGCAATGATTTGGTGATCACTCCTTGACTGACAGGATTTATGATTCCCAGAATCCTTGGAGTGTTTAGAAATTAAGATCATCATTAAAACTCAGATGATATGGGAAGACTTCAATAAAACTGTCGGCCAGGTACAGTGGCCCATGCCTGTAATCCCAGCACTTTGGGAGGCCGAGGCGGACGGATCACCTGAGGTCAAGAGTTCGAAACCAGCCTGGCCAACATGGTGAAATCCCATCTCTACTAAAAATACAAAAATTAGCCGGGCATGGTTGTGTACACCTATAATCCCAGCTATTTGGGAGGCTGAGGCAGAAGAATCACTTGAACCTGGGAGGCTGAGGTTGCAATGTGCCAAGATCACGCCATTGTACTCTGGCCTGGGCAACAGAGTGAGACTCTGTCCCAAAAAAAATAAAAACTAAAAATAACTGTCAATCCCACTTCTTTAAAGGATGGGATTTAGTACCAATGAAGTTCAACATGGGCTATAATCTCTCAGAGAACTCCAGGCATGCTGAACTACCTGAAATTCTCATCAACACACATGTTCTTGCATTTCTCCCCAAGGTTGAAAGGGAATTTCTCTCATTCTTTAGAAAGCCTTTTCCCCTTTGGCCCTTTCCCAGCTAGCAAACTTTTCCTCCCCTATCTACTCACCTTATACCATCCAGCTCAATTCCAGCTCCCCCGCTTCCTGAGTTCCAGACTCCATAAAGTTCTTCCTTCTCTGAGTTCTCATCACACTTTCTAATTTTCTTTATTATAACATTGTTTACGGTAACATGGAAATTGCATATTTATGTATCTGACTTCACATTAGTCTAGAAGCTCTTTGAGGACAGCAAATATAATCTTTAAAATCTCAGCACTTATCATAGCACCTTCTATACAGTAATTTACAAATACATGTTTGGTGAGTAAATAAACTAATCATTGAATAGACGGCAACAGTTGTCTGCTAAACTTAAATATACCTCAGTGTGAACTCCACACTACTTCTAGAAACCACAAAGAATGTGTACTGCAAAGACAAACCTTTTTTTAAAGAGAAGATAAAAAAGAGTTTCAGGAGACAA